>NW_020664492.1:1178972-1196898 GCF_002925995.2 Terrapene triunguis
TCTAAAAGGGTGTCATAAGGAGGAGGGAGAAAACTTGTTCACCTTAGTCTCTAAGGATAGAACAAGAAGCAATGGGCTTAAACTGCAGCAAGGGAGGTTTAGGTTGGACATTAGGAAAAAGTTCCTAACTGTCAGGGTGGTTAAACACTGGAATATATTGCCTAAGGAGGTTGTGGAATCTCCATCTCTGGAGATATTTAAGAGTAGGTTAGATAAATGTCTATCAGGGATGGTGTAGACAGTATTTGGTCCTGCCATGAGGGCAGGGGACTGGACTCAATGACCTCTCGAGGTCCCTTCCAGTCCTAGAATCTATGAATCTATAAGAACACACCTTTTTCATAGTGAAGAAAAGGCCTTAGCTAGTGGCATTTCCCCTACTATATTTAAGGCCTCATCCTTGTTTTCATTTTCCAATGGTTCTGAGACAGGATGGGGTTGAAATCTTAAATATAAAAATGAATCACTAAAATGCTGGGTACTGTAATCTGGCAGCTCCTGCAGGTAATCCATTGCATCAGTATTGCACACAGCTGTTCAAGCTTGCAAGCTTCTTTTCTGTTCCTTCACAGAGTCTGGGTACTTAAGTAAAAAGAACAGGAGTACTTGTGGCACCTTAGAGACTTACAAATTTATTAGAGCATAAGCTTTCGTGGGCTACAGCCCACTTCTTCGGATGCATATGCTGTAGCCCACGAAAGCTTATGCTCTAATAAATTTGTTAGTCTCTAAGGTGCCACAAGTACTCCTGTTCTTTTTGCGGATACAGACTAACACGGCTGCTACTCTGAAACCGGTACTTAAGTAGTTAGTTGCATGAAGCTGACAAAATCTCAGCACTGTCTTGGCACTTGCTTTTTGGCATTGCCCATCACTACTTTTTGTTCTCCTAGATTTTCGTGACAAAACAAACATCTGGAGTGGGATTAATGGCTGCAAGTCTTAGACATCAATTTATGAAATATCGGTCTCTCACAGCAGCATTTCTAATGTATCAAAACCTGGCCCAGACATTGAATTGGTTGGTAGCTGTGGGGTTAGTTGGGAGGGGGGAGGTTGTTTTATGGAGGCTATAGCATGGGCTGGATATAAACTAGCCTACCTACTTGCATTTCTGAAATCTGTGAGAGTAGTTCTACAATTTAATATTATCTGTATTACAATAGCACCATGACAAGAGGTCCCAATTAAGAGCAGGGCCCCACTGTGCTAGGTGCTGTACAAACACATAGTGAGAGAGAGTCTTTGCCCTGAAGAGGTTGCAATCTAAGTAGAAAAGAAAGACCATCACCATTCTCCAAAGGAGCCCCAAAGTTTTGCTACTCCAACTCCCCTCCTTGGAAATATAGCAGTAGAATTGGTGCCACGGGTTAACTCTTTTTTAAAAAACTGTCTTCAACAAGAAAGATAAAGAAAATAATTCAGAAAGACTAGAACGTGAGGGAAAGAATACATGCTAAGTATATACATATCCAAATCAGTGAGTCCAGGTTGTCTAGGTTACAAGGGGAATTAAACAGCATTACTATACTGCTGACAATTATTTTTTGAAACGTCTTGGAAACTAAGGGAGATATCAGAAAACTGGAAAAAGGCAAATGTATGAATCTTCACAAAATAAAAGAAGAGTGAGCTTGGAAAAATGCAAGGTAATAAACCTGGAGTAGGGAAAATAATCCAAAACGTGGCTATTCAATGGGAAATTAAAAATGGAAAGTAGTAATGATCAAAAAGGGTGAGAAGCACAAGTGCAATATGCTCTATTGCCTTTTCCCAGCTAAGTAAACACAGTGCCTCTTTCTGCACCAGCTGAAGAGTCTGTGTAATCTTGGCTTCTCCAATCAGAGTAAATTCCAGCAACCCATTCAGAGATGACACAGATGGCCTCCAGCAAAGTACCTTCTAAATGAAGAAATTAATTAGCTGTGTCAGAATAGATCAGTGTCATCACTGGATTCCTGCAGCTACATTACTGCACTAAAATTAATAGCTGTTCATATATTTTTTAGTAAGACCTCACAATAAAATCTAGCTGTGCCCAAATGATTACACCTGCAAGTGGGACAAATGCGGTGCCTAGGATCATATGGTCCTAGTTCAGTTACCTGTGCTCTGTCTCAGTCATGGCCACCCAATTCTCTCTCCTTGCTATCCCAAGCCCTTCACACATGTATGCATGCACAAACACACGCAGACACACACCTGCACATTGTTAGTCTGGTATCTCACTCCAATTCCCAGAGGACAAATGACCAAATCACAGAACAACTATCACACTTGGTACGAACTCACACACATACTGGCAGTGCCAGCAGAGAGGCCAAAAACTGAATGGACAATTGAAACTGAGCTACTTTCTCCACTTCTCAATCAGGACTGAGTCATGTTGGGGGATGGTGGGAGGAAACCAGTCTTGTCACTAACTGTGTTGTACCTGTTCTTTGGATATTAGGATCTCTAGAATTATTAAATTTGTACATTTCCACTAAAAATATATGCATAAATATTTAAATGTTCATCTGGCAAACGGGTTACATAAATCGCTGATAATCCTTTTGACAATTCCTATGGTCTACGTTCTCATAAATCTCAGGTATCAAAAATTACATAACCTGTTATTTTGAGACAATCAAACCCAAATGACCCATTCAAATTAATGGATTAGAAGAATCATTGATCTGATCCATTTGGCAATTCCTGTTTTGTTCTACAGCCTCACAAAAAATCAGGTATCTTTTTAAAAAATGACATATCCCTTCTGCCATTTTACAACAATCAAACCCAAATGATCACATTTTCAAAGCTGGCCATCAAAATATATACACACCTGATGTGTTGCACAAATTCTGCATTTATGTACATAAATGGGTAATTGTATAGCTACCCATTTACACTCACAGATGCAAGGTTTTATGGATGCAGGAGGGTAGGGTGACCAGATGTCCCGATTTTATAGGGACAGTCCCAATTTTTGGGTCTTTTTCTTATATAGGCTCCTATTACCCCCACCCCCATCTCGATTTTTCACTTTTGCTGTTTGGTCACCCTACAGGAGGGGCAGGCATTTGAAAATTCCGGCCAATTTCTTTTAAAAGCTCAAATTCTAAATGGATTAATTGATCATTGTGGTAGGGTGACCAGACAGTCCCGATTTTAGGGGACTTGTCCCGTGTCCCAACCTTACATTGGTCGGGACGCACTTTGTCCCGATATTGGGGGATCGTCTGGTGGAGTACGCAAGCCGGCGCCGCTCACCTCTTCTTCTTCTTCTTTTTTTATTTTGCTCCCCCCTCCCCCCCGCATCCCGATATTTCACCTCATAGACTCATAGACTTTAAGGTCAGAAGGGACCATTATGATCATCTAGTCTGACCTCCCGCATGATGCAGGCCACAAAAGCTGACCCACCCACTCCTGGAATAATTCTCTCCCTTGACTCAGCTGTTGAAGTCCCCAAATCATGATTTAAAGACTTCAAGTCGCAGAGAATCCTCCAGCAAGCGACCCCTGCCCCATGCTGCGGAGGAAGGCGAAAAACCTCCAGGGCCTTTGCCAATCTACCCTGGAGGAAAATTCCTTCCCAACCCCAAATATGGCGATCAGCTGAACCCCGAGCATGCGGGCAAGATTCTCCAGCCAGACCCTCCAGAAAAAGTTCTCTGTAGTAACTTTTAATATCCCATCATTGATCACTGTTACTAATTACCAGCGATGGCACGTTATTGACCTATTGACTAAAATCACGTTATCCCATCAAACCATCCCCTCCATAAACTTATCAAGCTTAATCTTAAAGCCAGAGAGGTCTTTCGCCCCCACTGTTTCCCTCAGAAGGCTGTTCCAGAACTTCACCCCTCTGATGGTTAGAAACCTTCGTCTAATTTCAAGCCTAAACTTCCCGACGGCCAGTTTATATCCATTTGTTCTCGTGTCCACATTAGTACTGAGCTGAAATAATTCCTCTCCCTCCCTGGTATTTATCCCTCTGATATATTTAAAGAGAGCAATCATATCCCCCCTCAGCCTTCTTTTGGTTAAGGTAAACAAACCGAGCTCCTCGAGTCTCCTTTCATACGACAGGTTTTCCATTCCTCGGATCATCCTAGTGGCCCTTCTCTGTACCCGTTACAGTTTGAATTCATCCTTTTTAAACATGGGAGACTAGAACTGCACACAGTACTCCAAATGAGGTCTCACCAGTGCCTTGTATAACGGAACCTGGTCATCTGGTCACCCTACATTGTGGGGAAATGCCCATTTTTTCTTTCCCTTCCATTCCTACTATAAGTACTTTCCTAAAGGATAATATGAAAAGGAAAAGGAAAGTTTAAGACAAAAAAAAAAAAAAACCCTAAACTAATCTGAAGGCATTTGAGGTTACAAAAAGAAAAAGCACAAGCAGAATCAATACTTAATTAATGTCCTTTAACACCCCTGCTGTAAGAGAAGTTTCGCAGACATTAACTGCCACTGCAACTTTTGCTGCAGGGAGAGAGCAAAGGCTAAAGCTGAAGTGAAGTGTGTAAATGTCAGGGTGCAAAAAAAGGTGAAAGATGGGAAACTCTTGAGTTGAAAACCAAATAAACAAAGCCAGATGAACTAGTCTAGGGAGGAGGAGTAGAGAACCTAAGACTATTTTTTTACCCTTGGCTAAATCTTGCTGACCTTACTTAGGCAAGGCTCCCACTGAAGCCAAAAGGAGTTTTTTCCTTAATAAAGCACTGCAGATTTGTGCCTGATAATGCTACCCTTCCTGCTGAATCGGCTCAGCTATAAATGATGTGACTGGTGTGACAGCAATAAACAGCTGTAGTAATAGGTATCTCAATTCAGTGGAGAGACGCTAACATGTCTGAGAGGTGTTTAATATTAAGAATTTTTAATGTTAGTTCTAGGTTATTGACTCATGTTGCCTTTTGGGCTAGGGAGTTGGGCTTTGTTATTTTAGATAAGTTCTGGAAGTCTTTGGGTAGGAGTGAACATAAGAACAGCCACACTGGGTCAGACTAAAGGTTCATCAAGCCCAGTATCCTGTCCTCTGACAGTGGCCAATGGCAGGTGCCCCAAAGGGAATGAACAGACAGTTTATCATCACCAATCCCAGCTTCGGGCAAACAGAGGCTAGGGACACCATTCCTGCCCATCCTGGCTAATAGCCATTGATGGGCCTATCTTCCATGAATCTATCTAGCTCCCTTTTGAACCCCGTTATAGTATTGGCCTTTACAACACCCTCTGGCAAGGAGTTCCAGAGGTTGACAGTGTGTTGTGTAAAAAAATACTTTCTTGTGTTTGTTTTAAACGTGCTACCTATTAATTTCATTTGGTGGCCCCTTGTTCTTGTATTATGAGAAGGAGTAAATAACACTTCCTTATTTACTTTCTCTATACCACTCATGATTTTAATAGACCTCTATTATATCCCTTAGTCGCCTCTTTTCCAGTGCCTTATAATTGTTATTATTACAATCATGTTTACCAGGGCTGTGTCACCCCTCACCAAATGAGAGAACACCAGTGCATACTCACAAAGGGCCTGATCTAAAGTCGATTGAAGTCAATGAAAAGACTCCACTGGCCTGTGGATGAAACTCCTATAGAACAGCCACCAAAACAAGAACATTGAAGTTGGTGGCTAGATTATAAACATGCAGTGATCTGGTGCACTTGGGTATTGACACACACAAGAATACCTAAAGGTGTGGAGATGTCATAATTGGGACATGAGCAGTCTAACCTAGTGGTCAAAGCAGGAGTCAGGTTGGGTGAGTGTCCAAGACAGGCCTGAGGCCAAACCAAGAGTTGAGCATCAGACAGGGTGAGGTTACCAGGAGACCAGAGGCAGGAGACAAACTTGAAAGCAGAATCATGGATTGATAACCAGAGTCAGGCTGGGTCAGGATACCAGGAAGTCAAGCCAGGGAAGCAGAATGGATCCCAGTTGCATGGACAACTTCCTCCTCCTATGGTGGTTTATATAGGAGCTGTGGACCAGTCAGGAGCCCCAGCATCCTGCCAATCAGGTTCCAGGACTGGAGTCCCCTATCAGGTTTCAGCTTCTGCCATAGCAACTGTTGGCAGGTTGGCACTTACTATCTCCTAAGAATCCTGTAGATCCAGCTTTGAGACCCTTGGTCCCTGGCAGGTGAGCTAACTCACCAAGCCACTGCCTCCACTACTTTCAGAGACCTAAATCCCCAAGAAAGTCTAGTATTTATTTTGTCGGGGGATCAAGTCTGTACATTCTTTGGCTGTGTGTAAATCAGTTTTCAAGAAGAGAAAATCAAGTTTCTGCTTTATATTTGGCGTCATGTTAAGACTGACTATGGAGATGTGGAAGCTTCTCCACTGTTAAAGTTTTGACTATCTTTATGTTAGAAGCTGGATTTTCACACACACACACACACACACACACACACACACACACACACACACACCTTTAACCTCACCAAACCTGAATCAGTCTTCCTGAAATTTCTTGTGTTCTCACTCAGAAGGGAAAATGTGAGGATTAATCCAACAAGACATATTTAAGGTAACATTGCAAACAACAATAAGAGTTGTTGTAGGCATTTTGGCCCCAGGATATTAGAGAGACAAGGTGAGTGAGGTAATATCTTTTATTGGACAAACTTCTATTGTTGAAAGAGAAAAGCTTTTGAGCTTACACAGAGCTCTTCTTCAGGTCAGGGGAAAGTACTTAGAGACTTAGCTGTGACACTCTGAGTACCTTTCCCAGACCTGAAGAAGAGCTCTGTGTAAGCTTGAAAGCTTGTCTCTTTCAACAACAGAAGTTGGTCAAATAAAAGTGTGACAGTCTGTACCCTTATGTTCACCACTTTTACAAGACTATAATAAATTTTGTACAAAGTATGTCTTGTGAGGTATCATTTGAAAACTCATAATTTGCTGATCTTTATTGTCCTGGTAAAATATGTGAGACCACAATGTATGTAAAGTTACAAGATTCTACAGTAGGACATTGCTCAGACATGCTCCTACTTTAGAAAATCAAGCATAAACCAATTCCACAGAGAAAAAAGAAAAACTGATGCCTCCGCCAGGTATCAACATAATCAAATGGACTACCACCTAGTTAAGCGGCATTCTTTGGCAGGAAGATGGGTGTAAGCAAGATCACAGAACTAGAAAAATAACATAAGAACAACAGCAGAATCCGCATCATGTATACTCACAAATCCACTGGGCTCTGGGTTTTCCGTTAAAGTGAGATTAAGCATTAAGCTAGTCACCATCCTGAGGTCCCGTTGAGGTTCAGGTTTAATTCCCTTTTTATGCGCCTATTCCTTATTCATCTATTTCTGAGACCATATTTGATTAAGTCTTGACCTCTTGTCCATATTTGTCATTCCTGCTATCCATTTTGGGGGTTCTGTCATAAACATTTGCACAAATAGAAGATTCTCTGTACAATGTGGTTAAGGAAGTCTGGCTAAATAAAACCTTTGCAGTCAAGACAGTTTATCACAAGATATATATTGCTCAATCTTCTGACCCAAGGTTACTTACTAATGCTAACTTTTAGTAGGCCTAATGTGGCCTTGTGCTAGCTATTACCACCATGAGGCCTCAAGCTAAATGAGTGTCAGCCTCATTGCAATGTCCATCTTTTACGTTTCTTTACTTATTCCTACTTACATTATAGCTTTAGTTTCATTTGCACTAATTTATCAAGTATCTTAACTCTTTCTAACATATAAATGATTATTTACCTGAGCTCATGTCATAGGTCAAAGGTCAACACTAGGTTGAATTCAGGTAGCTCATGGTCACTGCTTCTAGGCTCTCTTTTATTTACAGTTTTTCTTCAAATATTTTTTAATTGGATAAAGTTGAGCTCTATTGTTTAGTCATGATTGATTAGATAAGTCACTTGGTAGTGTTTCTGTTTCTAAAGGGATCAGTACATCAGCCTTTCTAGCAGAGGCGTAGCGAGCGCCCTCCGTACCCTCCGACCGGAGGGGGCCCCGCAAGGAAGGGGGCCCCTAAAAGTGGCAAAATAAATACCGCATTCCAGTTTCTGCATTGTAAGGGGCCCCGCCCGGACATATGTTCGGAGGGGGCCACGTTCTTTGTTGCTACGGCCCTGCTTTCTAGCATGAATTTTTGCACATCCAAATTTAAATTCAGTTTTCATGCCTATTCTCACATGAGCCTTTGAAATTCCTTCTCACAAACATTTGTGCCAGGGAAGCTCAAACATCCAAGGTTTGTAACCCAAAAGGGGTGTTTTCATGGTCAAATCAAATTCATTTAGCCTTTTGAACAGTCTCCAAACTTTAATATGCATCATTTAAGCAGATGGTTAAAGCATTTTTCTCAAATGCAGATGAACCCACTGATACAAAGCAACAAAATAAACCTTTTACAATAAACTATCTCCTTCCTTTTACATATAACCAGCATACACTGGTAAACAAGACTGGTTCCTGCAAATGAAACCAATTAAGCAGAAAATAAGTATTTAATTTGTACCATCCTATCATCTCAAACACTCTGAAGAAAAACTTTTATATGGCTCTCCTTAAAGGGATCTTATTTTGCAAATTATTTTTTTTAATTACATGAATGATCTTTGTTCATTGTATTTCATTTGTATGCCCTGTATTTTTCAATATCAAACCTACAGGAACAGGACAATTCTGATTGATTAAAGA
Source organism: Terrapene triunguis (assembly GCF_002925995.2). Lineage (NCBI taxonomy): Eukaryota > Metazoa > Chordata > Testudines > Emydidae > Terrapene > Terrapene triunguis. The sequence goes on from NW_020664492.1 coordinate 1,187,651, forward strand.
TGTTTATACCAGAGTCCAGCCAGGATCTGTTATTTCACTAGTCATAGACCACAGCAGGCCATGCACTCTTGCAGTAAATACCACCTCAAGCTCCCACTGAGGAAATGACCCCCTACCCAGTAGACCTCAGATTGTACATTCTTAGTAGTGCCCTATCAACTTTTATCTCTTTAGCTGCCTCACTAGCAAAGTTTTAAATATGAGGAGGAAAGCTTCATTGCTTAAAAAAAAAAAAAAAAAAATCCCATCTCATTTTGACTATTTTACAGAAAATGCTGCTTCAACTCATGTTGGGCTTTTAGTTTACAGAGAGCCTTGTGACATTATCTGATTAAAATAGGACCATGTAGGTCATTGTTGCTACTACGGTTATATAATTGCAACAAATCTTGTACAAAGTGTGTCATGTAAGATGTCTATGGAAAAGTTATGATTTGCTGAATACTATTATACTATTCGTATGCATGGATTGTTTTTGTATCTGAAGTTATGAATATTAATTATGTACCTGTATATCAAATGTTTGCTCCTATGGTAACACCCACAAGGTATTTAGCCCACACATGGTGAAGGGACTATTCAAGTTAAACGGCCCATCAAGGAACACTTAACTCACAATGGACCATGGAAGATGCCCATCAACACCTGATGAACTTTCATGTGAACAGTTCTAACTAGAGTATGGGTGATAGCCCCTGCTATGACACAGCAGAGCATGCAAGGGCATGTGATGAGACCATGTGACACTAAACTCCATCTTGTTACCTGTATTTTGCCACAAGCTGTGCAGAGGGTTTTGTTTGAAACAATGGGTTTCCCTCCACATGGCAGAAGCTATAAAAGGCCCTGGAAGTATCTCCATTTTGCCTCTTTCCTGCTCAAACATCTGGACTATGAATTTATACTAATGGGAGTATTCCAACCAAGGGACTGAGGACCTTCCAATGATTTGGAAGCAACCAGAGATTTAAGAAGATGGCAGTTTATTTCATCACTGTTTTAATCTTAATCCAAGAACCTTGCAATTATTGTATGCATTTGATTCCTTTAACCAATTTTAACTCTCACCTCTTTCTTTCTTTTTATAAATAAACCTTTAGATATTAGATACTGAAGGACTGACAACAGCATGGTTTTTGGGTAAGATCTGAGTTATATATTGACCTGGCTATAGGGCTGGTCCTTTGGGATCAGAAGAACCCTTTGTTTGATAAAATTGGTTTTAAATAACCACTCATCATTAAGTCTAGTGTTTTTGGTGGTGATACAAGGACTGGAATACCCAAGGAGGCTGCATTTCTGACTTCTTGTTAGCCAGCGTGGCGAGACAGAAGTTTACTTTTGTTGCTGGTTTGGTATAGCTTACAGAAGACTAAATACCAGTTTTGGGGTGTGTCTGCCCTATTTCTCAGCAGCTTGTCCTGAATTTGGTATTCTCAGTTGTGACCCACTGAGGCACTGTGACAAGCCTAAAAAAACCCAGAGTATAAACTAAGATGCCTAAACCTTAGCCATGTGGTACTATACTGATGCATTATACAGTGACCTGATCTGTAGTATTGATTAATACAGAGAAATGCACAGCTGACAGGGTGAGAAAAACTTGTAGAGGATGGTAACTGAAAGAAAATGGGACGTTTCTAATACTGAAAGTGTGGGAATAATCAAATGTTAGACACATACTTCCCCTCTCTTCCCCTGCACAAACTGGGGCATATTGGAAGACCTATTAGAAATAATGCCATTCTGAGGGGAGGGTGGTTTGGTTTGGTTAAATGCAATATGTTGTTTGAAATTTAGACTGTTTTCAGTTTAATAGAATCATCTCACTACAGTAGAACCTCAGAGTTACGGACACCTCGGGAATGGAGGTTGTTCATAACTCTGAAATGTTTGTAACTCTGAACAAAACATTATAGTTCTTTCAAAAGTTTACAACTGAACATTGATTTAATACAGCTTTGCAACTTTACTATGCAGAAGAAAAATGCTGCTTTCCCCTTTTTTTTTAGTAGTTTCCATTTAACACTGTACTGTGCTGTATTTGTTTCTTTTTTCTCTGCTACTGCCAGAGTGCATAATTCCGGTTCCAAATGAAGTGTGCGGTTGACTGGTCAGTTCGTAACTCTGGTGTTTGTAACTCTGAGGTTCTACTGTACTTGATTGAAAGGAGGATCTAGGAACGGCCTGTGAGAGCAGAGAACAACAGCAGTTCACACAGACACTGCTGCTCACAGCCAGGGTGCCAGATGCTGTTGAGAGAGCCTCCTACTGAGCCAAGAAAAATCTTCCCCGCCGCGGACCCACCAAGGGATGTCCCTGTCACCCCCCTGAGTCCCACAAAGCTGCTGAGAGGGCTGGCCAGTCAGTGTGTGCCTTGTTGCTGGGGGAGAAGGAGGCACTGGAGTCCTTAAGCGTGTGGCTCCACTGGAGGTGGAGGTGTAGTTTCCAGCTCAGGTAGACATACCTGTGCTAGCTCAATAACATCTACCACACTAAAAATAGAAATGTAGCCACTGCAGCACAAGCGGTAGGAGGGGAACTGCCCGAGTACAATCCTGTCCAAGGTACATTCTTTGGTGGCTAGTCTGTGCTGCTGCCTGTGCCACACCAGCTACATTTCTGTGTTTAGCACACTAGCTCGATCAGAGCTAGCATGGATAGGTCTACTCGAGGTGGAAATTACACCTCCAGCTCCAGTGTAGACATGCCCTGTGAGCAAGGAGCAGGAGCCCATCTTAGTGGAACCAATGCAGTTGCTGCACAAGGGGCTGGATGGGGGGAGCCATGCAGGGTATGTGTGCCCATTGTGGAGCAGCATGTGGGGGAACATGGATGTTCATGGCCAGGAATCTGCCTCTGCTGGGATTCTCCTGTCCCTCATGCAGCAGAGGATGGCTATGTAAATGCTTCACATTGCTTACAAGAGCCATTGGGTTGAGACAGCTTCCACCAAGCTTCCTCCAATCTTTCTCTCCCATGCATCTCACCAGTGCCTGGCTTCCATCTGGATTTTGGCCTTAATATTATTTCCAGTATTTGATAGAGTACTTAGTCAGTACGAGCACTCAGCAAAACAGCTGCTTAGAAAACAATGCTGGGAAGCCTGGCACAAACCAGGCTACCCATCCTCTCCGACACACACAGCCTCTCTCTTACTCCATAGATTTTTCACAGCCTTGCCTTGTTCTAATAAAATGTCCTCCTTTCTCCTGCCCCCTCTTTCTGCTCATCTGGTCTGGTACACCTGGAAAGGTGATGCACAAGAACAGCATAACAACTCTATTAGTTGTTATGAGTCCTGACTCCCTGATAATGAAAACACTACTGAAGTCAATTGAGTTACTTTTACTTTCCAGTTTTTACTAGTTTCTCCATTTTGTGCTATAATTATTATTTATGACAACGATAATGTTATTGCCCAGCTTTGATGGAATTGCCTGGTTTTCTCTAGGCATCATTTGTTTAATTTCTGTTTGGAAATTAGTATAATGTCTCAGATAGCGTAGTGAGGTGAACAGTTTAAAAGTCAATAATCAATCATGAAAGAAGGGAATGAATGACAATGGGGAAATGTCTAGAAGTGTTTTTAGAACATGAGATTTCTAATTTTTTTTTGTCTATAAATTTTTCGGTAAAAGGACAAAATGCTTACCTTTCAATTTTCAACTGCCATTAGTGTTCCACGTCCTGGAAAAGATTCTAATGGCCTCTTGAACAATGAAGTAATTTGAGTCCATTTGTTTAATAGTCAGGGATTAAAAAGCAGAAACAAAGAGATCATTAACCATGAAAGTTACACACATCTGTTGATTTTTAATAATTAAAAAAGCAAATATTTCATTGGTAAAATAATGCAGATCTTAGTATAGCAAGATTCAATGACATAAAATCAGGTAAATAAGATGTCCTGCCAAGCTCACATTCTGCTCAGATAGGGCTTTTTATAGTAGTCTTGGACTCAGCTGCTAAGCAAAGAAAAGATTTTTAGTACCGTACATAAATTTTTCAAGGTGGACAGAATCATAGAAGATTAGGGTTGGAAGAGACCTCAGGAGGTCAGCTAGTCCAACCCCCTGCTCAAAACAGGACCAACCCCAGAGAAAGTCCACAGAGTGCTGCAGTACTTCAGTTATTCCCTATAAGGCTTAAGTATGGGTTTGACCCAGCCAGTCAAACTGGTGGATCTTCCCATTCTCTTTAAAAAGAAGAAAAGGTGTGAGGAAGGGGAAAGTTACATGTTTACAAACAGAAGTTTGACTATTAATTTTATTTATACAGATTTTGTTTTTGTAGGTACTTCTCCTTTATTGCAAGTGCTTGACAAATTTTAAAGGATACAAAGTAAACTAAATTCACTGATCACCGCTCTGCATCTGACCATCTGTAGCCCTCCACCCACCCCAATTCCAAAGACAGTAAAGAAAAGATGAGCAGTTCCAATGTTGCTGGCCTGCTGTGTGACCATGGGCAAGTCACTTTCCTCCCTCTACCTCCAGTTCCCCATCTGTAAAATGGAGATAATGAAACTTACCTCTTTTGTAAAGTGCTTTGAGATTTATGGATGAAAAGCACCATATAATTGCTAGATATTGATTATTATTCATAGAGAATGCCCTGCTAGCGTGGTTAGATATTACAGTGGTGAGCACTTAAAACTCCTAAAATAGAGAGCAACGCCTCCCTTTATACCACTTATCACAACTGCAGTGCTATTGCACAGCGGAAAAGGAGATCTATTAAGTAACCTGGTATCAAACAGGGCAAAACAACAGATTTTAAAAAAATGTTTTGGCTAAAGTAAGAACCTCCCCAGAACTGAAACTGATCTTTGTAAGGTTTGAAAAAGTTCCCTTACCTTTCTTCCCTTGTTCCCTGGAGTAGAGGCGGAAATGCTGAAGTTCTGTGGGAAATGTCTGTTCTTGTGTTATTTCTAGTCTGACCAGAAACAAGGAGTATATGAAATCTCATGAGAGCATGTTTTCATGAAGTGTCCAGGCCAGTTTTGCAGACTCAAGCAGTTTGGATAGTTTAGATAAGCATCTATGCATTTAGGTATTCATCCACACTAAACCAAACCTAAAATTATGTGGAGGATTCTGTCTCTAGACAAGACATATAACTGAAAGAAATCCATTGATCATTTCATGCCGCAGAGATTTAATTGTATTGTTAATGATGAGTTCGGGCACCTGGAGCCTTGGATATGTCTCTTTTGAGTTATTTTAAAAATAAATAAATAAGGATGTATCAATTATCTTCACTACCCCAGCTAAAGGAGGCAATGTCAAGAGCACATTTGGAAATCAACTGAAGTGAGAAAATTTTGGCATCTTTTAATAATTTGCTAAAGAGAGAAAGTTGTTTTACTCTAGAATTTCAGTCCTTTTAAAAACAGACAACACTTTGTCCCACTTGCAGGCAGTGATCTGTTAACACAGGAAACATTCTTCAGATGACAACGCTGTCTCTCACTGCAGCACTGGCTGGCATCTTCCTGGCCCATTTGTCCCAAATTTGGCCTTCATTTCTCTACCCATAGGATAGAGACAGAGTCCCCTTGGAAATCATTGTGCTTTACCCATACATCATCAAGCAAATGCTTTTCAGAACGAAATAAAAGGCAATAATATAAATGCAATTTGCTTAAACAGAACATTGTGCTTCTCTCCAAATGAGCATTACATAGCAATAAAATTATAATTACTAATTCCTTTATGTCAACTTTCCCTTGGAAAACTAATGAGGAATTTAATTGCTCAAGAATAACAGACTAAAATTTAAAGAAAAGAGTCTCAATAGGTTGTAAAATCAGAATTTTACTAAAAATCAATTATTTAATCTATTTAAATACATTAAAAATAATGACCAGGCAGATGGCAAAATATCAGTTTACTTTGAGATATGGGAGAACTCATTTAATTTAATTCTGAACCTACTCAAACAACGTGGGTTTAGAATTCAATAACTTTTTACAGAATTCTTTTTGGAAATTAAACTCCTCCACCTGCTGTTCCCCTTCTTTCCCACCCACCCATCTCCAAACCTTATTACTCTCCCATTCCTATACTGGTCTTCAGAGTTCTTTTTTTCCCCATGAGAAAGTTCATCCTTTACACTACCAGCCTGAGCCAGCTGTCCTGAGACCTCACAATAAGACATGTGCCTGACACTGGAAACAGAACCCCCATAGTGTCAGTGAGCTGTTTCTAAAGTAAAAGAAATGGGAAAGGCAGGAAAACATCTTAATGTATTTTTGGAACAGTTTGATAGTCAAATAGTCTGATTAATGGTCTAATGCAGAGGTTCTCAAACCTCACTTGAAGCTCAAAACTGCTTGCCAGCCACTACAGTAATTTTAATCAGTTTAATTAAAATGGATTCTTATTCTGATAAAAGACTTTGTAAACCGCTGGTCTAATACATGAGCTGAAGCCTTGCTGTGGCTTCTAACAGGCTTCTGTTCCAAAGAAGAAGAGAATGGCCTTTTCCACTATAGACCCCTATTCCTGAATGCAAGGAAGTCCCACTGAACTTGTGGCAAGAGAGTAGGGCCTGCAAACATTAGAAAGTTCATCACTAGTCAAATGTCTTTCAGTTGTTTGAAATTATTACTTTAAGATATATATAAGGATCATGTACATGAGGGGTAAAGTTAAAAGAAAACATTGGCATAAATGTGTATAATACTTTTTTCTCCATTACAGTACACCCCCTAGACCCATGTGAATGTCATTGATTTTGTACAAATCACTAAAGAATACAGACATTGTGTAAATAGTTTCAGTGAAGAAATGAGGTGGAAAACCTCATTTTACAGTAGAAAGAATAAACAGTATGGTTTACCACTCGACAGAGCTAAAAGCCACTGAGCTTTAGAGATGGCTGTTCATTCCCAGGGCTGCTAGATAAAATACAGTATAAAGCAATGAATTTCAACAGTGAGTTTCAAGTAACAGTACCAAGCCTCAAGTGCTTTTTTGTTTTGTTTTTGTTCTTTAAAAAAAAAAACAAAACACCACACAGTTTAGGTCAGATTCTGATCTTTTTTATACCAGTATAAATCCAAAGTAACATGATTAATTTCAGAGGAGTTATTTTAGATTTACTCTGGAATAAGTGAGAGCAAAACCTAGCTCCAAAATAATTGAAAGTATGGGCCAGATCCCGAGTTCTTTATTCAGTTATGTCTCAGGCAAATGCCCACTGAAGTAAAGAAGATGTTGCCTGAATAAAGAGTAAGTAGAAACAGAACAAGGACTTTAAGACTGGGACTAATATTTCTAGGAGTTAGCAAATTATAATGAATTTCTCATACTATAGATCTACTGCATTGAGAGAGCCTAATGCTAAGCCCGTAGAAATCAATGGGAGTTTTTCATTATTGGTTACACAGTTATGGTGAATATTATGAGAATGATTAATCTGTACCACATATTGGATCTGCTCCTGCTCCCATTGAAGTCAATGGGAAGCAAATTAGAACCATTACAAATGGGCTTGCAGAATACAATTTATTTTTATCATTTCAATGGATAATAATGTTTATGTTTATGTTATCAATTTATTTTTGTTACATTATCAATTTAAATTTTCACAGCTGCACAAAATTATGGGTTTTAAGTTTTTTTTCTATTTTCATTCATTTAAATGTTCACAATTGTGGGAAATCATGGGGGTGTTCAAACAATAATTATTTCATGTCAGTAGACATTGAGGTTAAAAAAATTAACCTTTATAACTATTAAAACACATACATCACATGTCAAACTACATAAATATCCTTAAATCAAACTTTGATAAGTCCTTCAAGAATCCCTCCTTCCTTTGCCTATCTGTAAACGTGGACTATAATTGATGGAAATATTTTTAATTGGTTTGCATGTGTACGGTGACATTAATGTTTACTGACATTTACCGATATAAATCTAATACTTCTAAGCCTAATTATAAAGCGTGAAAGTGTTTGCTCTAACTGTAGGTAGAGCTGCTGTTTGAAGAGATGCAGGTTCTTCATAACCACCTCTGGTTTCATTTCTCAGTCATAACAGGTACCTCATATCTTCAGTCTCAGTCTCACATGTGGGTCTCTACATTGTGAATCTGCATCTTTAAGAGCATGGCGGGGGGGGGGAGGGGTATTACTCTAAACCCTGTTTCTGGGAGGGATTCTACAAGTAATGTACAAGGAAACTGAACTCTAACATATTTTCTTTTTAAAATGGCATCTTATCAAATTTGTCTTGAATTGGTTAAATGTGACTCAGAGCAAATCAGTTTGACCACACTGAAAACACCACCTTGCTATAACATAATCCCATATGATCTCATGGGAATCATCCCAAAGAAAGAAGCAATTTGGTGTCTATATCCACAGATCAAAGTTGGGACTGCTAAAATGATTGATGGTCACTAAAAGTGCATGTTCCTGGAGAAATGGACAGAAAAAAATTAAGGGACACAAAAATGGTATCAGAACAATGTGATTTCCGTTGAATGGTGTCACTGTAGTGTCATAATTCTGTCTATATCATTTAACAGTGCTGTGAAACAGATTTAAAAAAAAAACCACTTGCAAACACTTAAACATATGGGGCTAGTGATTTAGTGCTCTATGGAAAGGAGTTAGTCAGAATGAGCAAAAGGATATAAATGTAGCCAATATCTCTGTTACACAATGTTATCACAAAGGCAACACTACTTTAGTGGATTTTTTATGTAATATTACAGGGGAAATATGACCATTAAATAGTATGCACCCTAATTGTTTAAGGGCCTGCTTTCTGAAAGCCTTACTCATGTGAGTAATCCCACTGGTTTCACTATGAGCAAGCAGTATAGAAATCATCATTTAGTCGTTTGCTTTCAGTTCATTTTTCTTACTGCATTGGGATTTCACTAACCTCTTCCACTATTTATTTCTGAGTAATAAATAATGTTCCCCCTGGGATGAAGTAATTTGTTACCCACACAGAAACTTAAATGCTAAATATGTTTGCTGAAGTTAAGAGGTTATAATAAATAATTTTAGAATGAAAATAAAGAATTCTAAGTTGCCATAGATTTCCCAGGGGAATTCATTCAACACCTCTCACAGTATACTAATTGTATATAATGATTGGATTTTATTACATCCCTATTTTTTTATTATTTTTCTGTCTTCTAATTATTTGTTACCATCCCTTTACAATAATAAAGGACTTTAAAATAATTATATAATTATTTTAAAGTCCTTTATATATATATAT
>NW_020664492.1:1197298-1223951 GCF_002925995.2 Terrapene triunguis
TATATATTTATATATATATACACACACACACACACACACACACAATTATATATAAATATATATGTATATATATGTATATATATATATAAAGGACTTTAAAATAATTATATATTTATAAATTTATTTATTTATATATATACACACACACACACACACACAATTATACTGAGGGGAAATGCATATGTGATGGGTTGTCACCCCTAGGGTGCAGTCTGGGAGCCATGGGAGCCGCTGCACCCCTCTAAGACACATACAGGTTGGAGACACAGCCATTCTCACCAGGCTCTGTTAGCACCCAACACGACAGCAGGTGGCGCCACTCACCCAAACTGAGCTACCTGAGTGCAAACAGCAGACACCAGCCAATTTCCTAGTGCCCCAGGCACGCACCCCACTCTGGAGTATAAACCCAAAATTATATCATCTTGCACTGCACAGGGAACTGTACAATGTAAGCTCATAAATAGTTCATCCTTCGCTCAATGTGGAGAGGTATATGCAACAAGCATGTGTTAACCAAGTTGAGATTTTCCCCAGACACTTCAGCCAAAGGCACACTGGTTTAGATAAAGCAAAATGCACGTTTTTAACTACAAAAAGGTAGATTTAAGTGATTAAAAGTGATAGCAAACAGATTAAAACTGATTACCTAATAATTAAACCTAACTGCAAACTAAGCCTAAAATAATAGAAAGATTGGATATTAATTAGCAATCCCTAACCCTGGCTGATGATACAAGCAGTCCACCAGGTTTCCATACACAAGCTAGAAATCCTTTTAGCTTGGGACCAGCACTCCCCCCATTCAGTCTTTGTTCTGCTGGTGTGGCCAGTGAGGCCAGTAGATGATGTCACATCGCACCTTACATATCTTTAACATATAGCAGGAACCCTTTTTCCAGAAACAGTTCCCAGCCTGGTTTGTGGAAAAATACAGGTACCCAAAATGGAGTTCAATATCATGTGGTCTGGTCACATGCCCTTGCTGAGTCATAGCAGCCATTGCTTACAGGCTACCTGAAATGTTTACAGGAAGGCCAAGCTTTTCCACAGCCCATTGTGGATGAGCCATTAGCACTGTCTAGCTTCACCATTGTTCCTGAAAGGCTGGCTGTAGGTGTTTATCAGAGTAAGCACATTTGAAATAAAACTCCATAGTCAATATTCATAACTTCAGATACAAAAATGATACATGCATACAAATAGGATAATTATATCCAGCAAATCATAACTTTTCCAATGACACCTTACATGACCCATGTACAAAATGCATCATAATTATGTCATATTTACATCATAATCATACAACTATGAAGAATATGGGCTGCAATGTCACAGCATACAAATACAACTTTCAAACAAACAAACAAAAACCCAAGCAAGTCAAAAAGCCCAGTTCTGCCACCCTTACCCACAATGAGTAGCACCTCACTTTATGAGGAGTCCTATCTGAAATCAAGGAACAACTCAATGTGAATAAGAGTGGAAAAATCAACTTCTCCAATAAGAACTTAAAAGAAAGGATACAAAGAGGAGGAGAATAAATTCAGAAAAATGCAAATGACCTGAAAAGATCCTACAGAACGTGAGTAACAGTACATTATTCCACCTTATATAGTCCCCCATCTTATTTGTTGTTTTTCAAAACTCATCTAGAAATTTCTAAAATTTGCTTATTTACCATATGTTCCTGGGTCGTCATTATGCAAGCACAATAACATATTGTTATACAATTGCTCTTGAGTGCTGGACTAGTAGGGTGGGGAGAGGGGAGGAGAGAAGGTGGAGAGATTGATTTGTTAAAAAACGTAACATTTTTTTTAAATTAAAAACTAAGTAAAATGTACTTTGCAAGTAGCTAGTGTATAAGAAAAATAAAGGTGAAACAGATATGGTCTGCTAATCTTGCAGTTTCTCTATAACTAAACTTAAAAAGAACACTTTAATGAGTTCCATTCACTTTAGGGGAAGGCTATTTAAGTACTATTTCTTCTGACCTATACTTGCACTCTGCTTGCTTAGTAGAAAGGATGTAGGAAGGTGGGTCTAATGAAAATAGAAGTTCAGAATATGAATTACTGAGGAAAAACACAAGATGATAGACTTCTTAAAAGTGTTGGTAAAATTTGCCAGCGAAGTGCATAGGGTTTTATGTTAGACAATGTTTTTGTTTAAGGAAAGTCCTTTAGAAGATCGAAGGAAAGGAGACAGGAAGAACTGGTAGAAGCAAAACGAATAAATAAGACTGCAAGAAAATCATTGGCTGTGATTTTGTTGTGGAAACTGCAACTTTTAACACACACCTCAACTTTTTTTGAATGGTGTTGTTACCCCATGCGCCAGAATGTAACACCACTCACTCATGGGATCACAATACTACTCATTCAGATTTGACCTGGCTGCCTCTGGAGCATGACAGAAGGGCAGCTGGGCCACATTTGAGTGAGAGGCATTGCAACTTGGCACACTCAAATTTAGCCCCCACGCCAAAACCGCAATTTTAACAAATTGTGGCCGCAACTTTTGAATCAAAATATCACCGTTTCCTTACAATCTTATAACCTTGATTCTGACATTTCATTATCATCCAAAGGATTAGAAATTAGTCAAAATTAAAGATATCAGGTACTTATAACACAATCAATCCCTATGTTTTAGATTACCTATTTGTTGAAGAAAGTGCTTTTGCAAATCGGTGGAGAGCAGGAGCCAAGTTCATCTTCATGTTGGGTTTTCTCTTGTGCCCCTAGGTCCATTGACTTCAGTGGAGTTACACCAGGGATGCATCTGCTCCCCATGTCTTTGTACACAAGCCAGAAGTAGCAGCAATCAAAGGATAGAATCTAGATGATATGAAAAAAAATCACTTGGTTACACTGCTCTACAGCCAAAATGCTTCTGAAATAAATGTAGTCAAACTTTACTAATTCTGGGTCACTGAGAACGAAAATGATGCTTAAAATTGTTGATTGGCTCTAGTTTTCAAGATATGCTATTGGGTCAGTATATACGACCCTTGACTTGGGAATGGCGGAGGATAAGTGAGTTATAAAGGGAAGGGATCTCAATTTAAACCAGAAATGACTAAAATACATCTTTGACTGGATCTATGAATAAATCTATGACTGGGTTTGGACAGTACTTGCTTTTTAGGCAAAACAATGAATGATGCAATCTGAAGCTGGTATTGCGTCATACATGATACGAATTGCATCATGTTATTCCTAGAAGTCATGGATGATGCAATCATAACGAAGCTTACATCACTCTGCTGAACAAATTGCCCTATATCAGCTCTAGAAATCATACAGTGTCGTGCTCTCTTATTTGTCAGTGTTTGATTTTGCAAAGGGACTGTTTAGCCAAAGTGAGCAGAGATGCCTCGTACTTGTGTGAACAGTGCAGATAACTTCTGCTATGTTTGTGGTGAAGTGACTTTTGCATCACAAAAGTGCAGTATAACCACTATGGTTAAGAAAGCCTATCACCTTTATTTTGGCTGCAAAATTGGAGATCAGGACAAGAAGTGGGCCCCGCACATATGCTGCAACACTTGTGCAACAAATCTTCACCAGTGGTTGAACAGGAAAAGGAAATCTATGCCTTTTGCAGTGCCAATGATTTGGAGCGAGCCAACAGATCATACCAGCAATTGTTACTTCTGCATGGTGCCTCCAGTTGGGAAAGGTGTGTCAAAGAAGAAAAAGTGGACTGTGCATTATCCAAACATTCCATCAGCTATATGCCCAGTACCCCACGGAGAAGGACTGCCGGTTCCTGATGCACCAGAATCATTCTCACTTGAGTCAGACAAGGAAGAGGAAGAGGATGAAACTTCTGGTCCTGAACCATCAGTGTCACAGGACCCACATTTTCTCCCATTCTCCTCCTCTGAACCACACCTCATAACACAAGGTGAATTGAATGACCTTGTCAGGGATTTGGAACTACCCAAGAGTAAGGCAGAGCTGTTGGGCTCCAGACTACAGCAGTGGAATCTCCTGGCAGGTGATGTTAGGGTTTCCATGTTCCGTGACCGTCAAAAGGATCTTGTCCCATTCTTCTTCATGGAAGGTCATCTTGTAGCCTGCAACAACATCGATGGTGTGATGGCAGCCCTCAACATCGTTCACGATCCAGATGAGTGGAGACTGTTCATTGATTCATCAAAGACGAGTCTTAAAGCTGTTTTACTGCATAATGGCAATGTTTTGCCATCAATTCCAGTTGGTTATGCAGTCCATATGAAGGAAACCTATGACAACATGAAACAACTTTTGAGGTGCATAAACTATGACCAACATCAGTGGCAGCTTTGTGGCGATTTGAAGGTTGTTGCTCTCTTGCTTGGTCTGCAGACTGGATACACAAAGTACTGCTGTTTTCTCTGCGAATGGGATAGTCGTGCAAGAGATTCCCACTACATCAAGAAAGATTGGCCACTCCGACAGTCATTGGAGCCTGGGAGGAAAAGTGTTCAGCATCCACCACTTGTTGAATCAAGGAAGATTTTGTTACCACCCTTACACATCAAGCTGGGTCTGATGAAGAACTTTGTCAAGGCCATTGACAAAACACAAGCAGCTTTCAAGTACCTCCGTGGAAAATTTCGAAGGTGAAGTGAAGCTAAGATAAAGGAAGGTGTCTTTGTTGGTCCTCAGATTCGTGAACTTCTTCGAGATGATGCATTTGACCATGCACTGCATGGCAAGGAACAGACGGCATGGAAAGCCTTCCAGTTACTGGCAATAAATTTTCTCGGAAACAACAAGGCAGACAACTACAGGTTGTTGGTGGAAAACCTCCTCAAGGCATACAAAAGCCTTGGTTGCAACATGTCACTAAAGATACATTTTTTGCACTCTCATCTAGATTTTTTTCCACCGAACTGCGGAGCAGTGAGCGACAAGCACGGTGAGCGATTTCACCAGGACATTGCAACAATGGAGAAACGCTATCAGGGCAAATGGAGCCCATCAATGCTTGCAGACTATTACTGGACAGTGACAAGAGATGCTCCATTTAATGAATACAAGAGACAAGCCAAGAAGTGCCGAGTAGACACTGAATAGGACTAAACTAGGTACAGAATAGTTTTTTGCCTTTTGTTTCATAATACATTTTATTTATATAACCCTTTTGCTGATTTTTAAAGTGTTACATAAACAGGACAGGTGAAATATTATCATGTAAAGCAACCATAAACACATGAAAAGACCTAGGTTTACAATTTATGATTAAAACTCTACTATCTACACAATATACATAGACATAAAATGTAAAAACTTAAATATCTTAGAAACAGTAGCCAATCAGTTGTTTTAATTGTCATATTTGAATTCAGCACATCAAAATACATAATAAATAGCACATTTTATCTCTGAAGCAGACGACTTCTCAAAAATTGTAGACCAGTGTTATCATTGCTTTTGAATAGGAAAAAAAAAAAACAAATAGGGCCCAGTTGTGAACCCCTTCCACCCTCACACTGGTGAGCAGTTACTCACATGGAGAATCCCACTGCAGTCAGCATCATATGAGCATTCCCATCAGCCCATGGGAGATCTTAGGGATTTCTAAAAACAAATGCTCCTCTAATATCAAGTCTTACATTTTTCACCATTCTGTTAAGGCTAATTTGCTAGACCTTTTTTTTAGAAAAAAAAACCCCATACATTTTCTAACTGGTGGAAGTCAATGGAGTTACTCCATATTTACACTAGTACAACAAAGAGCAGAATTTGGCCCCTGTAGTTATTATCCAAGTTCATCTGCCTCTTAGTAAGAACAGCCATAGTGCTGCAGAGATATAGTATACCCAGAGTCATACTAAGTGTCAAACCCCTGCTCCAGCAAAGCACAGGTCAGGAATAAGGCCCTGCAGCTGTACCTGCTCAGTCTCTGGAGAGCCTAACAAGCACACCTGGGCCACATCAGCTAGGTCACCTGAGGGACTGCTCTGCCTGATTGGCTGAAGAAGCTAGCAGGCCTGTTTTTTAAGCCCAGCAGCAGCAACTCACTTATTGCTTGACACACGTACTTGTGGATTCTGTCTCTTTCAGTGCTTGCCTTGCTTTTTGCCCTGTGCTCAGCCTTGCTCCTGCTTTCCTGACACCAGGTATTCCAGTTCTGACCTTTGGTTCTGATTTCTGGCTCCGGCATTGGGACTGTCCCTCTGGTTCTGACTTTAGGCTGTGATTCCTGAGTCTGGCTCTGCTTTGGCTCTGGCATGCAGACTCCTGCTCTATGCACTACGCCAGAGTGTCCATGACCTGGTCACCTGACAGTATGCAAGCATATGATTAAGAGTATAGTCCCTTTGGTGTCTATGGGGATTGGTTTTTCCATTAGCAAAAAAGGCAACATTTGTCAAATAAATTAGTTGCTTCTAGTTTGCTCAGCTTTAACGTATGCACACACATCCCTGTGCCCATTCATACAGTGATTACACCCCCAAACACCTCAGCATTAGGTATTGGCCACACAGGATGTGATTTGTATTTACACTAAGGCCTCTTTGTGATACTCTAAGAGTAACTCTAATTTATGCCCATGTTAAAGTTATTTTACTAGAATGATATAAATAAGAATAATACCTTAATACTCAGATTTAACTATGGCCTGATTCTGAGAGAGGCCAAGCATCCTCCACTCCTATTGATGTCAATGGAAGTGGAAAGAGCTCAGCTACTTACAGTATCTGGCTTTGTTAGGTAAAAATGTGTTGGATTATGTAAAATCTACAAGTGTTCTGGTGGTACCTATAGGTAGGTAATGTGAGGTTGGGTATTTTAATCTCAGACAATCTTCAAATTCTGTTCCCTGGGGAAGGTGCCTAATATAAGTAAAATCCAATCAATGCCTTTTAGAGTTCTTCCCTGTCACAGAGTTTCAGATTACTAATTAGGAATGTTCAATTGCATTCCTTTCCATCAATTTGTCATAGGGTACAATTCAGCACCCTCTGAGGATTTAAAAGGTTACACTTCCATTTGTCAAGGTCACAGCAAGAAAAGTTTTTCATTAATTTTAGATTGGCAAAGAAAGAAATATTGTAATTGCTGCATTTAGCCATTCAGTGCACCAGTCCTCTTTCTAACTCGCAGCCATCCAGTTAGGAACTTTATTTAAAAATGCATGAATTGTATGAGCCATGATTCCGAAGAGTTCATTTGTGGGTTTGTTTCCTGGTTTCTTTGTTTTCAAGCATGCAGTGATTACATTAATGCAATCACTTTGCAGGACAATGACCTGATCGCTCAAAATTTGGTAAATAAAAATGGTTCTCCATTGATATAACCAGAGGTGCAATATCCATTAAAGTCACCTCACAAGAGCCCAATTCCAGCTGTTGACTGCCCACAGTGCCTATTGGGCACGCTGCACCTTGCAGAATGTAGCCAAAACTGATCGTTGGGAAAACTTCCCAAGGATGTTTCATTTTTCTACCATGAATTACCTTAAAGGAACCAAATTAAGATTTTTTTTTTCATTTGTCAAACTAGATGGCCATTTAGAGGCCTTGTTGCTATTTAGTGAGGTTACAACTGTTATTCAAGATCAGTGGAGGCAATGACAGTCAAAGTGAAACACCAGTTCAAATACATCTACATTTTCAAGTGGACTAAATAGGAAAAGATTTCTCTTAAACTAATGTGGTAATCATGACAAACTGATACGTTTTAGAGTCCTGCATCTTATGTCTGAATTGGAGCAGCCATTTTAGAAGTTTTGACTGTTTTGTTTCTATTTTTTTTTTATTTTGGCTCAAAAGGATAAAATCAAAACAATTGATTTCCAGTGAGGTCATGAAGAACAGCAGGCAGAGTAATGCTGAATATTGTACCAGCATTGTCATGGCTTTGCTCCATCATTTGAAGAAGTACATTTTCCTTTCAGGTAAGCCTGCTGCTACAGACCTTATGACGGGGTAGTCAATTATTTTTTGTCAAGGTCCAATCTCTCTTCCCTCTTAACAAGAGCCTGACTTTTTTGTTTAATTTAATATAAAGATGCATAAGTGCCGGTGAGCAAGGGCTTGTTTACACTAGAAAGTTGTACTGCTTGAGCTCTAATACTATAGTTAAAGTGGTAAAATCTCCCTAGTGTCAACACAGTTATATCAGTATAAAGGTGCTTTATACCAGTATAGCAATTCCAATACAAGGAGGGGAATAAGCTACATCATTGTAAGGCATGTTTTATAAAGGCCTGGTCTACTCTGCAGAGTTTTGATGGCAAAAGGCAGCTTTTGGTGGCAAAACAATGGAGGTGTACACACGGCAATGCCACTGTTGGTGACAAAACAAAACCACCTCAACAAGAGACATAACGCTTTTGCGGCAAAGTTAACCAACAAAGCGTCAGTGTAGATGCTGCCGTTCGTTATATTGCCAGAACTGGCCTCCCCCAGTATCCCACAATGCTGCTGTGACTGTTCTGCTCACTGTTTTAAACTTGGCTGCCCTCCAGGCATGCACCCCGTCCCCTTTCAAAGGTTCGGTGAAACTCAGCCAGCGTGCTGTTCTGCTCCAGGAACAAAGATCAAATCATTAGCGTGGAATGCTGTTGTCTCCCACACTAGGAACACAGACCTGTGTGAGAGACTGCTGTGTTGTGCAGAGCCAGGGAGGGAGGCGGGGGTTGATGTCAGGGGTGTCCCCCGCCCCCTTTCTCAGGACTGGTTGCTTCCAGCGGGTGTCTTAACATAACAGCATGCCGACACACTCACTCTCCTGCAGCGCGCACACTGTCTCACATACACAGTTCCCCCCCCCCCACATCTCTCATACACTTTCCCAACACACACTGTGTCTGTGTCTTCCCCCCTCCACCCCATGCTTTCCCCCTCTGCCCACACACTTCAGTTGAAAAGCGGCTGGAAATCTAGTAGGATGCCCATGGAACTATGAGATTGAGAAACCTGCATCATGTGACACTGTGCCTGCCCCATGAGGCACTGCAAACCCTTTCCAAAGCACCCTGCAGCCAGTTGCACAGTGGGATAGCTACCCACAGTGCACTGCTCTCTATGACGATGCAAGAATGGCTAATGTGGATGCACTCTGCTGACACAAGTAGGATAGGGTGGACATGCAACAACGGTTTTTAAAGCACTTTAATTAAAGTGACATAACTTTTGTCAACAAAACTCTGCAGTATAGACATAGCCAAAGATATGTAGTCACACTAGAAGTTGTGTGGGGACAACTATTTAGATTAAGAAAATAAATAAATGCATCCCCCACCAAAATAGTTATAAAAGTACAAAGAACTGTGTGTAGATCAGGCCTTTAAACATTAGGCAACACCAGAAATCAGGTTGCTTCTACAACCTTAGTGAACTTCCATTATGCATATGTATTTTGATACAGACTCACAAGTTTGGCCTTGGGGTCAATTCCCTCCCCCTCACTGTACTAGTTTCCTCCAAACTACCAAGGGAAGTGATGGTTTCTAGCTCCACTGAATTCTTCTAATGAAGACTAGATGCCTCTCTGGAGTGTCAAAAACTAGTTACTGTGCTGTACAGGACACCTGTGATATATGCAGGGGGAAAGAGGGTCAGATTCAGCTGCAGCTCCAGGCACCAGCACTCCAAGCGCGTGCTTGCGGTGGCAAGCCGCGGGGGGCGGCCTGCCGGTCGCCGTGAGGGCGGCAGTCAGGCTGCCTTCGGCGGCATGCCTGCGGGAGGTCCGCCGATCCCGTGGTTTCGGCGGCAATTCGGCGTCAGGTACGCCGAAGGCGTGGGACCTCTCACAGGCATGCCGCTGAATCCGCGTTACCAGTGGACCTCCCGCAGGCGCGCTGCCGAAAGCCGCCTGACTGCTGTGCTTGGGGCGGCAAAATACATAGAGCCACCCCTGGTCAGATTAGAGGATCTAATGGTCTCTTCTGGCCTTAAAGTCTACAAATCTATTGAAAACTGAGTGTGGCATGTTGAGTAGCCTCTGATGTTTTCATGTGTAGGCTGCTTGATCCCCAGAACTAACAAAGAGTGAGTGGGGTGATACATGGGGAGCAGCTCAAGGACTTTAGAGGGACAAGGGGTCTGTCGCCTTCCTGATGAGCTGTTCACGAATCAGGAGTTCAGAGAGGATGGGACCAGCTCCAACACTGAACATTGTCCCAATCTAGAGAGACAATGACAAACTGTAACCTGCAGGATACAAGCATTGTCCTGGGTGCAACAATCCCCTTCTAAAGCTCTATGATCACTGAATCAGATATTCCAACCTGACCACAAAGTCCCAGCTCCTTGGGGTTGGGGGGTGGGGGAAGGGCTCATTTGCACAGCACATGTACGTGCCCTTTGACCCTAACCTGCCTCCTTTCCCCACAGCATGTCAACTTCTGGATCAGATCCAGAGGCTCCCAGGAGAGAGCCAGGGCCATAAGGAGCAGTACAGCCCTGCTCCAATTCACCATCACCCTCCCTGAATTTGTCATAAGTGACCTCAGACCCCAGTTTCCTGACTTTAGGTGTAGGCGGGCTAATTGACAGACTGTAGGATCTGCTGCTACAGGGGCTGTGGGTTAGGAGTGTTCTCCTTGGGAGGCAGAGCAGGGAATGAGATAGGCTTGAGTCAAGTTCTTCTTTTCCTGCTTAAGTGGTGAGTCTGGGCTTTTAAGGGGACCATGCTCCAGCCTCTGCTCCAGCCAGGTTTGGGCCTGGCCTTGAGTCCCTTCTTGTCATCCTAGAGCAGCTTGGGGAGCAAGTCCTCATGGATGGCCCTGCCCAGATCCCTTTGCTCCAGGCATCCTTGGGGAGAATTAAGGGTCTAGCTCTAGCTCCTCTCCCTCAGCATCTCCTGCAGAGGGACTTCGGGGAGAGAGACTCCTTACCTGGAGGCAGGGCCGGCTCCAGGCTTGGGGACATTGGCTTCGGCTCTCCAGCCACCCAGCTCTGAAGGCAGTGCTGCCACCAGCAGCAGCGCAGAAGTAAGGGCGGCAATACCATATTCTGCAACCCCCACTTCTGCGCTGCTGCCGGCTGCAGCACTGCCTTCAGAGCTGGAAAGCCAGTCAGAGGCCACCGCTATCCATCCACTTAGCTCTCAAGGTAGCGCTGCCACCAGCAGCAGCGCAGAAGTGAGGGCAGCAATACCATACCCTGCCACCCTGTCTTCCATGTGGTTGCTGGCAGCGGTGCAGAAGTAAGGGTGACAATACCATACTCTGCCTCGCTTCTGTGCTGTGCAGGCAGTGACACAGAAGTAAGAGCGGCAATATCACACCATGCCACCCTCACTTCTGCACTGGGGAGAGTTGATACCCAGTGATGTAATTACCGTGGCACCACATGTAAGCCCAGTCCCCATCACAATTTGGCAGAGAAAGCAGGCAACATCCTAGACCTGCTGTGAGTCCTGAAAAAGGTTAGATCTGGTAAAATTACTGAAGTGGCTGTTGGACAGCCAGGGGCGGCTCCAGGCACCAGCACAGCAAGCGCGTGCCTGGGGCGGCAATCGGCAGTCAGGCAGCCTTCAGCGGCATGCCTGCGGGAGGTCCGCTGGTCCCGCGGCTTCGGCAGCAAATCGGCGGCAGGTACTCAAAAGGTGCGGGACAAGCACTGGGCTATTCTGTTGGAAGGGCCGTAATCGGGGGTGGGGGAGAGTGGGGCAACAGCTCAGGGCACAGATCCAGTGGAGGAGGCAGAAAAATGGGGGGAGGAAAATGATGGAAAAAATGGTAGGGGCTAGAGCCCTGAAGTGGGACAGGGATCCTGAGGGTCCCGCAGGACCCACTGCCATAATAGCCAGAGCGGGATAAAAATGCAATAAACAACGTGGGAGCGGGTGGCAGTGAGTATTGTGAGGCGTGATGGGAGCAGGATTAAAAAAGTAGTCCTCCTGTGAAGCAAGCAACATGAACACCCTAGCCACCAGCCGCCGCTCTCCAGCCACCCAGCTTTGAAGGCAGTGCCACTGCCAGCAGGAGCGCAGAAGTAAGGGTGGCAATACCATACCATGCCACACTTCTGTGCTGCTACTTGTGGCGACACTGAGTTCAGAGCTGGATACCTGAACATTGGCTTCGGCTCTCCAGCCACCCAGCTCTGAAGGCAGTGCTGCCACCAGCAGCAGCGCAGAAGTAAGGGTGGCAATACCATACCATGCTACCCATACTTCTGCGCTACTACTGCAGGTGACGCTGCCTTCAGAGCTGGGTGGCCAGCCAGTGGCCACCACTATCCCACCACCCAGCACTGAACGCAGTGCCACCGCCAACAGCAGTGCGGAAGTAAGAGCGTCAATACCATACAATGCCATCCTTACCTCCGTGCTGCTGCTTGCGGCGGCAGAGAAGTAAAGGCAACAATATTATACCCTGCCACCCTTACTTCTGCGCTGCTGCTGGAGGTGGCGCTGCCTTCAGAACTGGGAGACCAATGAATGGCCACCGCTATCCATCACCCAACTGTGCATGTAGCGCCGCCACCAAGAGCAGCGTGGAAGTAAGGTCAGCAATACTATACTCTGCCACTCTTACTTCTGTGCTGTTGCTGGTGGTGAAAGAGCTGATTCAACAATGAATTTGGCCCACTTAGTAGAAAATATAAATCAGACGATAATTACAAACCTGGAAAAATTCTCTTTCCTTGTGTTTTAGGAAGTGGGAATTTATTAAATAAATGAATACATGTAAATTCTTTTTAGTCCCAAATACACAGAGCCAACAAGCCTTCTATTTATACACAAAAAGAGCAGTAAAACACTTCCATATTTCTCTTAAAAATAGTATATATGTGTTTTTAAGATTGATGTTTTCTCTAATGTTTAAAGGCGTAGGCAAACACAAGTATGAATTCTACACCCTTCTCTGCATTAGCTGCAGGAATTATAATCTGATCTCTTTCCCAATGCAAAATAATAACCTTTGCCAAGTACATCATATAGTAATTAAAAACAGGTCTAGGTCAAGATTTCAAAGACATTATAGTGGACAGATGCTATTTCAAGCTAAGATGAAAGCTTCACATTATCATGATCACAATGTACGCACTATATGGTTCTATAACCACTGCTAAACTCAGAGAAGATTTAAAAATTGTGGCTTTGTTTGAAAAAGGAGAACTAGTTCCCTGCTTGCAATTAGTAGGTGAAAAGCCAGCAGAAGAATTTCATTGATGCGTGCCTCTTTGAAAAGGGTGTGATAAGCTGAAATTAAATTGAGTCCTCAGAGAAAATGAATGAATAGTGGCTGTAGCTGAAAAATTATCATTATATCTCTAGGGAACGAATCATTCCAAAATACAAGTTCAGAGTAGGATGACCAATAGGCTGCAGCAGCCAGGACTACAGATTTTTTAAACTTGGACTGTCTGACCTTTTAATTTAAACCACAAATAAGGTGAAGATGAAAAGTGCCCTTCAACTCCAGAAAGCAACATAAATAAACTATAGTGAATGGAGCTCAGTAGGTTATATTAACTCCTTTGAAGTGAATAAATTTCTGATGATTGTGCTTATAAATGATACATCTAAATGCAAACATTACAGCCAAAGCTAATCCACCCATGATATGTTCATTTAAATCAGATCTTGGGGTGATTTTTTATGCACATTATAAACAGTTTAACCAAAATCTGGCCAAGGAAACATATTCCAAAATGGCAGGGTAACCTTACAAAGCTGCCATGAAAATTTACCACCCTAGATGCAAAACCAGCTTGCTCATCCTTACTATGATAATGACAATAACAATATTTTATTCAGCTGCCAAAATACATTCTTTCATTTGGATGATAGGGTGAGTAGAACTTTGGAAGGTCATGGTACAGAATAGAAATTGTTGAATGAATCTTTATTGTACTAATTATAAACATCCTGGAATCTTACTCTGATGATATCCAAAACAAAGTCATTTTATATTCTTCCAATTGATTTAGTTTCATTTTCACAATCCATCCTACCTATTATTACCGTGCCATTGTAGCTATACAAAATGGAACAACTCCAGAGAGATTGTAAACACCAGACCCCCACAATGACCATTGGCTCAGTGGTTAGAGCACTTGCCTGCGATGTGGGAGGTTAAGCTTCAAGTCTCTGCTCTGATTCTTCATTAGACGAACTCAGATTTTACTTTGGCAGTCTGTTATTCCAGAAGGGATTTCTAACTTGATATAAACATAGCTTTCAATATGATTGTTTTAGTGAATTACACTCTACATTTGATCTTATCCCTCAGTGATTTTCCCTCTAGGGACCACAGGACACTTGTAGTATTTACACACCACAGGAAATCATCTTCCCTCTCTATATGTCACCATAATTCTCAATGAAAGTCAGTGAGTGTTACAGTATATACATGGTGCACTACCTAAAGACATAAGCTGATATTATTAATTCATTCAAATAGGGCAGTCTGTTTAGCATATCGCAGATCTTCAGTTGTTCCAAGGTTGTCCATGTTTCTTTGGTTTCCCATTTACTCCATTTCTGCTGGACAAATACATACACAACCAACCTGTTATCACCAGGAATGGGAGAGTTTGGAACAAATACCTGCTCCCACAAGCTTTCCCAAAAAATTCTACCCTCAGCACATTTTAGGCTCACAATTTGGGCTTCAATGAAGTAATATGGTTGAGGGCTGGGGGGGGGGATTAGGTGTACAATGGAAAGTTAATTACACCAACTTCCGGTTATTTTATTTAAGACACCTTATTATGGTGCCTAAGTATTATTTAGCCATGTATAGACTTTTACACTCCCTACATCCTTCTGAATTTAACATGGCATTAAAATGTGTAATGTACTTGATATTTTAAAACTCAGGAAGTTCAGACTTACTAAAATTATAGCTTCTTGGTCCTTCCTCCTCTAGCTATATTCCTATGTTGCCTATGAACCTGTTACTCAATGGGGACCCAGAGGGGCCACCCCTCCAGAAATATATGGTCAAACAAGGAGATGCTGAGTTAAATCCTGGCTCTGGTCTTTCATCCCACTGTGTAGCTGACATTTCCATCAAGTTACAGGGTTGAGTGACAAGTTATTTAATGTTTTGTAATAAGGGGCTAATTTTTCAAAAATTATATTGAGGGCAAGGGGTCTGTAATGAGGCTGTGTCAATGAAAATGCCACAAAGGTGATATCACATCCAGGTCACTAAGATTACCACCTACAGACATCCCAAAGGTGGAGACAAAAGAATTAACTTGATCTAGTTCTGAGTTTATGTTACAGAATGCAATCATACGTTGGCACTCAGGCTGTGGAAGCAGAATCCCTAGAAATATCAGGGAAAAAAGACAGACGGACAGACAGATGGTCAGACAAATACACACATAAATGTCCATTTTACATTTTCAAAGAACAGTAAACAAATATCTTGCCTTCTTGAAAGCAAAATAGTTGTCCACCTACATCTTTTAAAACACCCTCTTATATACTGGGGTGTGTGTATAAACTTTTATTTTGTCTTATAAGGGCACAATTTGAGATAGGTGGGTGGAGACTAGAACGGGAATTGTAATCCTCCTTCATTGCTTTAGCCTTAGTATAAGGCGTGTTTGTTTACCTGAAACCCGTAGAAAAGATATTGGTGGTTACAAATGTGCTGATGGAAATTAAATGCATGCATATTCCAACTGCCTAAGGGTAGAAAGAATTACTCTATTCTCACACACAAAAATACTTGACCCAGGGATTACATTCCAAAATTGGGGTCAAATGTGCACCATCTGAATTCATTTATAAAGACCTAGTCTGTCAGAAGAAAAACCAAGAAAAGTATGACAAAAAAGCAAGTCCTGGAAAAAGCCCAGATTTTTACAATAGCTTCAGGTGAAAACAACAGCTGCTACAGCAAGATAAAACAATATAACCAAGGAATACAGCTGAGACTAGGATGGTATAAACATATTTTAGATCATTTTCAAGTTCACTTGAACACTCCAGTGTGAAATTTCCAAATCTTTATGAGTTTTGCTTGCAACTAATGCTGCCCCCGAAGCTTTCTTACAACAGTTCACTCACCAGTGAACCATCCAGTCAAACCAAAGATACCTCTCACCACCTGTTTCTGGCTAACTAAAGGAATGGTGGTGGCAGCAGCAGGGTGAATGCACAGAATACAGAGAAAGATAGAGTTTGTAGAACTAGATGATGTGGAAAGTGTCCCAGCCCCACACCCAAGGCTCTGCTCCCATCCCCGCAGATGGGTCCCAGCTGCCGGCTCCACACCCCAGGCTCTGCTCCTGCATATGGGTGCCTGGAGCTCCACGCCCGCCCCAGAGGTGTCCCCAGCCTTGGCCCCGTTACCCCTGTCCATGTTCACCCCTCCCAGAGCCACTGCTGTGCTCCTGGTCCCAGCTCTAGGCGTGGAGGTTGGGGGAGGGCGGCGCAGACAGGGGTAAGGGGGGGTGGCGAGTTAAAAGGGGTCTTTGCAGTTTTGCTGGCTTTCAGCACCCCCACTATAAAAAGTGTTCCAGCACCACTGGTTGAGGCATCCAAAAATCACTAGTCATTTTGAAAATCTTTGTCCTGTGTGGGCACATTTTGTATCTGTGTTATCAATTACATCATTGCTTAGATACCTTAAAGGCAGATGGACTTGAACCAATCATGAAACTGAAACAGACAATGACCCTGTTTGTTTTGGGCGTTTTAGCTTGTTAAGCATTATTTAGGTGGATTATATAGACATGTTTAAAATATACTGATACAAGACACTGTATCAAAATCTCAGGATCTGAAGTTATGTTTCTTGCAATGCCAGTTTTATTGTAAAGAGAAAAAAATCCATAAAAAAGTGATGAAAAGGAATTTTGCAGAAGTTTGAATGAAAAGTGAAGCGAGGGTGGGGCTAAGAACTAATTTTGAATTGGTTTTAAAACAACTCATGGGAAAGAGAAGGCTTATTTTCCTTTGTCCTGTAGCAATCGGCAACATCTTCTGCTAACACTAGCTGTCTATCTCTGTGTGCCTGTAATTTGTTCTTCACTGACTGACACAGAGAATTTATTCATCAGAACAGCTTCAAGACTAGGTTGGTAATGAAAAGCTATGAACCCTATAGAAGATATGTAATCTACTCCCATTTAGACCGAAATTCAAATTGTTCTTCACTAACCCTTCAAGGCTATTATTAATTATCCTAGAAAAATGGTCTAGATTCAAGATGTTATGATCCAGCTTTGCTTTTAACCAAGCTAATCCTCCACTGTGAAGGCCTTGGCCTCCTGTTTTCTATTAAGAGCCTGTACAAGCAGAGTTTTTACTCATGTACACCCCAGCCCCCTCACTCCCAGGATGAATGAGAAGCAGAATATCACAAAGAATTTTATGACTTCACTTCCCAAATGATAAAGCAGCATGTTGGAATCAGGTAGCATCCAGGGGTGAAATCCTGACCCTATAGAAGTCAATCGAAGTTTTGCCATCGACTTCAGTAGTGTCAGAATTTCACCTGAGGTCTTTTACAGATTTCCTTATGTATTATCACAAGAGAGACAAGGAAGAATAAATAACTGCATTGTGTATAATGTTCTCTATAGGTGAAATTCACCCTGTGCAAAGGGTTAACAAAAAACTTTATATGCACCATTTAAGTCCTTTCTAAGCAGTCAAATCTGGACTTATGTTGACCTTCTGTACAGAGGTGAGTTTCACCCACTGACACCTGAAACCATGTAAAACTCACCTACCTGAGTTTCCTCACAAGGTTAAAAAAGTGTGCATAAAGAGTTCCAAAACCTCTTGGACTGAGCCTGTGTCCAATTTCAAGCAAACCTGAGATGATCTGCTGCTTTGCAACAAAATGGTGGGATGATCATGGATTTGATACAAAGCTTGTTGGATGTCTAAATTCAGCTTTGAGATTTTTTAGTTCAAACATGAAAGTCAAACCAAAAACACAGAGTTGCAAGCCCATGTGGAGGAAAACCAAAGAAAATGTTTGCACAACCCACTGTAAAGCAAGGCCATCAATTGTAATCAATCCGCCTATTTTTAATGTACCTGCAGTACCATATAAAGTTTAATTTACCTTTCAGGGTAAGTCAACTAAGTAAAGGTTTGGAGAACCCATGAAAGATAATTTGAGGATGTCAGATATAATAGTGCACATTAAGAAATAAATGTCTGTTTTGTTGCTGATTTTTGTTTCAAAATAGATTGTCTATTAAGATTTCACAGAGCTGTGCAAGCCTTTCCAACTTCGTTAAAACAAAGGTTCATTCCATTCTTGTGCAAGAACAGATTTGCATGGGCTGAAGTGAGAAACAGTTCAGCCTCAAAACCTGTTTTCTCAGAGCTCCTAATTTTGTTATGAACTCATTGGTAAACTGTGTTTGTGAACAATCATATGGCTATGCATGGAATTGGCTACAGTACTTCCCTGAAATTTCTTCAGAAGTGAGACTTCTGGTTGTAATGGAAGATGCTATGTGAATTTTCCAAGAGTTGTTTCAAACTTGAAATTCACCATCAAACAGTAGCTCCACAAAGTTATTGGATAGTCAAGCAGAAAAAAATAGTTGGCAAAAAAGCATGGAAGAGTCGGCAGATATAAGATTTCTAATAAACACTGCTTGGATTTTAATGCCATTGCACAGCTAATTTAATTCAAACATTTAAATGTAAGCGTTAGTGGGTTGAACCATTATTCTTGAAAACCGCAGTATTATGACTGCATAAGTTGTAACTATTTCAGCCAGGGGCTATTCTTTGGTGGAACCTGAAGACAATGTTTGGGTTTTTGGAACAAATACTAAACTTTTAAACTCCTATATTAGAATTTTTATCATGTTTATAAAGCTTGTCATAAAAATTCTGTAAAGGATGAAATAACTTAAAATTAAGAGAAAAATGTGTTATTTTAAACATATATTTATCTTTTGATATGACGAAAGGCTGAAAACAATGTACTATACATTAAAGCTTGTCAAACATTTTTGACTGAACTTCTTTATGTCAAAAAATGCTGCTTCATCTAAACCAAAATGTGTTGTATATATCTGCCAACAAAAACTTTGTCAGGAAGTTCAGGTCCAACATGGCATTTCCAGTCCAAAAAAGACTGACTCTAGCCCAGTGGCATTCACCTGAGGTGTGTGACACCCAGGTTCAAGTCCCTACTCTCCCTGCTTCAGCCCAGGGATTTGGACCCAGGCATCCCACAGCTCACAGCGGCCCGCTAGGCAACAGAGCCAACTTCTCCCTCATGATCTTGCAGGGCAAATTTTGAAAGGTCTCATTTTCATTCTGATTCAGAAATAAATTTTGAAACCTTGAAATTTTCACAAAACCAAATTGTTCTTTTCTGGCCACCCCTACTATAATCTCAGCTAAACTCAGTGAACATTTAGTAATGATATTTGAACCAGGCTTTGTTTTATGATTTACAGTGTTCAGTCTCTCTCTCTCTCTCTCTCTCTCTCTCTCCCCCTTCTCCCCCCATACCACTTTTCCAGAGTCATTTCTGTTCCTTCTGTTGTGTGTAGAATCCATGAGTAAAAAGGCTGAAGATGTGCCAAGGAAAAACAAAAACCTTGCACCAAAATGACTACTCTGCTATGATACTGTAGCCTTAGATCTCACCTGTCTCCAGGAAGAGTGTCTTTTATACAAGTAATCATTGTTATTCAATGGAATTGACCTTGCAATGCAGGAAATGAAGATCATAAGGAATTTTAAAGCTCTGGGGCAGCATGATAAAACACCTGTATACTGGTGTCTCCAAAGAAATTCATATCCATAGCATATCTCTCACATCCTTCATTAAAAGGATGTGACCATAGCTGTCAGCACTGTGGCTCATATTTTGATTAACAGCACTTTTGATTTCAGTAGAAGCTGTGGGTGCTCAGCACCTCTTGGAATCAGACCCTAAATGTCCCAGTTATATCAGGCTCCTTGTTGAAAGAGAAGAGGGAAATCAATACTCTCTATCTATTGAGGTTGATTTTCTAAAGAGCTGCAGAAAAAAAGTGTCAGTAATGG
This sequence comes from Terrapene triunguis, assembly GCF_002925995.2. Lineage (NCBI taxonomy): Eukaryota > Metazoa > Chordata > Testudines > Emydidae > Terrapene > Terrapene triunguis. The sequence continues at coordinate 1,217,251 of NW_020664492.1, forward strand.
CAGGAGTATGGGTTCAACTTCCTTTTTCATATAAAATGCCACCAGGTTATATGGAGATACAAGGTGGGTGAGGTAATATTTTATTGGCCCAACATCTGAAGCTGGTCCAATACAATATATTACCTCACTCGCTTTGTCCTTTTAATCACATTGCAATGTTTCATCTCTGAGGTGGCTGCATTTCTGTGGTGGGAAAAGTGATCCCTAATATGCAGTTTACAGTGTAACTAAAGCAAAACATTCAGAAAACATTTTACTAGAAACCGCTGAAAACTCCTGATCAAGATAAAATCACCTCTTCTTTAGCTGCTCGTTGCAACGCACAAAACCCCAAAATATTATAGTAAATGTTGGATCAAATTCTCTCACTCACACTGGGGCAACACCACCGGCTTTGATGGGGTTACACTGTTACAAATGAAAGGAGATTTTGAGTCAATTAATGTAACAATCTGCTGCTTCATTTACCTTCCCCTCTTGTCTTCTGGCTTGCGCATCTCAGCTCTTCATTCACTAAACGTGAAATCAATCCCTCTATAAAGAGTCAACATAACCCACTGGGCCACATGCATGAGCCACAGAAGATATGGGTCCATGGGACACCAGGTAAAGCATTAGAGCCTGGCTCTTTAGCTCACACTAGACTCATGCTTTTAGCTCTGCAGGTGTCCAGTTCAATCCTTGGCGTTGGCCAAGATGACAGCCACCATACAAATAGAGATTACAACAGGCTCCCATTCTCCAAGGATTGGCCACAGAAGGGTACATGTAAGACATGCTGACCAGTGGATCACACCAGCACCACTGGAGTTCCACTTCAGCCCTCAAAACAGGGTGTAAGTGCAACATGGGCAGAATACTGACTCTCTCCAGGGGGTGGATCTCACTCTTAGCACCCTATGGTGGAACTTGTCTTTGCTTTGGTGAGCACTTACTCATACAAATAGTCTCACAGACTTCCAAGTGAGAGTTCCACAATGAGACTCAATTCACAGCATTCCCCTGGCTCTCTCTTCTTCACTCTCCTTCCTCTCAGCCTCAGTGCCCTATTCCACAAGCAGATCTGTTTCATATTTCTCAACACAGTGTTCATACTCACCTCTGACACTCATGGTAAGGTTTGTGCATGCATGTGCCGCGTTACAGGCTGTGCCACACTTCTCACTTCATGGGCTCATCTGTCACAGTCTGCAGTACATTGGACCAGACTCACAACTGAGTCACTGACACTTCTGCTGATAAAAGCTTATCAAGGGATTTTATTCTGGGAAGATGATAAAATACACAGGATCAAGATTCTGGCTGTAATGGAAACTTATCTTCTCAAAATTGCAAAAAAGCAGTTCCCCCAAATGGATGATTCTTGTCAGACCACACTCATTGTCAGACCACAGAGTACAGCAAAGTGAGCCATAGACGGAATGTCCTTGCCACATGTGCTGTATGCTTCAGAGTCACCTTTGATTTTACCTTTTGAACCTAATGGCTCAGTTACAAGTAACAAAACTGAAAACCTACCATTGAACTGAATATCCTATCACTAATCAGTAACTGAATTTGAAAGGAAACTAAAAGCTGTGTTATCAACTCTACACAGACTTCATTTCCAAGAACACTGTCTAAACAGGAATGATTTAAGAGAGAGGAAAGGATCAATCTAATGGTTGTACAGTGCAGTAAAGTTCTTTAGAGCTGATATTTTTGATCTTGGTTTTATACTGTATGCAGTTCTTCAAGAACTACAGAAAGATACTAATGGCAATACAGCTAAATGGTTTAGTAAAACTATTTCTACCTTTATTGACAGCAGGGGTGCTGGAACAGTTTGTACAGTGGGGGTGCAGAGCCATTGAACCAAACTGTAAACCCTGTATATGATGGAAACAACTTCAAGTCAGGGGGTGCTGCAGCAACGCCCTCCTCCCCCCCACCCCTGCACTCCTAGTTCCAGCACCTGTGATTGACAGTTTAATTCTGATTTTTATTTCTCCATGGAAGTTTATTTTTACCCTCAATTGACACTCTGCTTAACCACCCTATTTTCACTCATTTTATTTCACCCTGCCAAGTATTTCTCACTCTACGGTTATCCCACAAACATTTATGTTCGTGCTTAATTCTATGCATATGAATAGTCCCATTGGCTTCTGTAGGGCCACTCATATGCTTAAAGTTAAGCCTGCTATTTATTATTCAGTGCACCAAGTTTAGGCCCTCATTGCACGAGGCACTGGACAAAAGGCAATGAAAGAATGAAGGAACAGGGAAAGCTCAGCTTCTCTTTGAACTGATCCAGGTGGAGCTTTTTCATCCCAAGCAGAGCAGCCAGAATGCAGAGACTTGAATATTTTGTGTCCCCAAAAATATTGCTCCTAAAGTGTCCCTGTGCTTTAACTTTGAAAATAGGGTCACTTTATGTATAGATGTTGATCCGGCAAGGGGCTGCTGAGCGCGCTTGACTGCCATTGAGCTGGGTGGAAGATATGGGTACTCTGTACCTCACAGGAGTGCTCAATCCTTGTAGGGTTGAGCCCAGAACTGCCTATTTCTGCTTGGAGCATGTAGTGACTGGTTAGTAATTATTTACTATCATGGCAAATACAAAAACCTAATTCGATTTGAAGTTCACCTTACATATAGCATAAATATTCAGGCTAAAGGAGCTTAAGACCTTTTGAAAATCTTAGCATCGATTATTCTCCTAGCAAAATGAACCCTTAATACATTTAGAGCTCAGGGCTTACATGCTAGTGGCCAATAGTGGGGACTGAATTATATGTCTAAGATATTAAAGTAAATAGAAAAAATGTATTCAATAACATGAGATTATTTGAACTGGAATTGCGTCTGTTACTATGTGGCAGGAGCATTTGATATTCATGTGCCGCTAGAGGGGTTAATCTAAAAATAAATGTGCTAAAATCTGGGACATAGATATTGAGAGAATGGGTTTGAAGATAGCATCCTCTTAAATACAGATGTGTTCTAAATAATGTACTTGGATCTCACTGGAAAATTGATATTTAAGCTATTAAATATAATAAACATTTAGCATTTATACACACGTTTCATCCAAGAGCTCAAATCACCAGAAGAAGTTAGGAATTAAGAGAGGAGGGATGATCTGAAATTCATTGGAATTTGGGTGCCTGATTCCCCTATGCGCCTTTGAAAACCTCAGTCTAAATGTCTTGCCCGCAGCAAGTCCATGGCAGAGCTGGGAATTGAAGCCAGGAACTCAGTACCACAAGACTGTCCCTCTCTCACAGTGAGGTTTTCAAAGTTTCCATCATAATCAATAGTGAATAAAATCCCAGCTTTAATTTTTCTAACCCCTTTAGTTCTGTGCCTTGTTGAGAACAAAACCTGGTCAGAAATTTTCCAATGGAACCGTTTTCGTAGGAACATGTCAAGTCTGGCAACACTTTTGATGGGAACCAGAAAATTTTCTGTGACATGGAACAGTCCTTTTACCACACAGGCAGCTGGCAAACTAGAAATACCATTTTTGTTCTCCCAAAATGGAATTCTCCTGGAAATCCCTTCACACACACACACACACACACACACAAATAAAAAAAAATGGTTATCACTTTTCATCCCAGTTGAAGACCCTTTTTTTTTCCCCTCCAAAATTGTGACTTTTTGCTGAAGGGATTTCCATTTTTCATCCAGGAAGAGTAAAACTGTAAAACAAAGATAATAATCCTTTCACCAAACTTTGTCTATCTTGTCTGTTGAGATTGTAAGCTCTTTGAAGACAGCAGTGTTACTAATTCTTGTGGTTTTATCTCAAGATTTGTGATATTGCCTATTTTTCTCAAAGCCTGACTTCTGGAATCCTGAAAATAGATGAGAATCTTCCATTTTTCAAAAAAATAAGAGCAAGTTTCTAGCCTATCACAGTTGCAGGGAAAAAACTTGAAAATGTAAGGCAAATAAAATTGAGTTTCTTTTATTATATTATTATTACTATTTATTTGTATTTAAATTTTATGATTTGTGTGGGGGTTGACTTGTAACTTTCCAACGTCTGGGATTGGCAATACTGAGACAAGGACTGTCTCTTATGGTGTATTTGTGCAGTGCCTAGCACAGCTTGTGCTGTGAGCCCCTAGGCTCTGCTGTAATATCATTAATAATTATTATTATTATAAATGTCAGATCTCCTGAATGAAATAATACCTAGATAATGGCATAGAACAGTGGTTCTCAAACTTTTGTACTGGTGACCCCTTTCACAGAGCAAGCCTCTGAGTGCGACCCCCCCTTATAAATTAAAAACACATTTTTATATGTTTAACACCATTACAAATGCTGGAGGCAAAGCAGGGTTTGGGATGGAGGCTGACAGCTTGCGACCCCTATGCAATAACCTCGCGACCCCATGAGGGGTCCCGACCACCAGTTTGAGAACCTCTGGCATAGAGAGTACACTTTGCGGGCATTACTAAGTTGGAAGGGGTTACAAGTGCTTTGGAGGATAGGATTAAAATTCAAAATGATCTGGACAAACTGAAGAAATGGTCTGAAGTAAATAGGATGAAATTCAATAAGGACAAATGCAAAGTACTCCACTTAGGAAGGAACGATCAGTTGCACACATATTCCTTTAAATTCATTTCACAAAAATGAAGACATCTTTAATAATCTGTCTCAGCATCTGGCGTGAGATTGTCACCACTGTTCCAGTCCATTAATGTTAAGTAAAAGAGCCAGAGTTGCCTAGAGGAGCTGTAAAAGCACTTGTTGCAGCCAGGGAAGGATACTCCAGTACAGGAACTGAGGAAGAGAGCCATAAAGTTTCCTACTGAGTATCCCCACTCAGCTCTGGCATTGGAAGTAGGAGAAAGTATGCAGCACTGCTGCCTGCCTTGGGGCAGCCCTATGGAGGCTGCCCTAACTTAGACAGGCCCTAAAGTCTTTCTAAATTATGCCAGGGGCTGCTCCAGCAGCCCGGGATCAGAAGGGCTCAAAGGTGACTTCCCCCTGGACTGCAAGTGGTGGGCTGTGCCTCTAAGGATACATCTACACTTCAAGCTGGAAGTATAACTTCCGGCTCAAGGAGACATACTCACACTAGCTCTGATGGAGCTAACCCTCTAAAAATAGAAGCGTACTCACAGTGGCATGATCAGTGGGAAGGGCTAGTTGCCCTGAGTACAATCACATCTGAGACTCTAGGTACCTACAATAAAACCTCAGAATTACAAACACTTCGGGAATGGAGGTTGTTCATAACTCTGAAATGTTTGTAACTCTTAACAAAATGTTATGGTGGTTCTTTTAAAAGTTTACAATGGAACATTGACTTAATACAGCTTTGAAACTTTATTTTGCAGAAGAAAAATGCTGCTTTTAATCATCTTAATGTAAATGAAACAAGCACAGAAACAGTCTCCTTATCTTGTCAAATCTTGTACTGTATTTCCTTTTTTTTGTTGTTGTCTCTGCTGCTGCCACCTGATTGCGTACTTCCGGTTCCAAATGAGGTGTGCGGTTGACCAGTCACTTTGTAACTCTGGTGTTTGTAACCTTGAGGTTCTATTGTCCTTGGCCAGCTAGCCCCTCCCAATATTTGTGCTGCCTTGGCTACACCCTCTTTTTATAGCAAAGTGCTTGATCAGATTTAGTACAGCTATGTCTACTTGAGCTGGCAACTACACTTCTCACTCAAAGTATAGGTGTATCCAAAGAGGATCAGCACTGAACTTCAGCCGTTATACCCAGCCCTGATATGTTGTGTAACAAATTTGCATCCTCCTATCTTTCAAAACTGAGGTTATGTAAAGTATCTTTTGGGGAAACTCAAAACCAAAAGGTTTTAGGGTGAGCTCCACTCAAAACACTTAACTCAAAAATTAGGAAAATCAAAAGTAAACAGTTTGATTTTTGGCTGGCCCTGTACAAATAATAGTGACTAAGTGAACTATATAGGAAAATAAACCAACAGCACCAATGAGCAAGCAGTAGTCACATGTAGCCTGCAGGCTTATGCCGCTTCTGAGTTTCTCTGCTTCCTCAGGACTCAGGAGTGACACAAGTTTTCAGAAGTTGCCTACTGTCCCTGCAGCTAACGAAGACACTGAACAAAGGCCTACATTCTTCAACAGAACAATTGCTTCAGAACAATTCTTCAACAGAACAAAAGCTTGAGCCTTTCACCATCACAATGTGGAGGTTAAGGGAAAGGCTCCGTTGTACAGATCAAAGACCCATATGTGGGCCTTTATCTCTGTTCGCAGTTACAGAAAATAAAGATTATAAAAATCAGGTTCACTTAAATTTGCGTACCAGGAATGTGAGGTGTGAAATCATAGTGAGTGGGGCAAATTCTGCTCTAAATTACATCATTGCAAATCTGGTATAACATCATTGAAATAAATGAAGTTATAGCAGCATGATGGGGTGTATAAACCCCACACAATAGCAGACACTAAAGCAGGGGTCAGCAACCTCTGGCACGTGGCTCGCCTGGGTAAGCACCCTGGCGGGCCGGGCCAGTTTGTTTACCTGCCGCGTCCGCAGGTTCGGCCGATTGCGGCTCCCACTGGCCGCGGTTCTCCGCTCCAGGCCAATGGGGGCAGCGGGAAGCCGCGGCCAGCACATCCCTCGGCCCGCGCTGCTTCCCGCAGCCCCCATTGGCCTGGAGCGACGAACTGCAGCCAGTGGGAGCCGCAATCGGCCGAACCTGCGGACGC
>NW_020664492.1:1224051-1235071 GCF_002925995.2 Terrapene triunguis
GGCAAACCGCAGCCAGTGGGAGCCGCAATCGGCCAAACCTGCGGACGCAGCAGGTAAACAAACTGGCCCGGCCCCCCAGGGTGCTTACCCTGGCGAGCCGCATGCCAGAGGTTGCCGACCCCTGCACTAAAGGGTTAATGAAGAGAACGATCACTTCCCCAGCTGTGGCTGAGTGACTGGTTAGGAGCTTAGAGTCAGACCCCTTACAGGGAGAGACCCAAATGACTCACCCAGAGGGCTCGAGCCTTAAAGAGGCCAAGTACTGTAGGCCACACTCAAGGCCAGTGCAAGGATATTTTGCGCCCTAGGCGAAACTTCCACCATGCCCTCCCCCCACCCCGCCCCGGTAACATCGGTTCATTGAGGGGCAAATCCCAACGAGCCTTTATAGACCCCAGGGGCCAGCCGTGCCCAGGGGCTGCTCCCCAGACCAGGTTCTCCCCTCCCCGCACCCTGAACACCTGGAGGGTGCACAGCCCCCCCGCGAGCCCTCCCCACCCCACCCTGGTGGCCATTTTGCTGTAATTTTCCACAGTAAGGACAAAGAGGTGTTCTTACACCTGGAAAAGACTATATAAGGCTGATGCCTCATCTCCATCTTGTCTTCAATCCTGCTTCATACCTCTGGAGGAACTTTTCTACAAGCTGAAGCTTTGAACAAAGGACTGAGGACCCATCCCAGCGGGGGATGTATTCCAGAGACTTGATTTGAACCTGCAGTTTATTCTATCGCTGCTGCAAGCCTGAACCAAGAACTTTGCCATTACTGTATGTAATTGATTCCATTTAACCAATTCTAACTCTCATCTCTATCTTTTTCCTTTTATGAATAAACCTTTAGATTTTAGATTCTAAAGGATTGGCAACAGCGTGATTTGTGGGTAAGATCTGATCTGTATATTGACCTGGGTCTGGGGCTTGGTCCTTTGGGATCAGGAGAACCTTTTTCTTTTACTGGGGTATTGGTTTTCATAACCATTTGTCCCCATAACGAGTGGCACTGGTGGTAATACTGGGAAACTGGAGTGTCTAAGGAGATTGCTTGTGAGACTTGCGGTTAGCCAGTGGGGTGAGACCGAAGTCCTCCTAATCTGGCTGGTTTGGTTTGCCTTAGAGGTGGAAAAAACCCCAGCCTTGGGCTGTAACTGCCCTGTTTGAGCAATTTGTCCTGAGTTGGCACTCTCAGTTGGGTTCCGCCAGAACCGCATTGTCACACTCGCCCCGAGTCCACTCACTGGCTTTGCCGGGCTTGGGCCGCTGCAGCAGCTCGGCAGGGAGGAGCTGCCTTCTGGGGGCTCCTGCAGCAGAGGCATGTGGGCCGAGGCCCCCGTGCACCCCCCCCCGGCTCCCCGCTTGCCGCACTCAGGCTCTGCGGCTCCCGGGAGTGTGAGCCGCCGCTGCCTCTCTCCCGCCCCCTCCTGGAGCAGTTTCAGGGCCCCACACCCCGGCAGCGGCTCACATGCCCAGGAGCCGCAGAGCCCGAGCGTGGCAAGGGAGGAGCTGGGGGGTGCACGGGGACCTCTGCCCGCATGCATCTGCTGCAGTCTGCAGGGGGGCGCCTGGCCGCACCCTGGGCAGGATGGGCAGGGGGCGCGGCTGCCCCCTGCTAGCGGCGCCGCCGCCTTTGCAGGGCTCCTGCCCCCCTGCACTGCGCCGGCTCCTCCATGGCTGGGGCTCACCGGCCTCGCAAGCCCTATGCAGTATTATTAAACTGGTGCCCCTATGCCCGATGGCAGCCTGAGCTTGCAGCCCAGCGGGGGTGGGGGCAGGGGCGGAGGGACAAGGCAGAAAGAACAACAAGATGCCCGGCCCGCCTCACGGTGGTGGAGAGTCACAGTTCCCCGCAGAGACCCCTGTACCCTCTCCCTCACGCAGAATGGACATGCAGAAGGTACCTAATTAAAAGCACTAAACTTGGGAATAAAAAATGTCAGTCACAGGTTTTTTGATATGCCCTGAAGTTTGTCAGACATTTATTTGCAAAAACTTTATAGTAAGGGCGAGTCAGCTGTCTTGCTGAATACAACATTAAATATTATGGAATACATGATGCAGCTCTTCTCTGTTTTACATTTTCTTAATCAGTATTTCTAAGCTGATTTTATATTTTAAATGTACTCTTAAGCCTTCATAAAGTAATCATTCCAGATTACTACATATTTAACTCACTGAAACAGACATTATTTTAAATTAATCAGTCACAGAGGTTTAGTGTGTTCATAACAATGTTCATTGCTTTTAGAAAAAGGGAACACTAATTTACTGTGTGTGATCTCCATAACAATACACATGTTTATGAAATTTCACCAACTTTAAAAAATATGTTTCCAAAGATTTTCGGCATAACAAAGGATTTTATATCTTACTAAGGTACTGATTTTGCTTAAAACTAGTTCATCAGATAGTCAGAAGTAAAGAAAGGGAAACCCTGTCCAGCTATCTGGAAGCAAGGGCTGTTGCTTCCTTTAATGGGGCGGGGGGGGGGGGGGTGAAGGGAGAAATGGATGGACAGAAAGGACAGGAAGACTTTGGAAGTAAGTTTTTTTACTATAGTAATTAAAATGTGTATTTTAGATAAGGGTGGTCTTTTGAAGAATTTATTTAAAAAACCATATGTCTGAAGATCCAAGCATTTAAGGCTAAAGATGATTGTGCATCTAAAGATCTATGCAAGGATTTTTTAGAGATGTGATTTTATAATCTTCACCAACTCGCTAATGAAATATTTTTAAAGCAGATTTTAAACTAAGGTCCTGTAGACTGACATGTTCTGAGTAAATATTAGTCATGTACAACTGTTTTTGTCAGTAAATTCAGAAACTGACAGTAGATACCTGGGAGTTGGCAAATGCCTGTTAAATGTCTTCATTACCCCTTGAATGGCTCTTTAACAGTTTCAGTGTTGTGCTAATAGGTCTGGCAGGCTGGAGACTGTTTATCTTTTAACTACTAGATCCCCTTCCCAGGAAGACTCAGAGCCTGCAGGAAGGGTCAGAACACGGATAGTAAAATCAGTTGGGTGGACACTAAGACCCAGTGGTGCCCCAAATTTTCAGGTGCCCTACCCAGCTGCCTATGCCTGAGGGCCCCCAACCACTTGCCGCCCCTAGGCCACTGCCTAGTTCGCCTAGTGGTTGCACCGGCCCTGGCCACACTTCTGAACTGCTGTAAAACAGCTGCTACTCTGAAACCTGCTGTAAAAGTGGAAACCAAGGCCAGGCTGCTGCCATCTAGCGATCGGCCACAAAGGGATGCATTGAAGGGCAAGATGCCTGACTACAAACAAACGTACACCAACATAAATGGGATCAGAATCTTCAATAAATCTGATTTACTCCAGATGAGGCTCTGGCCTCAAATACTTTATTGTTTTACACAAAGACTCAAGTTCAGCTAGACTGCTTGGTTACCAGCGGCTCTAGGACTATTCCATTAGCATGCAACTACAGCTTATTTCTGTTAATCTTTACTTCAAACATGATAACAAGTATGACAACAGTGGGCATTCTCTATAGAAGGTTAATCAGTGAACCCTAGAGTTTAACAAATAGCTCTCATATTTTTTGCATTTTTATGAAATGTTATTGGTCCTTCTAATATGTATTGGTTATTACTGAAATTTGTACCATTGTAGCGTAAGTTTATTGGCACCCTGAATCAAAAGTGAAGAAACTGTTAGGATTATATAGTCCCTCATATGCTAAAATTGGGGCAAAAATATTTCTACTAGCACTATCCACCAGGTATTCAAAGCAATAGATGGGGAGTCAAGATTCCCAGCTTCTATTCTTATTTCTGCTGATTTGCTTTTTTGATGTTGGGCAATTTAGGGTAAACTTATCCACAAATACACAGAGACCAAGTAATCACATAGGTGGGGAGGATGAAATTGAACCCCATATAACTTTAGGCAGGCTGTAGCCTAGCTCATCTATGGCCACTATTCAAGCCCTCAGGCTGTAATCTTAGCTGCTGCTACTGTACATCTGTTGCAACACTAGACCATTGAGCAAGTAACCACACTTCCTTACCTGGCCACAAGCCCTCCCTATGTTTCAGTCTATTCAGTGCTCTGGTAGAGAGTCCACCACTATGTGCAGAAGTTGTGGGGACCATATAGTATGCATACGGCTAATGAGGGTATATAAGTAATTCAGAAGAACTTACAGGTGCCTTATTCTTAACTCTTCACTAGCTCTGTAAAAAAGTGTCATAATATCTACCTTTCTCGTGCATTGATGTGTTGTGAGTCTTACTTCATATTGTTAAAGCACTTTGATGTACTCAAGTGAATGGTCTCTTTTTAAGAGTAAAGTTCTTCATTTTCCTAATGTTTCAAGTTTTTAAGATCTTAACATTGAGCAAGCACCTTCCATGTTGTTATCTAGAAGGATTTTTCCTCAGAGAAGCTTAACTCGTGTTTTTTATTTAATGAGATGCTGCAATTAGTATTTTTCTGAGTCACTGAATGTGGATCAATACCCTACAAAGGAATTATATACAAACATTTCAAGAGATTTCTCTATGATGCCAATATATTAAAATATATTTCGTATTCCTGAAAACATGTGTTGAGCTTTTGTTTTTCTATTGAAAAAAAGAGGGGGGACAAAGTACTAAAAGACCTTTAAAAAGTGAGGGGAGACTTTTTAGCTATTTTGGCATTGCAGGCGGAGAAAACATACATCAAAATGTAAAACATTTTCACTCTTATGCACTCATTTCTGTATCATTTATTCTAACCTAATTATATGTGATTTATGACCATTGCAGCCTGTACCCAAGGAGGGATATTCTGCTTGAGAAGATAGTATTTGATGCTATGACAACTAGCAAGTACCTTATAAAGACATCTTTGCTGAAAATGTACAGTTGAGTTGTTATACTTTAAAAAGAGAGAAAAGGTGCAATGACAAAATTTTCCTCCATACATGAACACTCTAAATTAAAATAGAATATTTATAAACCTGGCAAAATAATTGACAAAACCCAGCCTCCACAACTGTGATATAAAGTCTAAGAAAACACATTGCCCCATACAGCTATATGAATACAAAAACTGCCGTTTCCTTAGCAAAGCTGCTGTCCTGTTTCAGATGTTACTGACTGTGACAGGATCAGGAGTCTATATGCTGTTTTTCTCACTTCATTAACAAATCAGAGGAGCCAATTTTTTTATTGGATATGTCTGTTTTGTAGGGGTTTTAATTTGTTCACAAACGAGCAAAACAAATACAATCTCATTTTAGTACATAGAGCCATTACCAGATACCGTTAATTAGAAAGACAAAGTGGTTAGTTAGAAACACATTTTGCCTTCTTGTGGGGAAAAAAGATTTGTGTGGTTGGCTTCATGTTTATTTTCTCATTCAACATGGGAAAACTCATGTGGTCTCATGTTTATTTCCCACCGTTACAATTACAACTTCCTTTCCCTGCTTGGTTAAACTTCTCAGCAACCTAATAGAACACTATCTTCTTTTTAGTGCCACTGTTTGAACTGCAGAAAACCGCAAATCCCCTGGGTGTGATAAAAAGACAGCAAATAAAAGATCAATATTTCCATGCTCTTGTAAGAAGTCACCTCCTCTTTATCCAGACTAAAATCCTCCTGGCTATAACAATAAAATATTTGAAACTCCATGTTTTGGAGCTGTGACTACTATGTCATAAAAAAGAGCAAAGAATCATTAATTGCATGGTGCCACTTTCCACCTGCTGACTACTTTTGGATCAGATCCTGCAGGATGTAAAGAGCCTCATTCCCATTCACTTCAGTAGACATTTAGGATGCTCAGTACCCGGCAGCTTCTTACCTTTAGAACTGAACATTTTCATTGGCTATAAGATTTTTAGGGCTCGATCCAAAACCCACTGAACTCAATGGAAAGACTATGCCATCGGTTTCAGTGGGCTTTGGATCAGGCCTGTAGTCCAGAGTGAGACTCCGCAGGTCAAAACAGTGAGAAAACGTGCTCCAGGTGCTTCCTATTTCCACTAGGAGGTGTAGCCCAGTGCCAAAGGTGAGAAAAGAAAGGCAGAGATATTTCCAAGAAGGAGAAAATTAGATAAAATTCAATAAATAGCTTCTAATCCTCTGCTCTCACATTGTCCATATCATGTTTTAGTTTTGTTTTGAAACATGAAAGAGCATTTATTTTACCACTGAGTTTTTTGACTGTATCTTAAGAGGATTCACCTGTCTGTAATGATAAAACAAAACCATCATCACAAGCGATTAGTTCAAAAGTTCACAGTAAAAATCATCAAGCAGGAACTGCCAAAGAAAGACAGCTTGATTTGTCCAACATATCTGTGACACTGACAGACTGGTCAACTGGTGTGTGACCCATAACAGCTTAACAGGAGGCATTGAAATGGTAAACAAAAATATCTACAAGGAACGGCCACCAAAGCCATGTTAAGTAGACTCGAATCTTTGACATATTTGCCTGTATTGTTAGAGAATCAAGAGTAGATGCTAAGTATATTTTGTCTGTGTTTACCTATATCTTATTAGAAGTATAACAATGTGATCTAATTAGCTTGTGGATGCTAAAATCCTGTAGCTGTCTTTTAATGATTCATGATTGTATTCTATTGACTCAAAAATGTAAGATACTGAGGAACTAATATTATTTACATTGTCTTCAGCTTAATTATCTGATATAGTGAACTGTCTTAGTAATTTGAATGACTATTGCTTAATGTATTGTCTGAGAAAGGACCCATTGAATAGACATCAAACTGTCGGCTCACTTTCATCAAAACTCTCCTAGTGAAATTACGTGTCACCACCCAGCTTGCTTCAGCTATAAAGGAAACCCCAAGCCTGATCCTTTTTATCTCAGGTCTGCTTAAACTTTAACAGGGAAGGTCTAAGCCACAAGACTGAGGTCTCCGGGTTAACCCTGGAATTCTCATGGAAGAATCTGAGCAAAATCTACATCTGAACTGCCTATTGGACTATAATGTTTTAAATTCATTCCAGAAAGACTTTTACAAATCAGCAGCTTCACCATCTCTGCTATGAAACTGACCTAAGGACTTTACACACATTTGTATGTATATTGATCTCTCTCAATTATATATAACTTTCTTTTATTAATAAATCTTAGATTTAGTTAATAAGTGTAACACTATGTACCTCGGGGGAAAACCCTGCACCCCCATGTTCATCCTTATAATATGATTGTGTGGTATCCAATGCAAAGTTTGTCATGTCGGGTGTCTTTGGAAGGCTCATGATGCACTAAGCATTGTTGTTATAGTAATGTTATAGGTTGTAATTTCATGTATATAGTTATGAGGCTGAAAATGTGTCCTCATGGCTTAAAACAAGCCCAGGCAAAACTCTCCAGGAGCAGAGGGGCAGTTCACACCCCATCAGGGCATGTATGGGACAAACCCAGCCCAGCCTCACAGGAACAAAGGACACTGGCCTAGGCAGCAACAAAGGATCTGTTGGACTCTCTAGTGAGTCACCCCCTTTCCCTCGGTCAGTTTGGGACTATGATGAGGTAATGCTCACCTGACTCTGAAGGGGGGGTGAGCAAAGCCAAAAGGGAAGAAAGAACATGATAAAAGGGAGAGATGTTTGCCATGCTCTTCCTCCCTCTTCCATCTCCATCTACAGACACCACCACCAGCGACTGAAGCGCTGAGCAAAGGGGAGAGCCTGGCTGAAGAACAACCAGCCAGCCTGTAGTGAGAAGCATCTAAGTTTGTAAGGGCACTGAAAGAGTTAAGATCAGGTTAGAATGTGTTTTGCTTTTATTTCATTTGACCAAATCTGACTTCTTGTGCTTTGACTTATAATCACTTAAAATCTATCTTTTTGTAGTTAATAAATCTGTTTGTTTATTCTACCTGAAGCAGTGTATTTGGTTTGAAGCATGTCAGAGACTCCCCTTGGGATAACAAGCCTGGTACATATCAATTTCTTTGTTAAACTGATGAACTCATATAAGCTTGCAGCGTCCAGTGGGCATAACTGGACACTGCAAGACGGAGGTTCCTAGGTTTGTGTCTGGGACCGGAGGTATTGCTAGAGTAATTCGGTTGCACAATCCAAGCAGCGGCTGGCCAAAAGTGTTCACTCACATAGCTGGGAGAAGCTTACATGCCAGAGGCTGTGCGGGAACATCTTGGGAGTGGGGGTCCTCACAGCAGAGCAGGGTAAGGCTGGCTCCCAAAGTCGAGGATTGGAGTGACCTAGCAAATCACCAGTCCAGATAACACCAGGGGACTGTCCCAATAAGGATTGGCTGTAAGCATCTATTTGGGTGAGATCTGAAATATTAATTGATTTGGTGGACACCATGGTCAGAATATCGATATGGTCTATCATAAAGGGAGATCTGTTTCTCTGCCACTGTCAATGTCTGATAAGTATAGCCATAGAACTCCTCAGAAATAGCACAATTTGTCATTAGCTGTATTAAAATGAGCTCTGTGTGGCTCTTGTGTCTGTGTGTGTGAAGCCTATGAAACATGAACCACACAAAACATTTGAAAATGCTTTTATTGTGATTTTGAATTATTTTTGATGGCAACATTTTTATCCTCCTAACAGAAAGTCAACATATTCCATAATCTGAATTCTTTCAAACTAGTTTTACCCATTTGGTAACTACAGCATTTGCTGGCAGAATCCTTCAGTGGCAGGATATATCACTCATAGTTAGTTTGCCATCTCTCCTGCTAATGTGTTGCATAGTCTGAATTATTGTATTTTCTGTATCAAATACTCACAAAGAATTGTGCTTTTTCTTCCTTTTCTCTTCTGCTTCTGACACTTACAAAGCATCTCTTACCCGAGTACATAGCATCCTTCAAACAGATTTACTAAAATTATACATTATATGGGATCATTTTATCTATCGCAAAAATGCAGCCATCCTTGGAGATGGCCATTTAGCAGTCACAGCAACACTAAACAATATTTTAGAATAGAGAGTGAAAAATAACATATCCAGTTGGAACTGTCAGAAAAATTTCAGGTTAGAGTGTAATTACTCATTTTAAATGTGACAAGGACTCTAAGGTTAACAGCACCTCCTGTGCTTGCCAAAAATGCCACTAGTGGACAGGGCCTCATCTCATCTGAAATATTGCATTTCTGACTGTGTCCCCTAGTACTAGTTTAAGGTCTTGGATTTAATACTGACTCAGAGAGAAGAGACTCAGTTTCAACACCATTTCCTGAAGCAACTCCATTTTTCTTAGATGTCTCTCATCTGACCTTGCATTATGAATGAGAGCTGTCAACAGGGCATTGAGCTGTGATATTTTCCTTACTACTAGAGGTAGCACTAAGCAAATAATGTATAACAAATCCCTCATTTGGCCAATTCTGTACACAAATTGTCCATGAAGAGAATAAATTCTAACCTATCAAATATCTCTGGATAATCCTTGGCCTGTAGCTTGTTTCTGAGCAGTTCACTGTGATTATCTGAGAACCAAAATGCTTTGATTTTGAATGGGCGAATAGGTCACAGGGTATGGTTTTTGTCCCCGACTGAAATAAAGTGAATACAAAATAGGCATGGACACTGTCAGAGCACATGTGTTTAAGAATTCAAATTAATACATAAAAACAATTTTGGCACAGTATTTGCCCATCTCTAAACAGGCCATACAAGGAAGGTATCTTCCTTACTTCTAGAAGATGCAACCATCTCACCTCAAGCTATCATCTCACCAAAGAGGACGTCTGTTACATATTCAGCATTCATTTTGATAGTGGGAATTTTGCAAAGGGAAGGAGTATGGAACATGCAGTGAAGTTATGCACTGCAGTTACCAAATCCTTTGTGGGGATTCAAGAGTAGAATGTTGCCATTTTATACCCTAGCTGAAATTTTTTTTAATAAGAACAAAATTATGGCTGGGCAAAGGATGAAAGGGAATTCAGTGAAGTACCATATGAACCCAGTAAGCTCTTCACTCTTCCACCCATGTTATGCTCCTCTATGCTAATTCTCTCTGGAAAATCTAAGCAATTGATAATACAGAAACAAAATATTAATAACAATGTAATAACGTATGGAACTTTTTTCATCGACGCAACTAAGCAATTCACTTGCAAAGTTAGATGAATGGCCTGTAGCTTCTATTCCATAGTACAGGGGTTTCCAAATGTGGGCTGTGACACAGTCCCAGTGACCCACCAGTGCAGCCACAGGCAGAGTTTGGGGAGTGTTGTGAAGCAGACAAAGATGGAGCAGTGGCTGGCAATTGCCCCTGCCTAGGGCCAGAGGAGCCCAGTGCCGCCCCTGGTTGGCAGAGGATGAAGTGGGCGCTGCTGGGAAGTGGGCAAGGAGAACGGGAGGACCCTGAGAGGCTGCGGTTCCCAGGGAGGTTAGAGGCTGGAGGGTTTGCAGTTGTTCCCGCTTTGAGCCACTGCACCCAGTGATCTGTGGCTATCAAGCCCCCTGGAGTATCGGTCCTGCAGCCCCTCCGAAGGACTGGGGCTCAGTGGAGCCATTCTATTTCTGCCTGGACAATGCCATGATCAGGTCAGTCACAGGTAACATTTGGGCCCGGCCCTGGTAGCCCCCGAGCCCTTCCATCGTCCCTGGGCAGGGGTTGCCTGTGAAGTGCACCAGGATCCTGGGTGGCTGACTGGAGCAGGGCTGCCAGGTGACAAGCTCAAGGCACTCAGCAGGCTGCTGAGATGGAAAGGTGTTGGCAGGGACTGGTTGTGCCACCTGCCTGGCCCCTTCACCCTCTCACTGCCCCAGATCCCTGCTGAGACAAGGGGTCCACACACGCCCCATGGCACCCCTCTCCCTGAGGAATGTGTGGCAGCCCAGGGAGGCCAGGCTGTGTGCTCGGCAACCCCTTGCTTGATTTCCCATTTGATCAGCCTGAGGGGAAAATGGCCCACCTGCCTGGTGGGCAAATTGGGAGGGGACACTATCAAGCTGTATACATTGATATACAACTTAAAGGTTCAGGGCCGGCTCTAGGATTTTTGCCACCCAAGGCAAAAACAATTTTGGCTGCCCCCCCC
>NW_020664492.1:1235471-1255181 GCF_002925995.2 Terrapene triunguis
GGCCGCGGCACATTTTTAGGGGCAGCATTCTGGCGCCGGCCATGCCGCCCCTAAAAATGTGCTGCCCCAAGCACCAGCTTGTTTGGCTGGTGCCTAGAGCCGGCCCTGTAAAGGTTTGACCGCCCCACCAGACAGCTCAAGTCATGGCCTGTGCCTGGGCTGGTACCTCCCTTCCTTTACCGTCAATCTCCCCTCCCAGAAAGCAGCAGGAAGTGTTAATAGTGGGCCACAGTGCCTATTGCAACTGCACCGGTGGGCCTCAGGGAAAATTGTTTGGGAACTCCATCTATAGTATATACTTTTCAGTTACTAACTTTTATTAAAGATAAACAGAATTGTTGACAATACAAATTATTTTCTTTTAAACTATTGAGAGAATAATAAATATTAAAAATATATACAGAATATAAAAATACAGCAGTTGCAGCCATGTGGTTAAATGTTAGAAAAGTGATATCTGTTTTTAACATTTCATCCCACATGGTGCATCTTTTGCTCCTGGGGGAATTTTGCACCAAAAAATTAAAAATTCTGCACACAATATTTGAAAATTATACATATTTTATCTGTCAAAATAACACAATATAATCATGCCAGTTTCAATTATTTTGGTAATTTATTTCCAAATATCTGTCAGCAAATATGTCTGTAACAATACAGACCCAAAAATATTGTGGGGTTTTTCTTTTTACAAATAGAGTCCTTTCTAGGCATATTAATAAAGAACTTTGAGTAATTCATTTAAATTACAATACAGAACTGTATTTCATGCACCGGTCAAAAGCAGTGCAAGGGCTTGGGGGACTCAGGGGTAACTGAGGAACTAAGGGAGTGGGAAGAAGACTAGGAGTGAACCTGGAGGGTGTTGAGTGTGGGTGGGAGAGGGTTTTTTTGGGGGGGCGGGGTGATGGGATTCTTAGGGAGTTGGGAAGCCTTCCTCATAAGACCCTGGATGACCCCAAGCCTCTCCCATTCAGTCAGGCACATCTGCCCCCATCCCCGCACCCCCTTATCCCCATGGGTTTCTGCAGCCTCCTTCCCCCCATCCCCAGGCTCAACACTGTCACTCCACTAGCTCCTGAGCCCATGCCCCAGTCTCTCCCCCCCCACTAGCCATTCTGAACCCCAGTCTGTGACCTCCCCCCCAGCAGCCCCGTGTGCCCCACTCTGTCCTAACCTGGCTCTGCAGGCAGGGTGCTGTGATGAACTTCTACTTCTGGAGGAATTCTGCAGCACTGGGCTAGAATTACCCCCTCCCCCCCCCCATAGAAAATACATTCTGCCCCAGAAGTGCTGCAGTTCTGGTGCCACACCAGCATCTGTTGGGCACGAGGCAGAACAGCCAGCTGCGTTCATGCAGCTGGCTGTTCTGGCATTACAGTGAGCTCTGGTGGGCAAAAGGCAGAACTGCAGCACTTCTGGAACAGAATGTATTTTCTGTGGGAAAATACAAAATTATGCGGGACGGATGAATTTTGCATGTCTGCAGATGTGCAGAATTCCCCCAGGAGCAATCTTTCCTCAAACATTTCAGTTGTTGCTATCCAGTCAATTGCTCCGTTTCTTTTAATTCTCTTGTTCTGACCCACCAGCATAGGTGAAAAGTTTAAGTTGAATGTTCATACAATAGCATATATGACTGTGAACAGGCTGAGTCCCTACCCTGACCAGGACACATCACCTATGAACTAGGGCTTTATTCACCATTGCCCTGCAACATATGTAGTTAGTAATTTATGCCAGTGCAAAGTGGATGTAAAAGGATACCATTCTGATTGGGCAGCCTTTTTTATACCCACTTTGCTCTCGTCTAAATAACTGTACAAGGTGCAGGTAAACCATGAGTAAACTGTGTCCACGCTTACCCCCTTTCCCTTCCTGCTAATCCCTTCCTATAGCTGGGCTTTATTGGTAACTCAAAAAGAATAGCTCTGTACACTTCAGTCTGAGCTTACTCTCCAGGCTTGACTGCTCATAGCATTTCCCTCCAAAAACTCCTGTTCTGGATTCTCTGGTCCACCAAGTTTATTTTGAGCCTACCCACTTTAAAACCTTGTACACAGCCATAACCACGTTTAACACCATGGATCCTTTACAGAGGCAGAGTGGTATAAAGAGACCCTAGGGTAAAATGAGAATGAGGCTCCATTGACTTTAATGGAGTTAGTTTGAGTTTATGCTGTTATAACTGAAAACAGAATTTGGGCTAAGTCCATTTTATCAAATTCTCCCCGCCCCCCCCCCCAATGTTAATAACTGATGCAGTTGCCAGAAAGTGAGCTCTAGAAACTGGAAGAAGAGTTCTGTGTGGCTCGAAAACTTGTCTCTCTCACCAACAGAAATTGGTCCAATAAAATACATTACCTCACCCACTTTGTCTCTCTAATTCATATGTTTTTCATTTTCAAAAAGCATTATAAACTCTCCTCTGAGGGAGGTGGGGAAATGGAGAACCAGACAGATTCAGTGACTTGCCAATGACACACTGAGTGTTTGGGTCAGACCTAACATCAGATCTCAGCAGTTCCCTTTTCTCAGTCTTATGTTCAGACATCTCTCATTGCCTTTATTTCTCCATAGAATAGGTTCAGCAGGTCATTACTAGTGTCCGCCCATGCAAGCTTCCCCACAGATCCCCGCCAATGTGCTATAATCCAGAACTGGAGGAAACCAGGTTTGAAAGTGAGAGGATAATTCAATCTCCCAGCCCACGCAGGCCTTTGCTTCTCCACTGAGACTGGCAGGGGTACCACTTACTGCCACTTCAACTGGTGGCTTTTTGTTTGTTTTTTAAGTGGAGACCTGCCTGATAGGAAGACACTCAGTCATTTCTCAGAAGAACACCAAGAAAACAGAAGACAGAATTAGGTTTTGGTCACTACTAGCTTGGGTCAAATCCACAGTAGTGACCAGAAATGAAAGGTTCTGTATACAATTTCATAAAACTTTTAAAATAAACATTGACGTTCCTTCTTAGTTCACTAGGCATTTAGTTTGGATTTTATAAGACAGTAATTATGTTATTTAAGTACTAGCTGATTGGTACGTGTTTACAAGAATATAACTAGTTGGTTAAAAATACACTGGTAGATTTAATAACAGTCACTGTAATCTAATTAAATACCACATAAGTATTAAACAGACATATTCAGGTTTAACAAATATGTAAGAATTATGTACTAATTCTTAAAATACACCATTGATCTGGTACCTCATTAACTGAGGGACTGCTTAATTAAACACACATTAAAAGCACTTAAATTGTTACCAGTCCTGCTCCATAATTTATTCTACCTCAATGGTGGTTTATTTTACCATGTTTACAGCTCCCCAGACACTTATTCAAAAGAAACATAACATTCAGTTCCCAGCTGTCTAACTTCAGTAGAAATAAAGTGCACAATCACTCACTTTATGGCTTTCTCAGGCTACAATCCAAGGTACAAAATCTCATCCTGACATTATCTGAGGATTTCCTGTGAGGATAGCCATGAAATTGCAGCATCTAATTGAAGTCCAATATAAAACCTCCTGTATGACACACAGTTTAGTTCAAAAAGTGACAGCCTTAGAAGATACGCTATGGCGAATGGTGTGGTTTTTTTCAAGAAATATTTTTTTTTAATATTTTCTCTCATAATTTTGCAGAACACCCTTCTCTAGCCCAGTGGTTAAAGTACTTTCCTGGAAGGTGGAAGAGCTGTGTTCAATCCCTGTTCTGAATCAGACATAGTGAGGATTTAACCTTTAATCTCCCTCATCCTGGGTGAGCATCCTAATCACTCAGCTATTAAGTAGAAAGCCCTGCTGGTGCGACAGGCAGGGGAATGTCCAGTTTGTGAATCCTGCCAGGACTTAGGTATGAATTAGGGCATCGAGCTGCTTGGTGATGTCAGAAATTAAGTGGCTTTCTACATGACCACTGGCAGAAATTTAGGTGCCTAGGGCCCTTTATCACCAGAAATTTAAGTGCCTATTAAGGTGCCTAAAGGGTTAGGTGGCAGCTGAGTGGTTGTGGTGGTACTGGGGGGGTTGTGAATTCCGGTGGTGCCTAACTACTGGATGTAGGTGCTTAAATCACTCTGGTGAAACTAGCCCCAAATCCCAGCACGTATGGGGATTAATAATGAATAATTACTTACACCTAGTTCTTTGACAAACCTTCAACTACAGTATCTCTCATTTTAAAACATTTACACTGATTCTAAACTGTTAGTGAATGGGCCAGGTCATCTGATACTTCAAGCTTTCTAATTCTTCAAGGTCTAAGCAACAACTCAATGCAATAACTAGATGTACTGAAGATTCATGTCAGGACATTACAAGCAAAACCACAACTAACATTATCACAATTAGAAAAAGCATTTAACCCATTTGACTTCTCGCTCTTAAAGAGTGAGACTCAGTTACCAGGATTCTTACCAGGTCATCACCCACAGGAAATCCATGGGAGGAGGACAGGGGGCTTAAGAACTTTGTGAGCTTCATCTCAGAGTTTCCTGCACATGTTCCCTTCAGAAGGGGAGAGTCAGGAGGGCTGTGAAGGAGGAGAGGCCCTTAGTGGTGCAACCAGGGTATCCTTGACTATTTGGACAATGTGCCAAGCACCCCTGGCAGATGGGGAAGGGGCTGCTGCAGTCATTAGGTTATAGTAGTGGCTGTGTTTCCATGCCATGCTGTAAGGGCAAGGATTCGTTCTTCCCATTTCCTGCTGAACTCCAACCTTGCACTAGGGTTCTGCCTTTAATACCTATGTCTGTCCAAAGCTATACTGGAAATAAAATGTAATTAGGATAACATTCATTCTGTAGCTGCTCATTGTTCTCTTCTAAAAGAGAATCTTTTCATTGAATTTAAGGCTACCCAGCTGGTCAAAATTACTTCAGTATCAGAGGAGGACCTATATGTTAACCAGTATAGCTGTATGTTCTATGAGCACAAGTCCTCATTTACATAGGCTGATCAAACAGAGTAAGCCCTAGGGAGTTGTTAGGACCTAGGCAACCTGCCCATCCCTATATGCCTGATGTTGCTGAATGCCCATTTAACTTTACCACCCTGAAGTCAACCACAGGAATGGTTTTGCAGCCCTAGAAAACAACCTGTTCAGCTTTTATGGAAGAGCTAGCTCTGAGCTCGAAAGTAATGGGGAAACGCTGCAAAACTCTATCATCTGCATGAATGTTTTTTGGAAAAGCAGAATTTCAGGGCTTGTTAAACATTTCACAAATGTTAGGCACTACAACAAAAGAGACAAGAAAGCAATTGTCTCATAGCTTGTTTGTTCTAAGAAATATTCTGAGAGAATAGAATATACCACCTGTAGCTAAAAACTTCAGTACAGATGGGCACCAACACTAATTATGTAACAGAATATGGAAAGGATTAGTGCTACATAACAGTCCTGCTGGGACACCAGAGAAGCAAAGAGAATTTTTTTTTTAAATCTAAATGCAAAAATCCACTTGGAATGATTAGTCTCATTTCAAAAAACAAAACATTCCAACATCCACAACAATGGTAAAAATTAGCCTTTGTAATGTTTTGTTGGAGAAGGACTTTCTGCTCAGTCCACAATATATTTAATTAGCTCTTGCTTTCTAACAGTGACATGAGCTAATTTCATAGACCTGATGCTGCCATTTGAATTTGGTTTCTTATTCATTTAAAGTTCTTTCAGTGCTACAATGACAGTAGTTTAGCTACTTGGCAGGCTTTAGAATCCAACCCAATTAGATGCAGTTCTCCTACAAATTATTTTTAGATATGTTTCATGCTATTTAATTATATCCACTATACTGCACAGTGGAAGAAAAATGTGCAACTATAGTGTGTAATATGCTATCTATGGGGAAAATAATCAGTAGTGAAATTGCTGAATTGTAGCTAAATAGAGCCAAATTTACAACACAATTTGCCCTTCCTCCAAGTTGTGGAAAATCAGCTTTCACTGCTTTGCATAGTGTGGAATCCAAGTAGATTTATGTACGCACTGTTGTTGAAACTAAGTAGCTTTATCTCTAAGTAAGATTAATAGCACAGCTGAAAGCTTAATAGCCTTTGGAATTTTTTATTTCTACTAAAATGATTTGGTAAGCAAGCCTGAAAATATTCCTATGTGAGTTTATTTGACTATGCTATATGATGATACCACACCATTAAAATAGGCACCAATATGGCCTGTAAATCTCAACTAAATTAATATCTCTCTCATTTCTAACTGCTTCTCCAACAGCTCCTTCTGGATGGCTCACCATCATCTAAAGCTCAATGTGGCCAAAACTGAACTCACAATAAGAGGTAGCAGACTGCCTCAGAGTCTGGGCCCACACCTTCCAAGGTCCACAGCTCTGGGGAAGCCCACCTGTCCTGTCACCCAGGTCCATAACCTAGGCATAAATTTTGGCTCCTTCCTCTACGTTTCCCCCCACATCTAGGCCATGACCTTTTCTTTAGTTTAGATTATATATATCTATATATTGATTATATATAGATATATATACATTCAATACCTTGTTACCCCCCCTCTCCCGATTGCCTCTTATGAACCCATCAGTTGAGAAACACTGTGGTCAGGTAAATGGTTCCACAGAGCCCTTGCTGGTGGCCCACAGAGAACTGGCTGCTTCTACGCTGCTGCCTCTCCTCCTTGTTACCAGCTGAAAATTACATTAACAAAGACAGTTTAAAGACATATAAAAAAATAGCAAAATCCCCACATTCATATGTGAGAGCCATGATCTTCAATTGTAACCAGAAGTCCTGTGACATCATTCATACTTCTTGGCAAAAGCAAAAACTGCTTGGAGAGGGCTTAACAAGAGGCCTGATTAAAACTAGATGTAACCTACGTAGAGAGGAGGTAAGTCAATTTACTTACCAATTCTGTGCTGTGGAATTGCTCTATCTGACTTAAAGTGTTTGAGAAACAAGTTGGGTGAGTAATATCTTTTATTGGACCAACTTCTGTTGGTGAGAAAGACAAGCTTTCAAGCTACACAGAGCTCTTCTTCAGGTCTGGAAAAGTTACTAAGAGTGTCACAGTTAAATACAAGATGGAACAGTTAGTTTAGCACAAACAGTTAGTTGTACTACGTAACCAGTTGTGTCAGCATCCACACGAGTGAGGACTGACAACTTCAAATAAGAAGGGAAAAAACACTTGACAATGATTGTAGCTGTTAAGCTCACACACCATCTTTTGTTCAGTGATGTAATACATTTCCTGAAGACATTTAGCCTCCAGTATGTGATTCATCATTGATGGTATTTCCCAGTCTCAATCCCACTGACTTCTGTAAAATTACAGGAATCTCTACTGATATCCAACCTGAAGATTCAGTCTGTGTTACCCCTGGCAGCTCTATCTTCTCCTGCAGGGCTGGGCTGGAACTAACTGCTGCCGGTTTTGTACCCCAACAGGACTCACTACCGACTGGCCAGAAGCTTCCAACTTGTAACTACAAGGGTATGTGTGTATGTGCAGAAATGTCTGCCCTTACAGAAGTCTTCCACACCAAATAGCTACTGAGCATGGTTAACACCTTCCTGCACTCCCTTTAGTGTGCTGAAATAGCAACTACTGTGCTTCTTTGAAATCACGCAAGTGATATTGCCACCTTGTCTGGGAATGTTTCAATATCAACTCAGAGAAAGTAGAAACAGCAGCTGTAAGTACACCAATAAGTGTTTTTGGCTTAACACCATGAAATAAGAAACAGAAAAGGGTGTTACGTAGATACAACCAGACAGTCTGGCCTGTGAAATGCAGTCTCTGAACTACATAGTTAAGCATTTGAAAGATGGCTATTAATCACCTTTAAAGGATTTTTGCACCCCCAATTGTCTACAGCCTAGAGAATGCAGTGAGTCCACAGAACTCACTGTGTGTGTAAGTAACTGGGGAAAACTGGTTTGGGAAGAGGGGTAGCTACCCTGACTCAGGGGGAACATGTGTTAATACGCAAGGTCACCAGATCCAGGTGCTTGATGAGAAACTCACAGGGACAGCAGTGGAGAGTTGGTATCTGGACAGCAAAGGAGGCTGCCAGTCACCAGAAGGGTCACAATGGGGACTGCTTTCAAGAGATGTAATCTATAGCTTTCTTTTTTGTCTATAATTAAACTGAAGGAGCCTGATATAGTTTAGTTTATGAGTAATGTGAATCTAGAGATGCTGAGAAAACAGCATCTTTGGTTTAAATTCCATTTTCTCTTTGGTTGGAATAAGTCTTGTTTTTAGGTTGAGATTATTGCTTTATGTAATCTCTGAGGAGGGGTGCTGAAGGATAAAGAGTTTCTGGAACCCACACTACCTTCGCAGTCTCATACAAGTTGCATGGACAGAGGTGTCCGCTCCCAATGAGCTCTGCTGTGACTTTACCCAGGGTACAATCTGTCCCCTCAGTTCTCCACCATGGGGTGCCTTTTACACTGCTCTGCTGTGAGAGCAACCACTCCTAGTCTGCCCACACACAGCCTCCAGCAAGTCAGTCACTCCCAGCTGTATGAGTACTATGAGTGCTATAGCCAGCCACCCATGAATTACACTGCAGAGAAACACCAGCAAACTCCCAGTTCCAGACTTTCCTGCAGAAATGTGCATCTTGTAGGGCTTAGCTCTCTTCTTCTGGACAAACTCATAGAAAATCTGTCATTTTATTAATAGAAAATGATATGCACAAATCCTGTTATCTCAAATGGAGTTCTCCAGACACTTCAATCCAAGCACTCTGGTTTACAATAAAACAAAAGAACAAGTTGAATGACTACAGAAAGATAGCTTTTAAGTGATTACAAGCAATGAGGCATACGTGTCAGAACTGGTTACGAGAAAATAAAAGGCAAAACACAATTAACTTAACAAGCTAAATGTATTCAAGGCAAAGGTTTCTCTCCCGACATGCTTCAGCAGTCTTTCTGGCTGGAATCCTTTCAGCCATGGTCCCTCACCCAGTTCACTGTTAATTTCCTTGCTCTTCAGGTGTTGTCAATACCATGGGCAGAGAGAAAGGGAGGAGTATTTTAGGGCATCTGTTACCCTTTCTTATAGTTCTTTTTCTTTAAAAATCACCTCCAGCTGAGGTTCAGGAGACACCCAGTCTGTGGGGTGGGAACCTCCAGCTGTTTCTTTGCTAAAAAGTAGATTTGTCACTCACTCCCTTCTCCCTGCTAGAGAATGGTGATTGTCCATTAGATTTTGTTGATCCCTGGCTGAGGCGTCAGTTTGCCTTTTGTCTCGGAGGAACTGGTTTGTGTCTGCTTTTCTAAACTTGGAACATGTCTCGTCAATGTCATGCAGTAGAATCTAATAACTTTACATACAACGTTGTCACACATATTTTACCAGGACAATAATAATCAGCAAATTGTGAATTTTCAAATGATACCTCACAAGCCATACTTTGTACAAGATTTATCATAGTCTTGTAAAAGGGGTGTACATAAAGTTACAGATTGTCACACTCTGTTGCTGTTAGGCTGCAGCAAGCCCACACAACCGAGAGAAGTTGAAAAACCAAGGAGGAGAAGAGAGTTGGAAGGAAGAAATGTCACAGCCCTGGATTAAGGAAAGTGTACCTGTTCAGAACAGGTGCTTAAATCCCATTTAAATCAATGGGATTTAAACTATGTGTTTAAAGTTAAACACATGCTTAGCTGACTACCTGAATCAGGGACATAATCCGTAACACTGTATCATTTTAAAATACAGTATTTTCATAAATGGTGTTTGCATGATAGCTGACTGAAACATAAGATTTATTTTCTGATAGATTTTAATTGAATAGACAATAGTATTGGCTGAGAGTAGAAAGGCATATGGCAGGCACATTAATAATACACCATACAAAGACATCAAGGAAAACTAACTACATAAGAATATCCTGCCCCACATAAATATGAACTTTCCATAGATATTTTTGGATTAAACTAGTATTAGTTGAATTTCTCCACAATTTTTTCATAGCTTCACTGCCCTGTGACATGGAAACCAGCTTTGCTGAATCTAGTCTCCTGGACCCTTGCTCTCTCTGTACCCCAACTTCTTTATGTTTCTCAGATCAGGTCCTCCTTTGAAAAGTGGTTCTTTGACAGTGCACTTTCCATCTCTTTCTCTAAAAGTCTATCTTTTGCTGGTAGAAAGCCCAGGCAGTAATTTGAATAACAAAAGGAAGTTGAACAGAGCCAAAGTGCAGGAGAATTCTTCAGTTTGGCTTTCACCTTTAAAAAACTGCTCTGAAAATGTCAAGTGACTTTTTAATTTATTATTGTAGTGTAGTACCAGGGACACTGTAGTTATGGTAGAAGACACACTTACATTCTAATCCCTCTGTATCAAGTAGGGCTGAACAAACCCTTATGCAAGCAGAGCTGATGCTAGGCATAAGCAGATTAAGCAATTGCTTAGGGCCCCAAGCAGCTAAAGGGGCCCCCCTATTAATTATTAGTATGTGCTGGGTGAGGGCCCCAAAATATTCCTGCTTAGTGCCCCCAAAGGGCTATCACCAGCACTGTATGCAAGATTCATTTGCAGGGATTGACAATGGACCAATTCCTTCCGCTTCTCCTGAAGCTGGGCTCTAGGGCTAGTAGGGCTCTATAGCTGAGGATTGAAGGAGGCCTTTTGACAGGAGAAAATAATTCATAAATATTATTTTTTGGTATTTCTGTCTCTCTATGTCAGCTATCCTGGGTAATTCATATTGTAAGCAGGGCTAGTTCCATCACCTGTTATTAAGAGTGCCTGACATTTCTCATAAGACCTTGTTTGCAGTTCCTTATAATGTTTCTGAATTGTAACCATTTGGGCTGAAAATTTACAGGGCAGGTGTCTGCCTCAGGTAGATTTTTAAAAAATAATCAGCCAAAACAGTTCAGCCATTTCTGAGAACAAGGCCAGGAGAAATTATGTTGTTTTGCCCATATTAAAAAAAATCTGGGGACCTTTTCTTTTAACAGCTTAGCACCACCATGCTTTGGAGTAGGGACTTGAATTTTGCTGAGGGTGGGGTGGTGACCTGTATGTTAAGGATGTGGCTTTTGCCATCCCTATGAAAATTCATCTAAATTAGACCAAATTACATAAGCCTTTGAAAAATTGCAGTATGCACATGCTCACTGGAGACGTCTTCATTTTCAGCAGTTAAAATCTTCAAATATTCCATCCTTACTGAGCATGCTCAAACCTGTCACAGCTCCTAGTGCTGACCAGACTGCTCATGTGCCAGCCCCACAGATCAATTGAGCATGCTCTCTCCAGTTCAGGTCTACAGGGCCAAAGCCAGACCTTCCTTGTAATGGCTTCTCCCAGCTGATCCAGGATAGGGTGGGGTAGGGCAGTGGCTCTCAACCTTTCTAGACCAGTGGTTCTCAAACTAGGGCCGCTGCTTGTTCAGGGAAAGCCCCTGGGGGGCCGGGCCGGTTTGTTTACCTGCCACGTCCACAGGTTTGGCCAATCGCAGCTCCCACTGGCCGTGGTTCACCGCTGTAGGCCAATGGGGACTGCAGGAAGTGGCATGGGCCGAGGGATGTGCTGGCCGCCGTTCCTGCAGCCCCCATTGACCTGGAGTGGTGAACCGCGGCCAGTGGGAGCCGCGATAGGCTGAACCTGCAGACACGGCAGGTAAACAAACAGGCCCGGCCCGCCAGGGGCTTTCCCTGAAAAAGCGGCAGCCCTAGTTTGAGAACCACTGTTCTAGACTACTGTATCCCTTTCAGGAATCTGATTTGTCTTGCATATCCCCAAATTTCACCCCGGGGTGAAAGTAATTTAAAGGACTTACCAGTATGCCGGAGTCCTGAGCGGGGCGGGGCCTCAACTGGAAGAGGCGTGGCCTCAACCAGAAGAGGCGGGCTCCGGCTGTGGCTGGGAGCCCCAGGGCCTTTAAATCACCCCAGAGCTACCAGCTGCAAAGGTGGCTGGGAGCCCCAGGGCTCAGGGACGAATTAAAGGGCCTGGGGCTCTGGCCGCTGCGGAGCTCCGGGCCCTTTAAATCACCGCAGGAGCCCTGCCGCCGCTACCCCGGCGTGGCAGGGCTTGGGCTAGGGCTGGGGTAGTAGCGGCAGAGCTCCGGAGGCAAATTAAAGGGCCTGGGGCGCCAGCCGCTGTGGGGAGCCCCAGGCCCTTTAAATCACCGCTGGAGCCCTGCCATGGCTGGGGTAGCGGGACCCGGGCTCGGGCGGGGATTTAAAGGGCCCGGGACTCCCCGCAGCGGCTGGAGTCCTGGGCCCTTTAAATCACCACTGGAGAAGCCGGTCCAGTCCGGCACAGCGTACCGGCTCTTGCCAGTATACCGTACCAGACCAGACCGGCTTACTTTCACCTCTGATTTCACCTCACTTAAAAATTACTTGCTTACAAAATCAGACATAAAAATACAAAAGTGTCATGGCACACAATTACTGAAAAATTGCTCACTTTCTCATTTTTACCATATAATAAAATAAATCAACTCTAATATAAACATTGTACTTATATTTCACTGTATAGTATATAGAGCAGTATAAACAAGTCATTGTCTGTATGACATTTTAGTTTGTACTGACTTTGCTAATGCTTTTATGTACCCGGTTGTAAAATATCTAGGCAAATATCTTGATGATTTGATGTACCCCCCTGTACATGTACCCCTGGTTGAGAACCATTGAGGTAGGGCACTGGAACTGAGAGCAGGGAACCTTTCTTTTCTGTGCTCTCAATGCTCCCACCTGCTGGGTTGAGCAAAGATAAGATAAAAAGCATCTAAAAATTATTATATCATTTTCACATTTAATTTTCTAAAAGAGCTAGAAGAACAAGTCAGAAACACAATCTTCATGTAATGAAGGCTCCTGTGTATTTTTAATATGTGTAAACTCAGAACAATAGTTAGTGCTTCTCTCGTAATAGAACTGTGCCCATATTTGGTTCATGCATTATAATGCTGTAATGTCCATTTCAGCCAAGGTTATTGTAACACTTCCAGACAAAAGGCATATCCAATGAATAAGACACTGGAATTAAAACAGACTTCCATAAGATTCTGGATGATTCATTTGATGTAGAACATAAAATCTTCACATCATTAGAATCAATCTCATTTGTAAATTTCACTGTCACTGATAGTTCAAGGTCCATGAACATAAAGATAGGACTTTCCTTTCTTGCAGGTGCTCCATTTATTGAAGTTAATGCTCTTTATTCCCTTGTACACTGCTGTTGCTTTGTATTGCTTTGGCCAGTTAAACCCAGGTGCATGGCTGTTTTGGGGCACCAGAGTGGCACAAAGCAGCTAGAGCAAACTATTGAATTTGACCCACTATTTTTAAAGTCTCACAGTTGACTTATAAAGCCAAATCCTCTGATCCCACTGGAATAAATGGCAAACTCCCATGTACTTTATTGGGAAGAAGCTGACCATGTTAAGGGCTTGATTCTGCAAGGTGCTGAGTATTCTGGCCTTAATCCAGCAAAGCTCTTAAACATGTCATGTACTTTAAGCTGAATTATTTAAATGGGTTAAGTGTTTGTGCCTCTGGGTGGGACTGGGCAAGCAGCTCCCTTGTGACTGGAGACACTCCTACAAAGAGACATGTTGACTGTTGCTATTCACTGTTCCAAACTGTGAGTGGGGTTTGGGAGTTGGGTGAAGTGGGGTAGCCAAAGGACTGTTACCTGAGGGACAGTATCTTCAGTGGGAGGAAAAAATATGAGATAGACTACTGCCAAAATTACTGGAAGGGGGAATATTTTACTCTTTATTTACATATATATTCTGTTGCTGTGCTTTTCCAACTTTATGACTGTGTTCCCTTTCCCCTAATAAAGGTTTCTTTGTTTGTACACAGTCTTAAAGTGTTTGAAAGAATGGAAGTTCTGCCTGTTAAGGCAACCCAGGGAGGGTGCATTTAGTTTTCCCAGGCTTCTGAGTGGAGACTCAAGACCATTTAGTTCTTTGTTCATAACAGTTGCAGAAGGGTTATAACTATAAGAATTAGTCCTGCACCAAGGGATGGACTAGATTCCCTAATTGGTCTTTCATCTATAACATCAATCACTCCGTTTTATGTGTGTATTGTGCACTAAAGCTGACAACTTTGTCTGATCGTTTGTCGTGGTGGGAATGTGATCCTTACATTATTATGCTTGTGAATAGGAAAATACACTTTATCAGTCTGATGTTTTCTTTTAGTCTTTCAATGGCCAGCAGGTGAGATCATTACACACTTAGGAGATTTACTGTGAAGTTTAGCGATAACTGCACTCTCATCTATTGAGTAAAAGAAAGATCTGGTAAGAATTTTTAATAACTCTGGCTATGTTAATTACTCACATTACATTTGGTTATTGACTTTTACAGAATGTTGCCATTGTAAATATTTATATTGTAAGGTAAGTCTTGTGGTAATGCTGTTTATATTGAACATGCATTCATAAAAGTAATATTTACCACATAAGAACAAGGATAATAGCCTTCAGGTGAAAGCTCTCTCAGGATTGCAAGGGGCATAAGAATTGTTCCTCACTGTGCCTGAGCCCTGAAAGTGTGACATCCCCTCCCTCACACAAGGTTGGATCGCCCACCCCCAGAGTAAAAACCCATGGGAAGGGACTGAGGGGAAGGAAAGCTCCATGAGGATATCCTTGCTGACTTTCACCTTGGTGGTTCCTTTGAAGGTTGGGGTTTGCCCCCCTATACAATGAGCCACTGAGCCCACTTCCAAGCTCTGCTGATGTGAGGACCTGCAGGCTGTCAGCACAGAGGTATTATGCCTTGCAACTGCTCTGGAGCCTTGCCGTCATGTTTTCACTCCATGGAAATCAGCTGTCAAAGGGTGCCCTTTAAAGAGGGTTTCATCACAGAGGAGACTCCATAGGAAAATTAATAGATGCCCCCAGCTGTATTATCTCTCCCAGGTAATCCTTGCAGTGGAAGTGGGGAAAGGATTTAGATAATGGCATAGAGAGTGCGTTTATAAAATGTGTGGACAATACCAAACTGGGAGGGATTGCAAGTGCTTTGGAGGTTAGTATTAAAATTCAAAATGATCTGGACAAACTGGAGAAATGGTCTGAAGTAAATAGGATGAAATTCAATAAGGACAAATGCAAAGTACTCCACTTGAGAAGGAATAATCAGTTGCACACATTCAAAATGGGAAATGACTGCCTAAGAAGGAGTACTGCAGACAGGGATTGGGGGGTCATAGTGGATCACAAGCTAAATGAGTGAACAGTGTAACAGTGTTGCAAAAAAAGCAAACATCATTCTGGGATGTATTAGCAGGACTGTTTTAAGTAAGATATGAGAAGTAACTCTTCTACCCTACGCTGATTAGGCCTCAACTGGAATATTGTGTCCAGTTCTGGGTGCCACATTTCAGGAAAGATGTGGACAAACTGGAGAAAATCCAGAGAAGAGCAGCAAAAATGATTAAAGGGTCTAGAAAACATGACCTATGAGGGAAGATTATAAAAATTGAGTTTGTTTAGTCTGGAGAAGAGAAGACTGAGGGGGGACATAACCGTTTTCAAGTACGTAAAAGGTTGTTAGAAGGAGGAGAGAGAAAAATTGTTGTCTTTAATCTCAGAGGATAGGACAAACAAGGGGCTTAAATTGCAGCAAGGGCAGTTTAGGATGGACATTAGGAAAAACTTCCTAACTGTCAGGGTGGTTAAGCACTGGAATAAAATGCCTAGAGAGGTTGTGGAATCTCATTCATTGGAGATTTTTAAAAGCAGGTTAGACAAACACCTCCCAGGATGGTCTAGATAATACTTAGTCCTGCCATGAGTTCAGGGGACTGGACTAGAAGACCTCTTGAGGTCCCTTCCATACCTACAATTCTGTTCTAGGATTCCCCCACCTCCATCCAACCATGAGCCTCCAACTCTTCCACTGCCACCCTGTGTTGTGGAGATGCACTCATGGGAGTCCTCTACAGGGTTAGGGCAAGGAAGAGCACTGCCATCAAGTTATATGAGTTGCCCCATCTACAGGGGATGGGCAAGATCTATGTGCAGAGGGAAGCAGGGAGGCATGATCTGTCCCCCTGTACGCATCCACGCAGGGGCAAAATAATAATTGCTACTTCTGTAAAATGCTATTATTTGATCCAGTGAATATTTGGACACAAGAAGAAAAGTCATTCCAGTGATGGAAATTGCCAAAAACAATTATCTTGGGTCTGCAGGCCTCAGAGCTGATGGGAATTTAGATTTGCAATGAGGAAAGGTTAGAGGATAAACACAAATGAGTTTCAGATAAATTGCAATAAGGTTTACTAAGAATCCAAACTGTTTGGACCTTCCTCAGATTTGCATAAGCTTTGAATTTCACTCATCCTTGCTGGGGAATCACTAATGCTACATTTACACCCGATCTGAGATAAGACCAAGGCAGGTCAAGGAGGCCAATCTCGGAAATGAAGTGATATCATCTCTCATATTAAATATTCTAAATGAGTTTAATAAAATATGTTAGTGTATTTTTTTCTACCTTCAATAGATAGAGCTGGTAGAAATTTTTCACGCCAATTTATGTATTTATTTTCAAATTACCTTCTTTGAAATAAGTTTTTGTGAAAAATGTTTGGGTTTTAAAATTTTCCAATAATTTTCCAAATAATATTAGAAAACAAAACAAACAAGTAGTCATTATTTATTTATTGGTTTGGTTTTTTGCAGGCTGTTTCTTATTTTGTTTTGTATTGTATTTTCCCCTCTTTTTTCCCCTATCAATATGGAAAAGAGAGAGAAAGGGGAAAAGGGGAGGAGGGGGTCACAAAAAATTCTTAAGTTTTTTTATACACACTTTTGTGAAAAATGTTGATTAAATGAAAAATTGCTCCTTCTTGAGACCTGCAGAATGAAAATTACTTCGTCAGAAAATTTTCACAATTTTTACCCCACTTTTTATCCAGATCCACCAGTGAACTTCTACATGCAATAAGAAATGCAATCGATGCCTATTACATGCAGTAGAAGCTATTGCACGTCATAGACCACTACCTGGACAGCAAACATGAGGCCTAATCCTTGTGACCCAAAAACCCCTCAGTGCCAACTGGAAAGAATGTTACAAGAATATCCTGCTTCACTAAAGAATCATAGAATCATAGAATATCAGGGTTGGAAGGGACCTCAGGAGGTCATCTAGTCCAACCCCCTGCTCAAAGCAGGACCAATTCCCAACTAAATCATCCCAGCCAGGGCTTTGTCAAGCCAGGCCTTAAAAACCTCTAAGGAAGGAGATTCCACCACCTCCCTAGGTAACGCATTCCAGTGCTTCACCACCCTCCTAGTGAAATAGTGTTTCCTAATATTCAACCTAGACCTCCCCCAAAATGTCATATAAGGATCAAAGGAAAGACAGTGTCATGTTGGTTATGAATATCATTGTAAAAGGTATGTACTGCTATTGGAGGGTTGCCAAGTTTCCAATTTCTCAAAACTGGACACTACAAAACTGACCCCCCTCCAACCATGTCTCTCCTGCTCTGTCCAGCAGCAGCTCTGAGGTGGAGTTCAAAAGGAGATATGGGGGCAGGAAGTGGGGGGGGGGGAGTTTCCTGCAGCCAGAGGAGGTTCCCCAGAGGTGAGTCTGACTCGGGCCCGGAAGCAGCCCATGCAGGGGAAGAAGAAGTGTCCCTCCCCAGCCTGGCTGAGACTCCTCCAGCTCTGCCCCTTCCCGGGTCTGGGGCTAGCACTCAGGATTAAAGGGGCCTTGGTCTAGCTGGGGGTTGGGGGCAACAATGGAATTGCAGTAACCGGACTTTTGGGGTCTGGTCAATACTTCTGACTGGAGACTGTACAGGTCCCCTTAAATCCGGACTTTCCGGTTGAAAGCTAGACACCTGGCAACCCTATGCTACTGTAAGAACCTATGTATATATAGTAGTAATATGTTCTTATCATTTGTATCAAGGTGTTTACACCCAGCAGAGGTGAAAAACAGATTTCAGCCAGACCAGAGATATTTATCTATCTGTCTTTTGAAATGTAAACTGAGTATTGTCTCATTCCGTCACCAGTCTGAGCTAAATGCAGACGGGGTGAAAGTAACTTAAAGAACTTACCAGTATGCAGGGCGGCCAGGGTCCTGGGCAAGGTGTGTGAGGGGGGTGCAGCTGTGGGCCCCTGGAAGGGGCGGGGTCTCATGCAGAAGGGGCGGGGCTGGGGTCAGACTCCCCCAGCCAGCTATTCAGCACTCCTTGGCCCATGCTGCCCAGGGCTCCAGCATGATATAAAGGGCCTGGGGCTCCGGCCACTGCCGGGAGCCCTCAGCCCTTTTAAATCACCAGGCCCCAGGGCAGCTGCCCCCTTTTGTCCCCCTCATCAGGGGCCCTGCCGGTATGGTGCTTAAAGCGCTGCCGCGGCAGCGCTTTAATGTCGGCTGTGTACCAGCCCGTACCACCGTCCACTTTCTTACTGGTATGCTGTACCGGCCCGTACCAGCTTACTGTCACTTCTCAATGCAGATGAAGGATTGTGAGATTTAACAGGAAGAGAAGACCAGCAGTGGGAAAAGAGCCTTATCTTGGGTGCACAGTCAAAGGTTTATTGGACTATAACTCGGGGACAAGGAAAGCATCCTGTTGTCTGCATCTAGGAAATAAACAGACATCATGTTTACATTCGTGAAAATAGGATCACAACCAACCTTGATTGGAAACACTGTAAAAGG
Source organism: Terrapene triunguis (assembly GCF_002925995.2). Taxonomy (NCBI): domain Eukaryota; kingdom Metazoa; phylum Chordata; order Testudines; family Emydidae; genus Terrapene; species Terrapene triunguis. Next base: position 1,254,137 of record NW_020664492.1, read on the forward strand.
CTTTGGGTGAGATAAGGCTGCTTTAGACAGGAGGTTAGCCTGATACATTTAGTCTCTAGAAAGCATGTATTGATTTTGTTTGATATGTAACCATTTTTGTTTCTAATATTCTTGCTCACATGAATCTTTGAATCTCTCTTCTTTGTTAATAAACATATTCTTGTTTTCACTACAGATATATCCACATGCTGGGGTGTTAAGCAAAGCAGTACTCATGAGTTGAATCATACAAGCTGGTCAGTACCCTGTCCCTTTGAGGACAGCTGACCTGGAAATTTTGTGAGTATTCAGTGGATAAGGGGCTGGACACTACAGGGCCTCAGGAACTGGGGTGCACTTCTTGTTAACCAGCAAGGCAAAATGAGGGCTGGCGTACCCCAGAGAAGATCGTTAGGGTGGCTAACAGGCTGGAGGTGTCAGTGAGCTGACACCCAATTAAGCACAAGCAAGTGTCTCTCTTGCTGGAGGTAGGGGAGGGTAACAAGGTGACTCACAGTCCTGGGCACCCTGAGAACTGTTGCACACCTCCTGCATGGGACTGTGCACCCTCAATTCATATTTATACCAAAGGGAACTAAGGGCAATCAGCTCCTCTTAGAGCTGGCCTCAGTGAGCACTACTAACTTTGGAGAAAACCTTTCAACCTATCAATTGGTTCCCTAAAAGAAAATGATCACAAAAGGGAGGCTTAGTAGCTCAGGAAAGAAGAAACGTAGACAGAAGAATGAAGAATTAAACTTTCATAACATGAGCCTGGGAGCTTAAATTCATAACTTTGTTAAACACTAAAAATTACAGATGTAATAAAGACACTGGATTTATGGCTCATTACAACAATCTATAGCCCACTAACCCTCCTTTGACTTTGTCCTATGGCTGCAGACGTGTTAACTCCCCACTTCACCTTGAATGGTCTCTTACAACGTGCAAAAAGCAACAGAGGGTCCTGTGGCACCTTTAAGACTAACAGAAGTATTGGAGCATAAGCTTTCGTGGGTGAATGCCCACTTCATCAGACGCAAATGTTTGCGTCTGATGAAGTGGG
>NW_020664492.1:1255581-1284217 GCF_002925995.2 Terrapene triunguis
CCCACTTCATCAGACGCAAACATTTGCGTCTGATGAAGTGGGCATTCACCCACGAAAGCTTATGCTCCAATACTTCTGTTAGTCTTAAAGGTGCCACAGGACCCTCTATTGCTTTTTGCAGATTCAGACTGACACGACTACCCCTCTGATACTCTTACAACGTGTTAACTCTTAATGCTAAACAATCTGTTCCACCTTGTATTTAACTGCGACTCTCTGAGTTCATTTCCCGGACCCAAAGAAGAGTTCTGTGTAAGCTCGACAGCTTGTCTTTTTCACCAACAGAAGTTGGTCTGATAAAAGATATTACCTCACCCACCTGGTCTCTCTAATATCCTGGAACCAGCATGGCTCCAACAACACAGCAAATATTTTATATGTAAGTCTAGGCTTTATGAAGTGTTAGGGCAATCAGAGAGATAACAGATGGTGGAGACAGTTTACTTAAACCTGCAAGAGTTTTGGCCTGTGTGATATCTCTGGGCTCAAAGCTGCTTAAGCCTCATGAGTCATCACTGAAGCAGAGAATGTGATGAGTCATCAGAGGCAATTACCTGCTGGCCTTGTGGTAGGTTCCATAACATTCAACCAGGGTTCAGCCTTCCCACAGACTAGGATCCAACCAGGTGATCCCAACGCAGGTTCCTAAAGGAAAGCAATCTCTCCAACATCACTTCCTTTCTGGGAGCATTCCCATTGCTAGTAGTTTCAACAGACTACTGCTTCTGCTCTAGCCAGTGCTCATTTCCATGTGAGCCAACTCCTGATCTGCTTCTGCCTCAGCCGGCTGCCTGGCCACTCTGACAGCTGGATATTCCAGATCTTACTCTGGAAAAACTCTCGTTGGCTTTGATAGGAGTTTTGCATGAGTAAGGACTGCAGGCAAAGATCCAGTGGGAAGAAAAGATTAACTTTGTCATGTTGTGATAGATTATAATAGAGAGGCAAGTAATAAAATGGTCTGGGAAGCTGCCAAGGCTGTAAGAAGGGAGGAATTTATGAATATTGCATCATCCAGGGAAAAAAAAGAAAAAAGCAATAACAAGATCAACTGACAGAGTGAGCATCTTTAGAAGCTCACCAGAAAAATTATTGAATTACATTTCAGAGGTGATAGATAAACTGAATATTTCATCATATTTGAAAGTTGAAAATCCTCTTTGTTACTTTCTGTCCCGCAGATGTTTTATGAGAGAATGAATAAGATTATAGACTTCCACCTTATACATTTAAGGCAAAAAAGAAGTATTGAGAAAAGATAATAAAAAAAACTTCATTTAGATGTTCCCTCCTTTGGAAACTAACAGAATGGAAAGAAGAGTTAATATTTGTAGGATTGTGGGATTATTACACATTACTTGCTCAATTCATTCTGTTGTCTTTAAATGCAGAAAAAGCATTGACAAAGCTGAGTGGTCAGTTCTTAGTCAAGTAAACCTTTTTGAAAGGGCATCAAAGACACAGAAGGTCAAATGCATTTTTAAAAGTAGCTGCCTTGGACTTTTGTCCAAATATCAAAGGAACTAGAGCCTTTTAGAAGTTCAAAGCTGTTTTGAGAGTTACACTTTATTCTGCTCTTCACTGAACTCCTTACAAATATCTTAAGCAAAGAGAACTTGGCTCAACAGGAGTTCCAGAGCACATACAAAAGTAAATCTTCAGGCCCATTTACTGTATAAAAGTTACTGTGTCAGGGCAATGAGTTATAAAAGACGAATTTGATTGTGCTCGTGTAGATGGGCTCAAATCATATTGAATCCATAGAACCACATTATACCCCCAGTTTTTACAGGTCAGTAACATGGTTTTGTAACAATCACTATATAATTCAATATCATTAAGTCTCAGTCAGGCTGGCAGGAAATTGTGCCTTTACGGAGGTGGGTCATAGAATGTGAAATTTGCTGCTCCTGATATCAAGGATGTAACCTTCTAGAATGATGTCTTTTCGAGGGGGTATGGGGGAAATCCTGTTTATACTACCAATCCGGATTTCCCCATTTGACACTGGGGGTGGAGGAAATAAACACCGAGTCAAATTCTCTGCTGCTGTGCAGGACAGAGGGCACAAACCAGGATGAGGGGATAGGGACAAATGTGGCTTTACGCCACTGTGCACCACTTGAATTCTGCCTGAGCCGGGGTCCTTGTCGCTCCAATAACTTACCTACCATAGCCTCCCCGTGGCTGCCTAGCAGCCTACCAACGACTCTGCATCCCAGATCACTCTGCATCCCCTCTAGTCCTTTCCTGCCCCCAGCATGTTCCCTGTAGCAAGGGTTGTGTGTGTGCTTGGGGTGGGGTGCAGCTCCTGTGCTAAGGAAGTTTTTTCTTGGACTGTTGAGGCCTCTTCTTCACAGCCCCTATATGCTGCTGGAACAGTGTACAGTGGCTAAGTTGGGAGCCAGAATCAGGGTCATTTATTTCTTAATACTGGACCTGTTTGGGTCAGAAAGTTTAAGATGGGGCTTATTTATTATGTTCTCATTTTATGTTTTTCAAGTTGTGCAATGCCCTGAGCATGTTTGTGGGAGAAAGGCATCATTCATCCATTGTATTTATTATTATGTTCATTTTTGCTATTTTGCAGTCAAATGACTGTATATTCCTACATATACTTCGGCAAATTGCAAGTTGATTTAATGCATGCTCCATTCTAAATTTTGGGAATCCTGTCAACTCATTTACCCTTTGTGCACTTGCATGTATGCTTTTCAACTGCATATCTTTCAATATTGTTTCCTTCAAATATTGTCTATTGTATTATTTGCTCCTGGTGCTGCCTTGAGTAGTCAGTTCCATATAGTAACTGTTTCTTGGCTAACACCTGGTGTTTGGGACAGAGTCGCACTGTTCCAAAGGAAGGGAAGAGCAGAACTGTAGGAGTCTTGTGGAAGTTCCTTCAGACATTCTGCCTGGGCAGGTCACAGGCAGCTGTTGGGCAGCTGTTTGGGGACAGCACACTTAGCATTCCTCTTATGGCTGGTATACGCTACCCCTAGCTCTTCTGAACAACATTGGAGAAGCAGAGACCCAAGTCACTTGGAACAAGAAACATCACCAGGTACACATGTTGGTTGACACTTGGAGGAAAAACAGTGAAAAATTTCAAATTTTTGAAGTTGTTTCTGCTTTGCAGGGTTTGCAACATTTTTTGGGAGGAGATGTTGAATTTTTTCTTGACTTCTTTGTAATCAAAACTGGATTTTCAATACAAACTGTTGATAATCATTTAGATAAAGAGTGATACAAAATTTAAAATGCTGTGAAAATGTAAAAAAAAATTGTGAATTCTTATGGTTTTGAGTAAAGGATTTTTTCAGTGAAAAATCTTCTGATTTGGAATATTTGGACCAGCTCTCCTAGGTACTATTCTGCCTGGCTTCTGTGTCTGTGTGTGCTGGGGAGAAATGAGGATCTCTGCAGCCAACTAGCACCCATGTGAGACAAAGCAGAAGATAGCTCTCTGTGAACAGCAATTCCATGTAAGTTCTTTTGTGCTCTGCATTTCCTTACGTGTCAGTGGACACTCCCTTTGGTCAGCTCATCTCTTGTGTAGGTTTCCTTTGAGGAGGAGGACTGGGAAGTCAGATATGGAGTGATCATTTTGTGAAAAAGTGGTCACCCAGGGGTGTTGTGGTGATTTTTGTCTGTGTGTGTGTGTGTGTGTGTGTGTGTGTGTGTGTGTGAGAGAGAGAGAGAGAGACAGAGTGAGTGAGTGAGTGAGAGAGAGACTTCATTTCAGAGAGTACTGATGGTCTGGTTTCAGCCACAAAGTTGTTGTTGGGACATTTAATGTGCTGGAGAAGGACACCACATGTTGTGATAGGCATGTGTAGCGGTGCTCCAGCAGCTATTTTAAGGGCCGGGGTGGTAGTGGCGACCGAGCCCCTGGCCCTTTAAATCGCCGCCGGAGCCCCGCCGCTGCTTCCCCAGGGCTTCAGCAGGCTCCGGGGATGATTTAAAGGGCCTGGGGCGGTAGCGGCTACCAGAGCCCCGGACCCTTTAAATCGTCCCCGGAGCCCTGCTGCCGGAGCCCTGGGGAGGCGGCGGCAGCTATTTTAAGGGCCGGGTGGTAGTGGCTACCACAGCCCTGGATCCTTTAAATAGCCACTGGAGCCCCGTCGCCACTACCCCAGGGCTTCGGGGACAATTTAAAGGGCCCAGGGCAGTAGCTGCAGCAGGCGCCCCAGGCCCTTTAAATCGCCACCCAAGCCCTGCCGCCGCTTCCCCAGGGCTCCGGCAGCAGGGCTCTAATGGCAGTTTAAAGGGCCCGGGGCTCCAGCCGCTGCTGGGAGCCCCAGGCCCTTTAAATTGCCACCAGGGGAAGCTGATCCGCCTCGGTACGCTGTACCAGGGCGTACCAGCTTACTTTCACCTCTGGGGGGGGGCATAAACAACTACAGACCCACAGAATGGGGGGCATGATCAAATAAGTTTGAGTACCATTGGAATAGAGTATCCCCTTTAATAAACCCTCCCCTGGGGGATGACTATCTGAACCGTGTGCTCTTCCGCATCTGTGGGCTTTCCCCCGGCCACGGTGTAATGTGGGCGGTGTAGACATACCCTTAGGAGCTGACTTTTTAAACCCCTCAGTTTTAAACCCCCATCATCTTGTCAAGGGATTAGAGATCAAAGGATAGCAGGAAAGAGTCTCATTAGTAAATTCTCGGCCTAACCTAGGAGGCTGCTTGGCTTAGCACGCAGCTCCAAACAGACCACACTATAAACTTCAATTTTAGTGTGAAGCTAGCCCTTAATACAGTCTATTTTAGGGAAGAGTTCATTGAAGAATACATTGATTGTAGAATGTGTATGTATAAACAATAGTTATTTCAGTATTCCTAATGGACCCTCTGATTAAAATGTATTACCCATTTTCTCTTTAAGTATCTTTTCCAATTGAAATGGAACACGCTCAGCAATTAAAATAACAAACCCTCTTACTTTTAAGTTATCTGTAGGGGGAAATGTCTGTGTGCTCTATTTATCACTGAGCGGGATATTCCCATTAATTTTAAAATGTGTTCCTCGGACACTAAACAATTCTGCATTGCATATATTTAACTGTTAAACTTTTCTTCCATATTTTACTACATGTGAACCCTTTAGCATTCAGCTATATAATTAGACTGATTCTCCCCTGCCTTGTACCTTGTGTATTTATCTACACCTGTACAAAGAGACAGCAAAATTAATGCAAATACTACCAAATCAGAATTTTTTAATATCACTTGCACCCACTTTATAGAAGTGACTTCATCATTTCACCATATGAAAGGTAGTGGAGAATCAGAGCTATCAATATTATTTAATTATGGCTGATTGTGATTGACCCTTATGCATCAATAAGAGCTGAACGTAAGACATCTCTGCCTTCTTATGCGCCTGTGTAAGGAAGATCTTTCATAACTGTAGCCACTGAGTTTACTTTACCTCCAGGGGTTCACATAGCTCCAAAGGTGGGGCAGTGACGAAGTAGTGTCCTCAACTTCCTGTTTTACCTTAACAACTTTATCACTGGGACCGTCAATCAGCAATGATTTGTTATTTGCTCACCTCAGTGCATGGGGGCTCAGAACTGCAGCTTGTGAAGCAACAACTGTATGGATTCACCAGACAGTCCAGAACCTGGAGGAAGAGTACGCCAGTTACAGGGACTACTGAAGCCTTCAGGCATAGAACCCAATAAGATGTTATGATGTTTTTCCTGCTATAGAAAGTTGGATCTAAACCACTGATACTCAGACTGCAGCTCATGAGCTGCAAGTGGCTCTTCAATGTGTCTCCTGCGGGTCTTTACCACACATATTAAAATACTATGTGATTTAATATTAACCAGTCTAAGTTTTGAACCAATCAGGATGCTTTTACTATATTATTAACAAATTAATAATTTAGTGTAAGTTGATAACTTAGCTTATTTGCTGTGAGAATAATATAAAATATAAAAGAAACAATGAATTCACACTCCCGTGACTCTTTTGGGTAATGTTGATCACTAATTTGGCTCCTGAACCACTGAAGACTGAGTGTCACTGATCTCAAAAAAATAAGTTCACTGCAATATAGGGTTGTTTTTTTTATCCTAAACAGAACCAGCAGTATCCATGGTTACCAAGAATAGTCTTTTAGAAAGACAGTATTCATCCTCTACTACCAACAGGTGGCTTTTAGATCCTTCTTGCTTGCAATTTTAGCATGCTCTTGGGAAACGAACACACCTTGTGTGATAGAACTCAGAGGCATAGGCCTCTCCTCTGGGGTAAACAATTTGTTTGACTGTTTAGTTACTAATTCATAAAAAAACAATAAAATTATATGACAGGGGCAAAGATTGTAAATGAATAGCCAGATATATTACATATATGAAAACTGTTACCAATTCCCAAGTAAAAAACCTGTGGCAACTTTAGATCTTTTTCATTAGGAATATACCACCTCTATTAAGAAGCCCATCATCTCTATTTTAATGCTTTTTTATTAGTATTATGTAACTTGTTTTAAAACTAGGGAGACTACCACCATTTGTTATTTTTGAAAAGAAGTCTTAAAAAAAAATCACACTTTAAATAATTTTCCATCGGCCGAGTCTTTAAAACATTTCCTGTTGAGAATAGACCTCAAATGTCATTTATGCATTATTTATCTAAAAAAGAAGCCATAGAACATAGCATGGCTACTGAGTTATGAAAAACCAGAATTCTAGTTTTAGGGTACAATTTTTCAAAACTAAGCCCCATTTTCAAAACAGATTTAGGAGGTGAGGTCCCATTTTCTTTAAGTGAGACTTAGACTGCTAAGTGCATAAAACGCATTTTGAAAAATGTGACAGTCTCCTAAGTCACTTAGGTGTTAAGAATTTTATATTTAGAAACATATATCTCTGCTTCCTTTAAAGGGAAACAAAGCTGAATAGTATGTCTAATGTAATTTATTTTTGTACAATGGCCCAGTGAATGTACTTGAGCACATGCTTAATATTAAATACACCTCTACCCCGATATAACACGACCCGATATAACACAAATTCGGATATAACGTGGTAAAGCAGGGCTCCGGGAGGACGGGGCTGCGCACTCCGGTGGATCAAAGCAAGTTCGATATAACACGGTTTCACCTATAATGCGGTAAGATTTTTTGGCTCCCGAGGACAGCGTTATATCAAGGTAGAGTTGTATATATAGGCTTGGTAGAATTTGATTTTTTAAAATAATTTCAGCAGATTATATTGATGTTTATTTTTAAACTTTTTTCTATTTTTATCAATTGAAATTTTTACAATTGCACAAAATTATAGGGGGTCAGACAATTATTTAATGAGAGTAGACATTCAGATTCAAAAAGTTAAAGCTTTATAAACTTTAAAACACAAAGTGTCAACATATGTCAAAATTTTAGCTTTAAATCAAAACTCTAAGAAATTGTCAATCAGTATTTTTCTTACTTTGCCTATCTGTACATTTTGTTTATTTTCAATGGAAATATTTTTCCACTGGACTGCATGCATACAATGAAATTAATGTTTATTGACATTTACCAATAAAATTTAATCCTTCCAAGCCTAAGTATATGAGTGATCCCACCTCTATTCAGCAAACTCTAAGCACATGCTTGAATCCTATTAAAGTCAATGGTAGATTTGTGGAAGATATTTTTGGGTGATCATTTCCCAAGATAAAAGTTAATTACATTCATGTGGCTGCCACCAAAAGCAGTCAGTGCACTTTGTGGTGCCTTAAACTTAATGTCTGCTGTGATCTCTGCTTTCTATATGAAGCCCTTTTGACTGGCAAGTTCTTCCTTCATGGGGGAGAATGTCCAGTAGATCCACGTAGTTGATGTTATACAGCCTGCCCTATCTCACCCTTCAGTACCCCATGCACTGGAATAAATGGACCCATGAGGAGCTGAGATATTCAGTGCTCAGAGTTTGCAGCTCTCCTGAACTGGACTCTCCAGTCCTGTCTCCTGGTTTCCATTGTAGAACCACAACAATTTTTTCTGGGTTTGGCTTTCCATAGTCTGAGAAAACAGAGCAGATTTGGTCCAGTGTGAGATCTAGGGCTGTATTTGGTGCAAATGTAGAGGGGAGTGTGCAATATCTTAAATTTTTTTTCTCTACAGTGTAGTTTTAGCTTATGGAGAGTGAGAGGCTGAAATAAGGAGCAACACTTTGATTAGCTCATTCATTGAATGAACAGACAAAGATAGAAAGGTCACTTGGTGCTGCACAAAGATTGAACAGACACACAGACAATTTACAGTGTGGATTTCTAGACTACAGGAGAGAGCATTTAGTCATAGCTTCATTTTTTCACATACAGTATAGGTTGGGACCTTTTCTATTCACACAGGCAGGAAATTCAAATACTTCCCTTACCTATTACATAGGTTTTTAGAAAATACAATTATGCCTCACTTCTATTCCCAAGGTTATAACACTAGTACTTCAAGTACACTGATAGAACTTTCCCACCATATATTTCAGAGTGATTTTACTGCTAATAAAAGCTACAAGATCGGCAGTACTAGAGATTGAAACTTTACTTTCAGGGATCATTAAACATCAGGCTCAGGGTTCTGACTTCCAAATGTGTGGGATTAATCATTAGAGAGACATTTAAAGGAATGTCAGGTGCTGTGGGTCTTGAACGCAGGCCTGCAAGGCTACCAAGAGGGAGCCTAACCAAGTTACAATGGCTGATGAGGGAATTGCTGCAAATACCCCACCAACAGGCATTACACCCACTTGTGTGTGGTCAAATCACTAAAAGTGGACTGCTGATTGGACACCACTGAGTATACAGCTTCCTATTCCTTTCCCATCCCTGGTCTGAGCAATTAGTTGCTAGGCCTGTTGCTGCCTAAACGTCTGAGCTCAATTTTACAAATAGCATTAAGGGCCTAATTCAACCAAGTGCTAAACTGCTTTGATGAATAGGGATGGACTTAAATGTGCTTAAAGTTATATATCTACTTAAGTGTTGAGTTGAAATTTAAATTCTAGAAAAATAAAGGAAGGTGGTGATGATGCAGTGTGGTCATTTTATTAATGTTAGATTCATAGATTAAACGTAGTCCTGGAGATCATCTTGTCCATCAGTAAAGGATTATTCCTTGCAGTACATTTTCTAGTGTATTCATCAGTCTAGTTGTACATGACTCAGATAATGGAGTTTCAATCATTTTCACAAGCTATTAGATCTCAGTCTCATGTAATCAGCATACAATTTCCTTTTCATCCTTTTACACCTAGTTATACATCCTTGTCCTATGTACTACTCTAAACAGTTCTGCTGCTTGCTTGGTGTGTGCACCCTTCAAACTCTTAAAAATGGTCATCGTACCCCAGCTTTAGCTGTCACTTAGCTAAGTTACATTTATTTATATATTTTAATATTTCCTCATAAAGCAATCGCACCTGCCACTTAATCATTTGTGTTGCTTTCACTGTGCTCCTTTCAGTTGATGAATACCTCTGAAATAATGACAATATTTCAAGTTCAATCCCAACAAAACTGTGTAAAATGGGACTATCACCTCCCTGTTCCATGGCATGATGCTTTTTTGTGGCCAGGTTGGAACAGCAGTGATGTTTTGTTGGTGTATAATATTTGCAAATTCATATCTTCTTTGACATCCACTATATCCTCTGCTTTTCAGGTATCTCGCAGTCAATCTCTGTTATGAATTATTTTTCTTCAGAGCTATGAGCTTGCTTTTGTCCAAAGAGAAATTCAATTTATTTGCTGTACATATTTCTAACTTCTCTACATCCTTTTCTACTATTTCTCTCTATTCACTGGTGTTCACATCATCTCTGAATTTAGTATAATCTTCATGTTTAATTAATGAGATACATACTTCCCCTATAAACTTCCCTGGCAAGTCTGCAGTTGATGCAGCTTGTATTGTGTGTAGATACTGTACTTAACAGCATCCATTGGAATCTGATGGCAGCTGGAAGTCTTTTGACCCACAGGCGTAGTGGTACTGGGGTCACAGGCTGCAAAAGGCTGGCCTATGAATCAAGGGCTCCAACAATGCCTGGGATGCCCCCTCCCTTTGTGAAAATAGCGGAGGGAACTTATGGGGGGATGGAGGACAGGGAGAAAGCAAGAAGAGAAGAGCCAATCAGAAGCTCTGGGAGTCAACTCCAGAGGAGAAGCAGCTGGCTGGAACTATCCCAGATCTCCCTCGAGAGAGGGGATCAGAAGTTATCATGCACAGAGAGAGAAAGAAGATCAGTAGTTTGCAGCATTTTGGCAAAACTACCATTCTAGTCTAAATTGTCTAATTCAGTGGTTTTCAACCTTTTTCATTTCCCCTATAAATTTTCAAATGAAAGTGCAGACCCCTTTGGAAATTTTAAACATAGTCTGTGGACCCCCAAGGGTCCACAGACCCAGGTTGAAAACCACAGGTCTAGTTCTACCCTTCATTATATAACTTTAGTGGGGTTACATGGGTGTAAGTGAGATAGAATTTGGTCCTAATAGGCTACTTAGCATTTCTTTTAGAGCATCAATATAATCCGGAACGTGTGACTTGCTACACTTTTTATATTACACTTACAGAAATGTTCCTATGTCATGCAACTAGGAATTGTCTATAGTAGGCTTAGCTAAAGAGATACCAACCATATTTGACAGCTCTCATAATCCTGGTCCCAAAATACATTATGATTTAAAAGAATACAATGCAAGGTGCTTGATTAGCATGAATACATTCAAGTAATAATAGTATTCAGGCAGAAGTTAAGTTACTTGCTCACGTTCACAGAGAGCCAGTGACAATGACAGGAATGGAAATCAAGCCTCCTGATTTCCAGTCCTCTGCTTGATCCTGTAGGTCAAACTTGCTTCCCTTTTTCCAACTGACCCAGAAAGAAAGACACCAGTCCCAGGTACCTTCCATCTAGCAATGCAGACTACAGATTATTATCTTACTGGTCTGCCATTCCTTCAAAGTGAAGCTGTTGTTGTTCTTTCACCAGTGCATGGCAAAATTACATGTTGAGCTCCCAATAGCAGATGTTGGAGTTTTGCATATTAATCATTCCCTTCCTCCTCCAGCCCAAACCAAGCAGTGCTGAAAGAATAGTTTCCACTATACTGAGTCCCATCCTTTTTTCCTGGAATTTGACCTACATAACCTCTCTCCAGCAACTTTTTACACAAGGAGCTGATTTCTGTTCTCATTTATCTGTTAAGCCAGTGTGTTAAAGTTAATGGAGTTACTCTGGTTCTACACTGCTGTAACTGAGAGCTGAATTTGTCCCCAGTATTTTTGCGAAATATTCTGTAAAATAGGACGTGGAATGGAACTAATTCTGATAATCACAAGTGACCAAATTAGCATCTACCTGTTAGCATTAGGAAGATTAGGAATTTAACATATTTTAACTCTCAAGCTTTTTGGTAAGATTTATCTTAGCTCTCTTGATCTAGTATGGAGGGTATTCTTTCTACTGAGGCTGCAAAGCACTTTTAAAAATAAAAAAATTAAATCTTTGGAACAAGTGTGCACACCTAATGCAGTTTTGCCTTATTCTTCCCTAAACCTTATACTCGGAGCTAAGCAGAAAAGCAACATACTTTTTAAAAGCAGAATGAGATTTATATTTAATTAGTTTTGGGAATTGTTTACATGCTCTGTAAATCTTCATTTTTAGCAGCTTCTGATAACTTTTTCAGTTGTAAAAGATTATTGGTTGTAGTGAATGGTTTAATTAGTCTCAACCATTCAAACATCTGAGTCAGATTGTTAGTATTGACTGCTCTGATGCTTTCTTAATATGCTACTTTTAATGATCATTTTATTTGTGCTTCTAGTGCATACTTTTCATTACTTATGACACTGGTTCCAACAATGCATGTCAGGTTTTTTCTTCTGCCTAACAGAGCCAACTGTGAATTTTTCTTTTCCTCTAGCTGAAAATGTACTGTTTAAAAAAAAATCCCATCTAAGCCCACAGAAACCATTTTCTCCATATACCCAGATCTCAAAAGGAAGCTGCTGGCATGGTTGCTAAACTCCCTTTACCATCTGCCTTGTTTATTTAACTAGTCATGGCTGAGGGATATGCTGCCTCAAAGTCCTCACTAAAGCTAACAGTATTAAGATATTAGTCATTATCACCTCGTATCTGTTCTACTAGCAGCTGATTTAATTAGTAAATTAAATGTAAACAGTTTGTTTTTGTGTATACAATTTGAATGTTAGAATATTCCTGGGTTCATACTGCTACACTGCAACACAGCTACTGTTAGTGTGACTAGTAACATCTTGTGGTCTTTGAATAATGGACTTCTGCAGAGCTTTTTATTTATTTGTTTTATATTTAAGCTAAGGTTTTACCAAGATAGATTTTATATTAGTGTTAAAATATGAGCATATGACAGAGTTGGCCTTAACCTGGCTAAATTATTATTTTCACATTGAAGTATAATAACTATTTTGTAAAGAGCTGCTTGAATTCTTGAAGCACTATCCCACGGTTTGGTTCTTAACTTGTTCCTCTTTTGGATTGTATATTAATGATATTGATTTAGTCTTTTTAATTCAATCAACAAATGTCCCTCCACAGAGAGATGACATTTATAGGCTGGGAAATCTTTACGACTTTCATCCTTATCTCTAGTGTAGTTTTCAAAATTTGCAAGATTAGTTTAGAATGAATATATTGCTATAAAGTCACTAAAATACAGTTATTTGTTTCATCTCCTAGCATGCAATGTTTGAACTCCATGGCACATATCATTTGTTTTACTGGGTTGCACATTAAAAGTATCTCACATTTCAAGTGTTTTGAAATGTGTTTAGATGAGATCAGTCTTTGACATTTGACTATGCCATTGAACTAATTTTATAAATAAGAACATAAGAAAGGACATACTGTGTCAGACCAATACTCCATCCAGCTCAGTATTCTATTTCTGACAGTGATGAGTGCCAGATGCATCAGAGGGAAGGAACAGAGCAGGGCAATTATCAAGTGATCTATCTGTTGTCCAGTCCCAGCTTCAGGCAGGCAGAGGTTTAGGGACACCCCAGGCATGGGGTTGCATCCCTGACCATCTTGGCTACTAGCCATTGATATACCTATCCTCCATGAACTTATCTAACTTTTTTTTAATCCACTTATACTTTTGGCCTTCACAACATCCCCTGGCAACGAGTTCCACAGCTTGACTGTTCATTGTGTGAAGATGCATTTCCTTATGTTAGTTTGAAACCTGCTGCCTATTAATTTCATTGGGTGACCCCTGGTTCTTGTGTTATCTGAAGGAGTAAAATACACTTTCCTATTCACTTCTCCCCCACACACCATTCTCAACACTATCATATCCCTCCAATCATCTCTTTTCTAAGATTAACAGTCCCAGTCTTTTTAATCTTTCCTCATATGGAAACTGGTCCAGACCCCTAATAATTTTTGTTGCCCTTCTCTGTACCTCTTCCAATTCTAAGATATCCTTTTTGAGATAGGGAGACCAGAACTGTACAACTGTACACAGTACTCAAGGTGTGGGCATACCATGGATTTATACAGTGGCATTATGCTATTTTATGGCTTATTATCCAGCCCTTTCCTAATGGTTCCTAACATTGTGTTAAGTATCAGAGGGGTAGCTGTGTTAGTCTGTATCCACAAAAACAATGAGGAGTCCGGTAGCACCTTAAAGACTAACAGATTTATTTGGGCATAAGCTTTCGTGGGTAAAAAAACACTTCTTCAGATGCATGGAGTGAAAATTACAGATACAGACATAAGTATACTGGCACATGAAGAGAAGGGAGTTACCTTACAAGTGGAGAACCAATGATGACCAAGCCAATTCAATCAGGGTGGATGTGGTCCACTCCCAATAATTGATGAGGAGGTGTCAATACAAGAGGGGAAATTGCTTTTGTAGTGAGCCAGCCACTCCCAGTCCCTATTCAAGCCCAAATTAATGGTGTTAAGTTTGCAAATGAACTGTAGCTCTGCAATTTCTCTTTGAAGTCTGTTTTTGAAGTTTTTTTTGTTTCAGGATGGCTACTTTTAAATCTGTTATTGAATGTCCAGGAGATTGAAATGTTCTCCTACTGGCTTTTGTGTGTTACAGTTCCTGATGTCTGATTTGTGTCCATTTTTTCTTTTACATAGAGACTGTCCAGTTTGGCCAATATGCATGGCAGAGAGGCATTGCTGGCACATGATGGCATATCACATTAGTAGATGTGCAGGTGAATAAGCCCCTGATTGTGTGGCTGATGTGGTTGGGTCCTCTGATGGTGTCGCTAGAGTAGATATGGGGACAGAGTAGGCAACAGGGTTTGTTACAGGGATTGGTTCCTGGGTTAGTGTTTCTGTGGTGTGGTGTGTAGTTGCTGGTGAGTATTTGCTTCAGGTTGGGGGGCTGTCTGTAAGTGAGGACTGGCCTGCCTCTCAAGGTCTGTGAGAGTGAGGGATCATTTTCCAGGATAGGTTGTAGATCGTTGATGATGTGCTGGAGAGGTTTTAGCTGGGGGCTGTACGTGATGGCCACAGGTGTTCTTTTATTTTCCTTGTTGGGCCTGTCTTGTAGTAAGTGACTTCTGGGTACCTGTCTCGCTCTGTCAATCTGTTTCCTCACTTCCCCCGGTGGGTATTGTAATTTTAAGAATGCTTGACAGAGATCTTGCAGGTGTTTGTCTCTGTCTGAGGGATTGGAGCAAATGCGGTTGTATCTTAGGGCTTGGCTGTAGACAATGGATTGTGTGATATGTCCTGGGTGGAATTTGGAGGCAAGTAGGTAAGTATAGTGGTCAGTAGGTTTCCGGTATAGGGTGGTGTTTATGTGACCATCACTTATTTGCACTGTAGGGTCCAGGAAGTGGATCTCTTGTGTGGACTGGTCCAGGCTGAGGTTGATGGTGGGGTGGAAATTGTTGAAATCCAGGTGAAATTCTTCAAGGGCCTCCTTCCCGTGGGTCCATGTGATGAAGATGCCATCAATGTAGTGCAAGTAGAGGAGGGATGCTAGGGGGATGAGAGCTGAGGAAACGTTGTTCTAAGTCAGCCATGAAAATGTTGGCATACTGTGGGGCCATGCGGGTACCCATAGCAGTGCCACTGATTTGAAGGTATAAGTTATCCCCAAATCTGAAATGGTTGTGGGTGAGGACAAAGTTACAAAGCTCAGCCACCAGGTGTGCCATGGCCATATCAGGGATCCTGTTCCTGACAGCTTGTAGTCCATCCTTGTGTGGAATATTGGTATAAAGAGCTTCTACATCCATGGTGGCCAGGATGGTGTTTTCAGGAAGATCACCAATGCATTGTAGTTTCCTCAGGAAGTTGGTGGTATCTCAAAGATAGGTAGGTAGTGTAGAGTCTGAGGAGAGAGTCCAAATAGCCAGATAATCCTGCTGTAAGAGTGCCAATGCCTGAGAGGGGGCATCCAGGATTTCCGGATTTATGGATTTTGGGTAGCAGATAGAATACTCCCAGTCGGGGCTGTAGGGGTATGTCTGTGTAGATTTGTTCCCGTGCTGTAGCAGGGAGTTTGTTGAGCAGATGGTGTAGTTTCTTTTGGTACTCCTCAGTGGGATCGGAGGATAGTGGCCTGTAGAATGTGGTGTTGGAGAGTTTCCTGGCAGCCTCCTGTTCATAATCCGACCTGTTCATGATGACTACAGCACCTCTTTTGTTAGCCGGTTTGATTATAATGTCAGAGTTGTTTCTGAGGCTGTGGATGGTGTTGTGTTCTGTACGGCTGAGGTTATGGGGCAAGTGATGCTGTTTGTTCACAATTTCAGCCTGTGCACGTCTGTGGAAGCACTCTATGTAGAAGTCCAGTCTGTCATTTCGACCGTCAGGAGGAGTCCACGCAGAATTCTTCTTCTTGTAGTGTTGGTAGGAGGGTTCCTGTGGGTCAGTGTGCTGTTCAGTGGCATGTTGAAAATATTCCTTGAGTCGGAGACGGTGAAAGTAGGCTTCCAGATCACTGCAGAACTGTATCAGCTGCATGGGGGTGGTGGGGCAGAAAGAGAGTCCCCGAGATTCTGTTAGCTTTTTTGTCTGCCACTGCACATTGAAGAGATGGATTCAGAGAACTATTCATGATGATTCCAACTTGTTCTTGAGTGGTAACATCTAATTTAGACCCCATCATTTTGTATTTATAGTTGAGATTATGTTTTCCAACGTGCATTACTTTGCACTTAACATTGAATTTCATCTGCCATTTTGTTGCCCACTCCCCCAATTTTGGGTGATCCCTTTGTAACTCTTCACGGTCAGCTTTGAACTTAACTATCTTGAGTGACTTTGTATCATCTTCAAATTTTGCCACTTCATTGTTCACCCACTTTTCCAGATCATTTATGAATATGTTGAACAGCACAGGTCCCCATACAGATCTGGAACTTGGGTCTAGCATTACATTACAGTACTAGCACTGTACTGTAGTTATATTTCTCTGTGGTATTTCTGACTCTACAATACATTGTTCAGCACAGAGTCTTGCGGTCCACTGGTCAACCTCTACAGGAGATTGGTCAGCTCCTCCCAATAAGGAGTAACTACAACTTTTAATTCCACATGACCAATGTTAATGTTCCACTTATAAAAATATTCTGTTCTTGTTAGTGCGGATGCTCTCAAGTCCAATGCTTATGTTCATAGATCAGGTGGAATAAATCCAACATATACTTATGCAACCTGAGAGCTTAAAAGCCTGATGCAAAGTTCACTAAATTATAGGGAAGATTCCCAATTACTTCAACAGGCTTTGGATCAAGCCTTAAATGAACTACTGTGCATCGAGAGCTGGAAATTAACTTGAAACTTATCTACAGCAGATAATACACTGATGATAATTATATCATTTAGCATCCATATATCATTTTTCATCTTCAAAGCCTTTCCAAACTTTAAGTTGTATATTCATTTCAATATCTGATATATACATCTACATTTTTTCACAGCTGCTAATGAGTTTCATCTTTTACCTGTTTCTTCTAACAGAAATATATACTGCTTCCATCCCAGCCTTTCCTGTATCTTTTTTTTTGTTCAGAGGTATTGTCTAAAGTTTTAGAAAATACTCTCCAATATTTTTAAACTACTAAATGTGTTTTGTACATCAGCATTTCTAAAGCACAGATTAACAAAGTCTAAGACTCATTCATCTACATTTTCAAAGCAGTGTGGATGCCTTTAGGCACGACTGTTGATTTTAATGAGTTGTCACACAGCTAAAATCCTTTGCAATGCTTTGAAAGTGTAGGGGTTCATACAGCTTTTATCTTACATAGCAATGTCATTTAATTTGTCATTATATTTTTGTGTACTCCTTTCACGAGAATTATTAAAATTATCAACCAGAATTGAAAAATGAGACACAGGAGATGTACTTCCTTGTAGAAGATGTGGCAGATCTATTGCTTCTCTCTTCACCACACTCACTAATTTTTCAGACAGCCTGCCAATCCTTGTCTTCAGATGAACAAAGTCCTGAAAAGATTTGAGAGTCTGAATAATTATTTTTTCAAACAAAAGTTTGGTTCATTTAATTTCTTTTGGAATACTACCAGCTACAGTAGCAATAGCATAATCTTAAGCATGCCTACCTCACATTCCAACAGACTATATTTAAAAAACAAAAGTGGCACAATGTAACTCAGGCATCAAACTATGCATTATAGCTTAATAATTGGATCTTTAATAAATGACAATTGACTCTGGGTTGGGTTTGGAATGCTACCAGTCTCTTAACCTTGCTCTGTGAATAGTCTGGACCTGTAGCCCTAGTGCATTACTGGACAAAGAAACTCTAAAGTCTGCTTTTTCCTCTTGTTCATGAATTCGATGTGCTTGGATTCATATGGGGGTTGTATCTTATTAGGAGATGGCCATGTCCATAGAATGCTGCTGTCATATGTAGCCTCTGAGATCTTTACTTGTCTCCTGAAGTATTACTAAGGAAATGGGGTTCTCATTAGTGGCCCATTATATGGAGGACTTCTAGTTTATTTAGCCACATGACTGAGGATATTACCAGCAGTTCCTTGGCAGGTTCAGTTTCAAGACACTGGCTGCAAGTTGAGTGTCCCATGAATGTAAGTCCTGAGAAGATAGAGGCTCTCCCAAAGACCACAGAATCTCTCAGCATCAATTTAGATATTTTTTGCTTTCAGGTCATATTGTCCACTGAACAAAGTAACCCTCTATGCAGAATTACTTCTCAAGGTATAGTGGCTGATAAGCTTATGCTGAGACAGCCTCTAAAGCAGGGCTGGCCTTACCATGAGGTGAACTGAGGAGGCCGCCTCAGGTGCCAGACTGTGTGGGGCGGGGTAGGGGCGCACCACTAGGACCCAGAGTGTAGAAAATTGTGTCTGCTGCTGGTGCATATGTATTCTCTCTGCTCTAGATGCACAGAGATGGTGGAGTGCTGTGCTGGAGGAAGGAGGGCACAAGAGACATAACAGGCAGGCAGGAGAAAAGGTGAGAGGGAATAACCGAAAGCAACAGGAGCTGCAGGGAGAGAGGGGAGGAAGAGCCTCTTATGTACCTCTCTAGCACCCCCAGGAGCCTGGACTGATTAACACCAGCTTCGCAGGGAGCTTCCTGTTTCCTGCTGCGTCCCTGAACCCACTTGAGGAAAACAGGCAGTCAACTGAAGTAGTAGGAGCCAGTTAGGCTGGTAAGACGCTGATATCTTCCCTCACTCAGGCCCTGCTACCAGCCTGCTTATTTGTTCCCTTCAATTGAGTGTTGAGAGCCACTATAGCTAGCACAGAACAGCAGTCATGGGTGAAAAGAAAAACACCCCTCTGCGGCAGCATTCAGAAAAAGAAAGAAAGCAAAGGAAGCTTTTCTATCTAAGCAGGAAGGAGCTCTCCTGAGATACATAGACACAAATGTGAGCCTTCCAGCCCCAGTGAGGATGTGAGTGGTGAGGAGATGCCTGATCTTCCAGTTAGTCAGAGTGTAGGTGACCTGGCAGCTACTGCAGCATCCATATCTCCATCGCATATGGATGTAACTATGCACATTCCTGAAGAAAAGTGTAGATCAGAGAAGAGTGTGGTGGAGGTGCAAGAAACAGCTGCTGCTGAGTTTAGTTCCTTAAGTCTAGATGATCCAGGACTGTGGACCCAGTTGAGCTGTAGCCTGAGGGACTTCCTTGTAGTGCATGGGCCACAGCAAGTGAAAAACTTCATGTTCCCCAAAGACAATGAAAATAGAAGTTTCCATCCAACACATTACTGGCGTGAAATCCCCAATGGTGACAAAGTGGAGAGGCCATGGCTTATGTACTCAAAAACCCAGAATGCTGCTTACTGTTTTTGTTGCAAATTCTTCCAGTCTAATATTCCAGCCACATTGAGTTCTACAGGAACAAAGGACTGGAAAACTCTGGCTAGAAATCTGGCATGCCATGAGAAGGCAGCAAATCACCAGAGAGCATTCCATAAGTGGAAAGAGCTTGAGATGAGACTACGGTTAAAGGCCACCATAGATGATCAGCATCAAGAGAAGATTGCATCAGAGTCTCTTTACTGGCAAAATGTTCTGAAAAGGCTCATTGTCATTGTGAGAATGCTTGCTACCCAAAACCTAGCACTGCATGGCACTTCAGATCAGCTGTATGTGCCAAACAATGGAAACTTCCTTAAAATTGTGGAGCTGATGGCTGAGTTTATGCTGTACTCCAGGAACATCTAAGAAGAGTCACCATCCAAGAAATGTACACACACCACTACCTTGGAAAAACAATTCAAAATGAGATCATACAGTTACTGGCAACAAAAGTCAAACAGAAGTTTGTGGCAGATCTGAAGTCAGCAAGATATTACTCTGTTATTCTGGACTGCACACCTGACATCAGCCATACAGAACAAGTGACTTTAATGGTGCATTTTGTAACAACAACAGAACCTAGTGAAAATTTCCCTGCAATGGTGACTGTCAGAGAGCATTTTCTAGAATTTATTGACATTGATACTACAGGAGCTGGTATGACAAATGTGCTTCTTAAAAAGCTGGAAGATACAGGAATTGCTATAGCTGACATGAGAGGTCAGGGCTACGATAATGGTGACAACATGAGAGTAAAGAACAGAGGAGTGCAGACACGGATCCAAGAATTAAACCCTCGAGCTTTTTTTGTCCCATGCAGTTCTCATTCATTGAACTTGGTGGTCAGTGATGCAGCATCAGCTTCTAGTGAGGCTGCTGAAGTTTTTAAATGTAATTCAAAGCATCTATGTATTTTTCTCTGCATCAACTCATCGATGGCAAATTTTGAAGCAACATCTGGGAACATCCTCTCTGATACTGAAACCACTGAGTGCCACATGATGGGAAAGTCAAATTGAGGCGATAAAGCCTATGAACCACCAAATTGGGAAGATAGATGATGCCATAGTTCCCATTATGGAGGATAATGCTATGACAGGAACTGTTCGTGGGAGAACAGTGGAAGAGGGAAATGGAATCACCAGAAACATACATAACTTCAAATTTCTGTGTGGCTTAGTGTCGTGGCATAACATACTGTTTGAAATAAATGTAAGCAAGAGACTCCAAGATGTTGACCTTGATATATGTGGAGCAATGGAACAACTGGACAAAGCAAAGTCATACCTACAGTCTTACCGGTCAGATGAGGGATTTCAAAACATTCTGAAGACTGTACAGAAGTTGGCAGAGGAACTTCACACTGAAGCTATTTTCCCACCCATTCAAGAATACAAGAGTCACTGAAGAAGACATTTTGATTACGAGGCATAATCCCATAAGAGACCCCAAACAACAATTCAAAGTTGAATTCTTTAACCAGGTGTTAGATTGTGCAATACAGTCAGTTGAAGAACGTTTCATGCAGCTCAAGGAACACAGCAGTATATTTGGGATGTTGTATGATATTCCAAAAACTCCTCTCTATACCTGAAGAAGACCTACACCAGCAATGCAGGGCACTAGAGACAGTGTTGACACATGATGACATGCGCGATATTAATGAGAGTAATTTAGGTGATAAACTGAAAGCCCTTTCAAGATACATTTCAGCTGGATCAACTGTTCTGGAATATATGTGCACAAATAAGATGACCACCCTCTTTCCAAATGCTTTTGTTGCTCTGCGCATACTTCTAACACTTCCTGTAACAGTTGCCAGTGGAGAATGCAGCTTCTCCAAGCTGAAGTTAATAAAAACACATCTACGCTCCACAACGACACAGGAGAGGCTGGTCAGCCTTGCAACCATCTCAGTAGAGCATGAGCTGGCCCAGATTGTGGACCTTCAGGAACAGGGCCGGCTCCAGGCACCAGCTTCTCAAGCAGGTGCTTGGGGCGGCCGTTCCGGACAGGGGCGGCAGTTCCAGGTATTCGGCGGCAATTCGGCGGACGGTCCCTCACTCCGCCTGGGAGTGAAGGACCTCCCGCCGAATTGCCGCCGCAGATCGCGATCGCGGCTTTTTTTAGATCGCGATCGCGGCTTTTTTTTTTTTTTGGTTTTGGCTGCTTGGGGCGGCCAAAACCCTGGAGCCGGCCCTGTTCAGGAAGCAGTTCAAATCTTTGCAACCAAGAAGGCACGGAAAGCACCACTTTGATTATTCAAACAGATAAAAATGCCAGCGTTTACTATGCAGACAAGAAAAGTTACATTTGCTGTTCAGGCGTTTGAAAGTTAAGTGTTACTTAAAAATTTTGAACAAGGCATTTTAAGTTGTTAGTTCTCCTTTATTGGGGTAGGTAGCAGAGCAGTATCATGAGAGGAGTAGAACAGGAAGAAGGCAGAATTGAGACCTTTCAAAGTTTTGACCCAAGCAAGGGGGCATGGGGGCGTCATTTGAGCTCCCCGCCTCAGGTGCCAAAATGTTGTGGGCCGGCCCTGCTCTAAAGATCTTTGGTCTCCTCACCTTTGCTTCTGGAGTGACACTTGAATGTACCATCTGTCACCAGCTCTACAGTGACATGACAAATGAGTTCAGATACTCAAGATCTCTCTGATCTGAGCAGTGATATGAATGTGCTGGTGAGTGCATGTCACTCCAACAGAGATGTGGCAATTTCCTGGCACAACAGTAACACTGGACTGCAGTCTGCAAGCCTGTTTAGGCCTTGGGGCTAGATGAACCTGTTTAGGTCTTGTACAGTTAAGGCACATTATTATACAAGTATTGAAGGGAAGAGGCCAGTGATGGTAAAGGTCATGCTATCACTTCCTCATCCCCTTTCATCCATTATCAGGACTTATTGGCCGGAGGGTTAATTTGTTTAATTTGAATTAAATAAACATGTGGTCTATTGTTCTTAGAAACATACCAGTTCGATGTCTGCTTAAGATCATTCTGGGTCTTATATATTTTTTACTTTTGTGCATGGCTTGTTTTCACCTCATTCCCTTTCATTTTAATTGACCTATAAAGGCAGTTATAAAGTGATGATGTCACTTGCAGAATCTGTTTCAGTTCAGAAAGAAATTTGTCTCATTCTCCTATTAATGGATGTCATCCTTAATAAAATATAATAAACTGTACAAGGTATTCCAAGAGAAATGTCAAAATATGACTAAACTTTGAATCATTTATTTCAAGGGAACAATAGAGTGTATTCTTAAAAAGGTGATTGGAATTGTATAATCTGATCCTGATTTATGAGCAGGTCTGTATTTGAATTTTATTTGATGCCAGGACTGAAAGCTGTTATTTGCTAGCGTTTGCATAAAACTGACACTTTAAATTAAAATACATTTATTGAAAACATTAATTTGTGATTTGGCTTTAAATTATGGAACATAAGGGGAAAATAAATGTTTAAAATAGTAAAGATTCTGTCTTGTTTATCAGACAGAGATTCCCATTTATGTCTAACATGATGTGTCACGTAGTGAATCCTTTAGGTGATTACATAGCCAGGTGATAAGACAAATTTCAATAAAATTTTTCAAAACTAGGGGCCTAAAATTAGGCTCCTACATTCATATTTTGGGCATATAAATAGAAGATTTACTATGTACTTGTACACGCAGGTTTGAAAACATTGCCTTAAATCATTTAAAATAGTAAAGAAATCAAAATTATTTTTTTAAATCCTTTGTAGCAACAATATCTACAAATTATATAAATATTTAATTAAAGATTTTAAACTCCCACTTTCTTGAACTTAAGCTTTGTTGTTTGAATGAAGCTCTCTTTTTAAGATGGGGGGGAACTATTTCTGGCAGTAAAAAATAAAAAATTAAAACATGCTATAGGATCTTACTCCATTTATTTTCAATTTCCATTCTGAGAGTTTGAATAGAGGCCCTTAAAGGTATCCTAACATATTTTAATGAATTGTAATAGTGTTTTTAATCTATCTAGTCTTTTCCACACCAAAAGATTCCAAAACATTGGACAGACTCATACTGGATCCATGCAGCTGCTTCTGGAGCAGGAAGACAGTAATCCAGGCAGAGATCCAGAAAAGAAACGGCAATACAGGAGGAGGGGGGAAATTTGGCCAAGGACAAACGGGTAAATACTTGCTCTTACAAAAAGCACAACAAGCTCTTTAATGTCCACAGAGAAGACGGGATCTCCTTTTTAAGGTCTCATTTGAAAGACCAGACAGTAAAGGGAATGGAATTCAATTTAATCTACCTCAGCAGGAAGAAAAGCTCTGTCGCACCTGCCATCCCAGGGAGTTTTTCATACCAGATGATAAGATTACTAACACGTCCCCTCCAGCTATTACACAAATTAAAAAACTAACAAGTCATTTGGGTGATTCCACATAAAGTGAGCCAGTCATGAACACATGAAGCTACACAACCTGCAATCAAACCACCATCCTTCTAGAACGATGACTGACAGTTTACTGACTGGGGCTGCAAGAACAATAGTAGAATTATTTGGTGTAATTTGAGAAACCATAATAGTGATTTTTGGTAATGTGATTTTAGGAAGCAATACACTAAGGACACCAAGAAAACAATCAGTGTATTAACTTAGTGTACAAAATGCAATTGGTTCTTCAGACCTGTCATCACTAGAACAAATAGGAGAGGTAAACCAGAGTATTGTATGTTGAATACTTGTATGTTGATAAGTGTTCAAATAAAAAGAAACAAGAATACAAATCCTACATTCAAATTGAACCCAGATTATTTTGGTTTTGTTATGAAATAGCTCAAGATTGTGAGTTTACAGATTTAGCAACACCACTTCTATAGGCAATTGAATCAATTAAAGTAAAAACCTGTGATGCATTCGTTTTTAAACATCTTGTATTCTATCCATTTTATTATTTGGGAGCCAGATGGTTTACTGGCAATGACCAACCTTTCCCTCACCTGGATTGCTAATATCATCACTGGCATCCTTACCAGAACAAGTTGGATATTATTTTTATTTATATTTGAGCTGTAGAACACAGTATTTAATGTCCAGTGTTCGGAGTTACCATTTGTACAATATACCAAGTCTCCTGAGGGAGAAGCATTACTAGAGATAAGAGATGTTTTCATCGATAATGTCTCAGTTGTATAGCAATGTACTGCAGGTACTGTAGCAGTATAACCTGCTACCACTGCGGGACTCCTGGTATGGCTGTATCTGTTCTGGCCATTGGAGAATGCAGTACATTTGACTCCTATTAAGAAACTCCTAGCCCTGCAGATACACAGAGTTCAGGCAGCAGAGGAAGGAGACAGCAAAGGGTCTATGAGGCTATTTCAGATCACATGTATGTTCTTCCTATTGCCTCTCCTTCAATTTTCTAGACCCAGGAACACAAGAGTAAGGACTTTTGGGTCAGGTAGTCGTGGATGTCAGGTAGGAAGGAGAAGAGATCTGAGAATGAGAATGAGTTTTCTGAATCTGCACCACTCTTCTTTGGCCATGGCTTTAAAAGCCACAATCTGCCCTACAGTGTTAGGACTGATGGATGGTATCTTCTTTTCTGGACAGAAGACCTGAAAGAAGCATTTTTTCCTGTTACCACTGTTTCATCTCCTCATACTTCCTTCAGAGAAGAGAAATAAATAGGCAGTTTCCTCAAGAAGTGTAAAGAGAATAAAATTGTAAGCTTCAATGCAGCCCCTAAAAAGTTCTGAAATAACATCATGATACCACAGGACAAAGGCATTGAATTTGAATTAAATGTATCCAGAATTTTAAACTTCAGATTGTAAAATAAAGAATAAACCCAGCAGCTATTTTACATATCTACAGCCAATTATTTTGAAACCCATCATTCATGTTTACCAAAAATTACCAAGATTACTTAAATGTTATAAAGAGAAAGTGACACTGATCCTTCAAACACTTACACATGCATATTACAAGGCAGTTGAACTCCAGTGCAAGTGGGAGTGGACCTAGGTACAGGTACTTTTAAGCAATGGAGCTAGAGTTTCAGTCAATACAAATCAACAGCACTCCACTGACTTCAGTGAAGTCAATGCTGATTTTCCCCCACTATAGATTTTGGCCCTAGGTGTAAAAATCTCAAGCTCCTTGCACGCCTATTCCTTCATTCTTAAGAGTGCAGAGTAATAAAGGGCTGAGATGCAGGTGAAGAAGGGTATGTCTAAGGGGACACAGTCTTCAGTGCAGGCTTGAGCTTCTCATCGACACATTCCCCTCTTGGGCCTTACTCTTTGCCACTAGACAGCAGTAACTTGGCAGCCATATAGCAGCAATGCTGAATCAGGTTCTTTTGAGCGTCTACTCCTGCTTTCTATTTTTTACACTGCACTTATAGTCATCACACCCCACAGTTGCATTGTGAGGGATCATACAGTAGAACCTCAGTGCTACGAACACCAGAGTTACGGACTGACTGGTCGACCAGACACCATGTGAAACTGGAAGTGACCAATCAGGCAGCAGCCGACAGACACACACAGAAACAAATACTGTACTATGCCTGTCTTGCATCTTAAAGGTAGGCACATCTAGGCTGCCTGTCCCCATCCCTCCCTCACCCCTACACCCACACACGGGGCAGCCACTTACCGCAAGATGCTGGGGCTGCCAGCCCAAGGCAGCCAGAGCCAGCAGATCAGGAGCAGCGCTGGGGGCGGGGCTGTGCCGCTTTCACAACCCCCACACAAGCTTGCAACCTCATGCCAGCACTGAGCAGGGAACTCAGCTGCTTAAACCTGGCCTGGAGTGTTAGCTGCTGGATCTGGAAAATTTCAGAGTTATGGACAACCTCCATTCACGAGGTGTCCTTAACTCTGAGGTTCTACTGTACTTTAAATGAGAACTTCCTTTTCAAAAATGTTTTATTACAGGGTATGCCAGTATAAACAAAAATATGGGGCCACTGTGTCAATGATTTATTAAAGTGTATTGATCATTACATAAATCCACAGCTCCTTTTGCTATCTGTCAGCTACTATTATCCTTGAGCATATTTTGGAATGTGGGTGGGACCCATAAGCCTCTAAGGCTAAATCATAGTAATCTAAAAGGCCATGTGATATGGAATGGGTCAGATAAAGAGAACCCCTCTATTCAGCACTGGTGAGGCCACATCTGGAGTACTGTGTCCAGTTTTGGGCCCCTCACTACAGAAAGGATGTGGACAAATTGGAGAGAGTCCAGCGGAGGACAAGGAAAATGATTAGGGGCCTGGGGCACATGACTTATGGGGAGAGACTGAGGGAACTGGGCTCATTTAGCCTGCAGAAGAGAAGGGTGAGTGGGGATTTGATAGCAGCCTTCCACTACCTGAGGGGGGGGGTCCAAAGAGAATGGAGCTAGGCTGTTCTCAGTGGCAGCAGATGACAGCACAAGAAGCAATGGTCTCAAGTTGCAGTGGGGGAGGTTTAGGTTGGATATTAGGAAAAACTATTTCACTAGGAGGGTGGTGAAGCACTGGAAGGGGTTACCTAGGGAAATGATGGAATCTCCATTCTTAGAGGTTTTTAAGGCCCAGCTTGACAAAGCCCTGGCTGAGAAGATTTAGTTGGGGTTGGTCCTGCTTTGAGCAGGGGATTGGACTAGATGACCTCCTGAGGTCTCTTCCAACCCTAATCTTCTATGATTCTATGAACACCAGACTGAGTGAAAACAACCAGGATTCCAGTGGCACCTTAACGACTAACAGATTTATTTGAGCATAAACTTTCGTGGGTAAAAAATCCACTTCCTCACATGCATGGAGTGAAAATAACAGATACAGACATAAATATATATTGGCACATAAAGAGAAGGGAGTTATCTTACAAGTGGAGAACCAATGTTGAAGGCCAATTTAGTCAGGGTGGATGTAGTCCACTCCCAATAATTGATGAGGAGGTGTCAATACCAAGAGAAGGAAAATTGCTTTTGTAGTGAGCCAGCCATTCCCAGTACCTATTCAAGCCAAAATTGATGGCCTGAGTGACACATCCTTGGCCATTCCTCACTTTCCTGTTCCAGACAACTTAGTGGATTGTGTGAGGTTTATTACGGCCACACCTTTAACAAAGGAGTGCTGTACAGTGCATTTTCTCAAAAATTAGGGACCATGTTCAGTTACTCAGAGTGCCTGATCTCTACTGGCCATTACTGGAAGGAAGATGCATGTATGACTACAGGAAAAATCTGCCTCTGTGGCAGCTTTGATTCCCCCATCTTATGCACCCCCAGCTCCTGCCTCATATGTGTCTCCACAATTACTTCCATACATGTGCAGAAATTACTATTTTTATTTAAAAAGTAGCTGCTCCCCTCCTCAGTTTGGTGTCCCAAACTGGGTGTAAGGTGTCTAACTACTCTTTTGCCATACTATACCTCTCTCACTCCATGGAACAAACTCCAATTACGTAAAGAAAAGGTGTGAGCATGAAGAACTGCAGTAATTTATCCAGGTAGAACAAAACTTTCACATCTGTTATGCCTGCTTGCACATCTGCTGTGGCACACTAATCCCCTATGTTCTCCATTCTGCTGTGTTCAGACTGATGTAGGATCAGATCTAAAATATAATGGTGGGTAGTCTTTTCTTTATGTGCAGTATCTGGATATTTAAGTTTTGCATTGTCTTTATATAACCTTGAGAGTATGCAAAATTCTGTTTTTCCTTATTTTTATAAAGATATTTTGTTCTTGGTAAGAGCTCAGCTGATGTTTATTCAGCTGTCAGAACTGTCATGGCATATATATTAAAAGAGAATCACCATGAGACCTCATTTTAAAAAATATTTTAAAATTTCCACTACAGTGCCAGTGTTTATACATGAATCAAGTAAAAAAATACATTATCACTTTTAATAAAGTTGTATTTGCAATTGGTACTCTCTGTAATAATCTGGTGTGTAAAAGCCTCATATAGTCTCTCATTTTAAAAAAATGTCTCCAAGTGGTGTAAAGAAAATGTATTGTAATCATTAGGGAAAGCCTGAAAGGATCTTTTGGGGGTCCTGATATTTTTAGGTACTCAGTACAAGATAAAACATTACTAAATGGTTATCAAAAAAATATGATGACTTTTAGATAAACCGGCCAGAGTAAATTTTAAGAACTGAAGAGTACCATATATACTTGTTCATTAGCCTGTTCATTTATAAGTGGACCCCCCAAAATGGATAGGTAAAAATAGCAAAAACTGTATGACCCTTTCATAAGCCGACCCTATATTTCAGGGGTTGGAAAACTTTGGCTCCCGGCC
>NW_020664492.1:1284617-1297149 GCF_002925995.2 Terrapene triunguis
CTTGGAAAATAAAGTATTTGCCCACCAGAATTACTCCAGTGTATACACAACGGGCTGAAGTCCAAAAGATTCAGATAATGAGTAACTAACTTTCTTTAGGTACTGAGTAAAAATTTCAAAAGCACTTAAGTGAAAGTCAAGGAGACTTAACCTCCTAAATCACTTAGGTGCTTTGGAAAATGCCCTGTATATTTAAATAGATAGGGAAGAATTTTTAAGAGCTCAGCATCCACATCTGGGACTATATTTTCAAAACAGCTCAACATCCATTTAGGCACCAGAGTAAGCTGGCAAATTTTCAAGAGTTCAGTGCATTGGGTGCTGAGCCCTTCTGAAAATCTGGCAAAAAGTGTCACAATGGGACACTTTGCTGGGTGCTGAAATATTTTGAAAATCTGGCCAAAACATGAGTCCTGAGAGAGTGCCAGAAGGAGAAACTTTTCAGCCTTCAAAGTTTAGATCTGGACAGCTGCTGAGTTTTTTTCTGATTGGCTGCAGTGGGTTCCATTCCAACCCAGAGATTTAGGGAGAGTAGATGGGCACCTGAGACGTTGGAAAGTAAGAGATAAGTGGTGGAGAATAGGCCAAGGTTAGCAGCAACTGGAAGGGGCAGGGATAGATGGGTGAACAGTGGACAGAGATACTTTATATTTTAACTTGGCAGAATTAGATTTTTTTATAATTTCAATGAATAATATTGATGTTTTTAAGCATTTTTTTATTTTTATCAATTTCCATTTTCACAGTTGCAGGAAACTATGAGGGGATCAGGCAAAGGAGGGGCCAGACAATAATTAGGTACAGGAGACACACATTCAAAAAGTTAAAAAACTTCAAACAATGTGTCAATTTTATCCTTAAATTAAATTCTAATAGAAATGCTGCTTGACAATTTCTCACTTTGCCAGTCTGTACATTTCTATTATTATGGATGGAAATATATTTCCCTCAGTTGTGTGTGTGCACAGTGAAATATATCTTTATCGACATTCACTAATAAAAATCTAAGCCTTCCAAGCCTATTTATATATACACTAAAAAATTAGGAACTAATAGTGACTAGTTAGGGGGACATTGGGGACAGGTTCACTAAAAAGATGATATTTGCCAACCATCAATTCCATCACTTAATTAATATGTTGTATCCCTTTTCCATACCCTTTGTCATTTTAGATTGTAAGAACTTCAGGGCAGGGACTGTCTTCCTGTTTGATTGTATAGGGCCACAATAAGACCCTGCTTCAGACTGGGGGCTTTGGATATGGTGACCAGACAGCAAGTGTGAAAAATCACGACGGGGGTAATAGGAGCCTATATAAGAAAAAGACCCAAAAATCGGGACTGTCCCTATAAAATTAGGACATCTGGTCACCCTAGCTTTGGATGCTACCCCAACAGAAATGCTAATGATAAACTGGATATTTGCCACCCCAGTAAAAACAGGCTGCAATACTCTATTAAATCAAAGTTGGAGAAACAGTAAAAGGAAAGAAACCCCTTGCAGTAATATCTATAATATATCTGCAATATATACTGCTTCCAATATACTACTGAATTCTTTAAGCTGACAACAAATTTAGCCTCCCAAGTCCTGTAATACGGATGAGCTATTTTCAAATGCCAGCCAGTTACTGTTAGACAATGGAAGATTTCTTTTTGTCATGGATAAGTGCTTTCAGAAAAATAATATCTGTCCAAATCAATTTGAAATACAAGGAGGTTAGAACTTTATACTTCAGAAGTATGAGTGACATTGGAAGACTAGGTGCCAGCTAATGCTAAGGCCCCTAGGTCTCAACTGAACGCTGACATATGCATAGCTGGAACCAGTCTGGCTCGCCTGTGTGTTAGTATTGTTAAAATAGGTATTAGAGTTATAAAAATGTGTTTAGACTTTATGAAATGCTTGTAAATTGCTGCATGCATTAATCTTATAATAATAATAATCTTATAATCTTCCCATGTTATAAGGTAAAACTTAAATGATTGCTCTGTAATGTAAAATCACCAGACAGGAGAGAAGCATTAGCAAGTGTGAAATACTAGTTTCCAGCAGGAGGTGTTATCTCTTGCCCAACAAAAGGAGGCCCACCAACACCAGATAAACCATGGTGGAGCATCAAAAGACAAAAGGCTTAGTGGATTGCTCCCCCTACCCTGCAACTGAA
This sequence comes from Terrapene triunguis, assembly GCF_002925995.2. Lineage (NCBI taxonomy): Eukaryota > Metazoa > Chordata > Testudines > Emydidae > Terrapene > Terrapene triunguis. The sequence goes on from NW_020664492.1 coordinate 1,286,786, forward strand.
TTCCTCCCAATAGCTGAATTTTAAATGCCAAGCAGAAGAAGGAAAGAAATGAGGAACTATATCTTTTATGCTGCTTAGACTCGGAGGGGCAAGGTTTACTTAGACCATGTCTACACTACCATTATGTCAGCAAAACATATGTATCTCAGAGGTATGAAAAAACCCAAACCCTTGAGCAACATAAATTACACTGGCATAAGTGGTATAGTTACAAAACTATGTTGGCGGGAGAGCTTCTCCTACTGACAGGTACTGCCACTCATTGGGTATAATTTAATTATGCCAACAGGCGAGCTCTCTCCCATTGGCATAGAGCAGCTACATGAGAGATTTTACAGAGGTGTAGCTGCATCGGTACAGCTCTCTAGTGTAGACATAACCTAAGCTTAAGCAAAAGATCCCCAATGCTAGGCCTGGGTAAATCCTAAAGGACTTATAGAGTTTAGCTATTAGAGAAGCTCCAACTATTTTTTAAAACTTAAAATTGAAATTCATTTGTGTGTATAGGTTTCCCTGCTTTAATCTTGCAAATAACTCATGTCCTTTTCCTAGTTAAGAAATATTTTGATGGCTTATTATAGGATTAGCTACAAGCATTGTCTTTGGTGTGAGATCTAAGGTGCGATTGACCTGGTGTAAGTGATTGGTCATTTGGAACTGAGAGTAAACTGAATGTTCTTGTGATTTTTGGTGTAAGGAACCATCTATCACAGAGGCAAGCTTACTTGGGTGGCAAAATAGATTGAAGTACCCAGGGCACTGCCTATGACTCCGTATTAAGGCTGTTTAGAGTCTGAGGAGTTTACACTTGATAATTGGTTGGTGAAATCTTAACAATCTGCCCCAAGATTGGTACCTGGGCTCTTGAGCCATTGTAGGACAGCTTGACAATGACAATTTTGTAGCTAATGCTCCAGCATTGCTCATCATCTGTCTATAGTTTTATTTTAGTTTCCTTTAAGAGCACAAAATGAAAGGACCCATACCCAGGTGAGCTTGGGAGGCAACTTTTCATTATATATGTTGATATCCCCTTCTGTATCATGTCATTCTTTACTAGCTTCTGTAACTGAAGTGCTAAGCTGGTCTCCTGTTGTCAGCAACGACAGTGGCATTCCAATAAAGACTTCTGACAAGTAAGTTGGGTTATTTAGCAATTAATAACTAGAACTGAAACATCAACAAGGGTAAAACACGAATAAAATGATTGATTTGCTCCTCAGTGGAACAGTTACTCTTTTGGATTGTTGTGCTCCTGTGAAGCAGAACCATTGCACTGCTGTGAAGATCCTGTTGAGGTTGATCTATTTTTTTATTGCCCCATGAACAGTTTCAGGCAGGCCAGTCCCTTCAATAATTTTCTCCAAGTCCTGTTATGTTTAAGAATGGAATTGCAAAAGTGTCCGTAAACAATATTAAAGCTAGCAGAGGAAATGTCTTCCATCAGTGAGCTAATGCTAACAAAATGCATGGACTCTCTTATATAAGCTCCCATTGTCTTGATGGACATATGCATTGTAGGACTTTCTCCCATCTCCAGCTAGTCTGTCTTAGGTTAACCACTAGATGCAAAGTAAGACCTGGCCCAAACCTTCCCCTTTTTCTCAAACTGAATTTGAAGCCTTTCTGAGGTTCACAAAGGGTCATAGGGCCCCCAGCTTACACTTTGGCACTGGGTTGGGGTCGCGGGGGGGGGGAAGAGTTGAAGAAAGCGCAGAATGCAGTACCCACAGTGCAGCTCCCTGTATGCAGAGGAGCAGAATGCAGGCAGCACAGATCTGTCAGGGCTCTGTGATCCAGCACACAAGTGTGTTTTAGAGGATGTAAAAGACACATTGGGGGGTATGTCAGAGGCATGGGAAGGGAAAGAAAGGCTCTGCTATGCCCAATTCTCACTGATGTCATAAATTAAAGCTGATGCCCCTGCAGCTCCAAGTTGCACTGGGCTAAGAATCAGGAACCCATGGCTGGCTGCCCAACAGACCTTTCCCCTACACCCAAGCAGAGCTCATTCACAGTGCAGAATCAAGCCCAATCGTTCCTAATTGCCACAACTTAATGTAACCCCGAGTTGGAGTTTGCCAGCTTCTGGAGCTATCAACTGAAGCTCTAGGGGGTCCTATGCAAGGGACTACCAGAGTCCTCTGACACTCTGTCCCAACATTCTTGGAGTCAAGGGTGGGGATGGAATGGAGTAGAAACTAGGAGGCTTCTGCGTGGGGTGATCTAGACAAGCATTTGCTCAGGCCAGCTCTGTGCAGGGGGAGAAAGCATGCTCACCCTATGGGCTCTGGCATCCGGTTTGGCCAGGGAGTCACAGAAAAGAGGAGCAGGGTGGCAGGGTCTGGGGGAAAAAGAGGAGAACCAGGGGGTGGGACTACAGCACTCTTGTGGGGGTCTCCAAAGTACTGTGGGCCTATGCAGTAATCCGCCACTGGTCAGGTAATTCCAGCCCTATCAAGACCAGATAGTAGCCATCACATGGTAAGACCTCTAAGAGCCAGCCAACACCGCCACAGGACTCCAACCCAAGGAAACAGGAGAAGACCCTGCCCCATGCAGGGGTGAAGATGCTGTAATAATGCCCCCCCTCCTTTTTTTTAAGCCAGCCAACATTCACATTGCTGCAGCACTCATGTCCTGACTCAAGGTGGAAGCTGGGAAATGTATTGATATTTTAGAACCGACTAGTTCACCCTAACCCTTTCCTTCCCCAGGTCCTATCTTCCTGCTCCTGCTAATGCCCCCTTTCTCAGATTGTTATTTTTGTCAGTGTTTCTTTGCTGGAATTTGTGTGTTCTTTGTTGTTTGTATACTGGGTTTTATACTTCTTGCCAGCAGTGGTAGCATGAGTAATTTTCCCAAGGGACAACACTCCTTGTGTCCTAGGCACAGCAAGGAGTCACATTGGGTGGAGCCACTAGGTGTTGCACCCAAAAAAAAAAATATCCAGGACCCAACCCATGCCAGGAGAGGGGAGAAGACTCTCCAACTAGCAAGCTTCATGGAGAAGGCTTAAACCACACCTTCGGGGAGGGCTACATTAACAGTTCAATTTAGGTAATTAAATGTAGGTATTTCTTTGGCCAAAAAACATCTTTAACTTTAAAAAAAAATCCTGACTGAAGATCTATGCCTTCTTCAAACTTATAAAATAGCCATGCTGCTAAATTACCTTTGCAAACTTTAGCGAACAACCTACTCACCAACTGTAGGGTATAGCATGAAAAAGCATAGCAAGGCCCTTGTGCAGGTTAATACTTGAGCAGCTGCATTTTTAAACTAATTGCAGTCACTTGTGAGAGCTTTAACAAAGACAAGGAAAGTTAAAAGAACCATAAATCAAAAACTTTAAGTCTGCTGAGAGAGAGGAACACCACTGACTTTAGCAACACACTAAAGGGAGATTTAGTGTCTGCTCCCTGGGAGAACGGATTAGAAGATGAAGCAATGGCCGGTGATGGTAACTACGGCAGCAGCAAGATGGGAAAGGTTAAGGTCACCAGTTTCTATCTTTCTCTTCTATCACAGGAACTCTATTGTGTGGGATAGCCTACATGATATAGAAGGTGATTAACAGTGTATACCCCACAAGAAGGTGGGGGAGGAAATCTGAGTCCTTACTAATAAACCCATCTCACCCATAATTTGTCAAATGACAAATATGAATTCATAACCCTCATATTTGATGCAGAAGTTGCCACAAATAGCTCTGCAGATTGTAACTGTTTCTATTGGCTGCAGGTTTTTTCCCCTTCTTATTAGAGTCTCTATGGCATAGAATGTGAGCAAGTGTCAAATCACTTACATATGGGAATGGGACTGCTCACGTGAGTAAGTGTATAATTTATTTTAGTCTGAGAAAGATTCATATCCTGCCTAATGAAGTAAGACTGTATACTGAGTAATATGAAATAACTGCATAACCACCATTGATTAAGATAAATGAAAGCCAGTAGTAGCTGTTTACTATACTAAAGTTAGTACCCTGGAAAGAGCATTTCCAATTAACTTATTTCCTATTTTCTTTAAAGTATGGACAAACAGATACAGATAAAATAAGAATAGACACATACCTTGTATTACCGTGTCTGGCCTGTCTGAAGTGATTATATGCTGTATAAAATATAAATGACTTACCTCTACGTCCATGACAATGGAGTACTACTGAAGGTATTGCTAATAACCATTAGTCTTACAAAAGAGAGGGATACTGGACATGCAAGCAAAACATGCATGGTCAGACAACACACTTTGTAGAAAAATCTGTTTCTGAAAGGGTCTGTTGGAAATGGGTGATGTGTTAATATGAACCATATTCCAGGGGAAAATAAAAAGGAAGTTTGTGCATGTTCAGTGAAATGGATACTTCTAGGGAATAATGCCCATATATTTTAATAACCAGAAGAAAGTGTTGATATTTTCTGCTAAACGAGAAGATATATTCACTTTTGGTTTATTTATACTGAGGTGTCACCCAGGAGCCCCAGTCATGGACCAGGACCCCATTGTGTTAGGTGGGATACATACACAGAACAAAAGCACTTTGCCTGCCCCAAAAAGCTTACAGTGTAAAACAAGAGACAACAGTTGGAGACAGCAGACGGGGAAAGACAATGAGACAAAGACAATATTGGCCAGCATGAAATGCAGTGGTCTCAGTGCACCATCAAGACACATCTTACTATTAGCTTCACTGGAAGAAAGGAAGGAGGGTCCACTGTTCACAAGTGCACTCTGTGCACAGAGGAATGTCCCTCAGGTTCCTGTTTTTTCTGGTATGCATTTCCCCCCACAATGATATAGAGCCTGATCCAAAGTCTGTTGACTTCAGTGGGAACCTTTCCATTATCTTCATTGGGCTTTAGAACAGGCTGATGACAAATAACCTTGCCTTAAGCTGTAATTTTACAAATGTAAATGTTTTGCCAGCAAAATACTTCTTGGAAAGTATGAAGAGAAATCAGAGCTGGCTGGAGGTAAAGTTGGGAGTACACTATAACTGGGAATGGGCCAACAGGACACATTGCCCCTCTGCACAAAACAGGAGCTGCTGTTTTACTGTGGTTCAGGAAAGTATCACGGAGCACAATTTCTAACACAAATCAGAGAGTAGACTCTCCACCTCGCCCTTGTATTGCATGTTAAACCTTAACTTTGGCACTTCCTGCCTTTGGAGCACTCCTCCATATAACCATCATGTTCTCCTAACACTTTTTTAAATGGAATTTGTATATATAGCCCTGAGAGAGCAATAGTACATAAGCACTGTTTGAGCAACAGCAGTGCCAACAAGATTCTCAAAACAAAATGGAGAGAGATGGTGACAAGAGTTGTATGCATATATAAGTTCTTCCTCTGAGTTCTGCTAAGAACAACAAAAGTATAAGAAAGTGTACATCAAATAAAATAAAATTTGATTGTTTTCCTTTCATTATTTAGGTGGACATATAAAAGGAGAGCTCTCTATTTATTAATCCACACATGCATTAGAAAGCTTTTCCTAAATATCAGTGATCATTCAGTCCCGCCAAATTTATTTTCAGGAATTGTGGTATGAGCTAAATTGCCATAGTATTAGAAGCAGCTGATGGGTAGTGCATTGCAGACTGTAATATCAAAAAGACATTTTACTAAGTAAAGTATCAGAGGGGTAGCCGTGTTAGTCTGGATCTGTAAAAAGCGACAAAGAGTCCTGTGGCACCTTATAGACTATAGGCTTTTTACAGATCCAGACTAACACGGCTACCCATTTGATACTTGACACCATGCAAGGCACTGCATTTGGAGTGGAAATCCATCTAACGAAGTGGGTATTCACCCACGAAAGCTTATGCTCCAATATTTCTGTTAGCCTAGAAGGTGCCACAGCACTCCTTGTCGCTTTTTACTAAGTAAATATATTTTACAACCGCTACTTATAATAGTTTAGTAAATATAAAATAGTGACAAAGAGTCATGAATCTGTATTAACCTCTCATTTAAAAAATGATTAAGAATTTTGAAACAACAACATATATTGAAAACTGTCCCTAATGCCCTTGAATACAATTTATCATGTCTCAATGGTTGCACCTGCCCAGAATGATCAAATGGGATAGATACAGTAAATGGTAATTTTCTTAGAATCAAAATATTGCATAATATGAAGGAAATATAACTGGCAAGAGACAGGGAGGCAGAATGTGCTATATACACATATAATAGAATACCATACATTTCAAACTACCCACTTCAAGACAGCAAATGCATCTGTTAATACAGAGCAAGGTTGTCTCTTTTGCTGTATGTGACAGACTGGGAAATATCTATTTTCTATTAATATTGCACATGCCTCTGATTTAGGACATGTGACTTACTATGGAGTTAGATCAGAAGGGGGTGTCAGAGGGACTGGGCAGGAAAAGCAAATCAGTGACACAGATAGGAGTCCTCAAGAAACAGTCCTGAAGCTTTAATTGGGGAATACCCCTACCTGGCTTCATCTAGGCTAGAATGGTTTACTTTTCCCAAGGCTACACCCAGGATCAAAGGAAGATACTGAACCATTACAGGACCCTTGGCCTAGAAAGGGGAGGGGTAATAGGGCATAGGATACCCCCTAACCCTCTGCATGGATTACTCTTGACAGTACCACTACTCTCCCCTCCCACATAGGTGGTGACAAGCAGGGAATGGGCAGAGCTGATCCATTGTGGAGAATAAAGTAATTTGCTGATGCTACAGAGCAGCTGCTGATATAGACTTTAAGCAAGGGAGAGGAACCAGGGCACCAATTGTAGTTCAGGTCTCAGTTTAGGTCTGCTCCTGAGCAGCTATATTTAGATCCTTACTTGGAGCACAGTATAGGCTTACATTCTACCCCACAATGCAGTGAGTAAATGCTACTAGAATGGTGAAAAGTGTTTGCTTAAATCTCTCAACTGTACATTGCACTGATGTAAAAGAAAAGTAGTATTTAATTTACATCTTTCCTTCATGGGTAGAAGTTGGTCCAGCAACTGCATAGTTAGTTCACGAGGATATTTTTTAAAACCCGGTTTCCTCATTCTTTGAAGCTGTACGTTGATTGTAATTTCTTCTTTTTCAGACAGATACATTACACATGATTGCAAGAGCAGCAATGTACACTGAGGACTTTGAGAAAAGTTGAATGATTGAATTGTTAGTGATACAATATCCAACTCTGGGTAACAAGCTGCTCAATGTTTTTAAAATCAGATCACTTATTTAGATAACTAAATGTGGACTTAGGAACCTAACGCCACACATTATTTTTTTTAAATCTTGGCCATAATGCTCATGAAAAAGTAACAAGACAAAAAAATAAAACAAAACAAAAATGCCGCCTTCAAAATGAAGTCGACTACTGAGTGGATCATAAGACGGAAAACATCATCCCCTTTGACTCAGATGGTAGCAATCTCTAGAGCCAGTTGTAGAGCTACTCCACTCCCTACTTAGTGTAACTAGAGCTAAAAGCTACCATTTCTTTCAAGGCCCTCCCCCACACTGTAGCATCATTTGCATAGATTATAATGGAAAAACAATGAGCATGCTTTCTTGGATCTGTCCTGTTTAATAACCTGGCTGAATGATTTTTCACCCCAAAGCATGAGATTAAAATTATCCTGCATCAGCTCAGCATATAGGCATACTCTTCTCTGGTTTGTTTATGGAAACAACATTGCCCTTCGTACTGTGGCTCAATCTTGAGCACCTATTAAAAGTTTCAGGCTGTGTAATAAAAGGATTACTGAAAGGAGGTGAAGCCAAAGCACAGGGAAGAGAAGTCACACACACACACACACACACACACACACACACACAAATTCCAGTACCTCAAGAAAAATGACAGTTGGTTTACTATAGCTTCTTTCATCTCAGTGAGAACTATAAAAAGCAAAGGGGAAGAACTGTGAGGCAGAAAACTTTGTAGTATTAAACTCACTCTCTGCCACCTCCTTCTACACAGGCAGAATCAATGTGTTTTTTTTCCCCTTTTATCTTTCTCTGCAGAGAGGTAATACGATGGTTTGTTTCACTGGTAGAAAGAGACAGGTAATCAGGTTAAGTATTTTCAGCCCACACTCCCAGCTGGTCCTACAAGTTCAATAAGCTCTTTTGCTTCATTCTAGACTCTTTAGTTGGTCTTTAGACTTGTGCTTGCACTTTCTTTTACGTTCTATAAATAAAATCCATTCTGTCTTATTTCAGGACCTCACTGAGAGCCCAGGAGGGCACTGTGTGACCTGGGACTAAAATATGCTGCTATGGATTCACTTTGATTTTCCACACTTCACAGGATTGATTAACAGCACTGATGTCAAACATATGCCTTTTCGCATTCTAGCTGGACACAAATTTATGAAGTTTGAGAGTTTCCCCCTTTCTGCTGGCATAGGACTTATGTCTTGGCATTGCTGCCAAAAATTAGTTCACGATAAGGCATTTCATTCACTGCAGAATTAAAGATTGTCTCAACCTAAATACAGCTTTTAGTGCCTGTCATTTTTAAAGTATATGAAGTTTTTCATCTTACTTAGGTTATAATTAAAACAACAAGGAGTCCGGTGGCACCTTAAAGACTAACAGATTTATTTGGGCATAAGCTTTCATGGGTAAAAAAACCCTCACTTTAATTATTATTTAATATTACATTTAATAATTATTTTTAATTATAAAAAACCTCACTTCTCACCTACTGGCTTTTGTATGTATATATGTAATTCATGGATGGGTGGGCATCGCATTCATGTACTCAGTGGGGAGTGATGTTTTTGTTTTGTTTTTAAACCACTCATGCTGGTGGCTGAGAGAGCACAGGCTGGTGGGATTTGCTGTTCAAAAGCAAAGCAATGTAAAAGGCATTCAAAAGTAAAGCAGTGTAAAAGGCATTCAAGGCTGTAGAACTAAGAGAACACAACAGTCACACCATAGTATCTCCAATTTGCTTAAGTATTATGAAGTTGCTAATTTGTTATGTATAAATGTTATTAGAAAGCAGCTAAGAGAGTCAGGATCCACTGGGAGCAAATAGCTGTAAGTGGGCATTGGGTGCTCTTTGTTTTCAGACTGGGGTTTAATCCATTTATTAAGAGAATTGTTCTGAGCTGGAAGAGCCCATTCCCTCTCTTCAATGAGAGGAACATAATAAACAAAAAGGAGGGGTCCAAAGTCCCTGAAGAGACGTGATCTTGAATGTATCAGGCAAGTTCATGTACACATTGATATGCTGTATAGTTTGAAAAAGATTACTAAATCCCATATCAATAAACAATATGAAATGTATAAATTTGGAGGCTTTCTTCAAATTTAGAGCGAAGCCAAACTTCAAAATCTGTCTTTTGGTGGAACAGAATTTCCATCCTCCACACTGTTCTAGTATTTAACTCCTCTAGCATTTTGGGGGCACTTGTATGGAGTATATTTCAGAAATAGGATTCATTGGTTGACTTCTACCTTCTTCTAACTTCCTTCTGTGAAGAATCTCAGATTTTGGCTGGCATTTTCTTCGGTAAGAAGTTAAAGTATGGATAGAACCCATCCACAAGCACAAAATGGGTAGTAGGAGCAGTTGATAGTGCTATTTACAATATGAGTGCCCATCTGAAAAATCCATTTTTTCCATTGTCAAATATAATTTTCTGTTTTGTGAGTGATTCTGTGACTGAACAGATGTGCTCACAGAAGTTAGTTGAACCATTAGCAAAAATGTGAACAGAAAAGATGCAGTGTTATGCTGCATGTATCAGTGTCAGCATTATCTTGACAGGTAAGGAATTGCTTATTATACACAGGCTGCTAGTCTTACAAAATCTGAGTCTAAGAATCAGAGATGCATTTTTTTTAAAGCCCTACCTGAATGTTGTAAAGCTGAAGTTACTTTTTTTGTTTTGTTTAAGTCCAGACTTCCATCTGAGCATGACAAACTCTCCTTTTACTCAGGCTGGGTGCCTTTTTTCTACACTTACCTCACTATTGCTCTAAATCCAAACTTAGTCACTTTTAAAGATTTCTGGGTGAAATGTATAACCCTCTGCAGAATGTCTGCCTAGCTTGAGGATGTAAGGTATATAGGTCTTTAACTGGCCTACTGCTCAATGATTTTCAGCCTGTGTGAATGTCCTTGCCATTGAACCATTTTAAAATCAAGAAGACACAGTTTAAACAGAGATAAAGTACTAAAGTTCTAGTTTCATTAGAAGATCTTACAATAGGCTTTGATCATATGAACCTGTAACAGGACACAATGATCGTGCTGCCTGGTAATGAATTCCATACAACACGATATTATTTGGGATAAAAATGCTGCATACAACTTTCAAAAGTACTTAATAGGATTTCATACAAATGTAGTATAG
>NW_020664492.1:1317149-1362413 GCF_002925995.2 Terrapene triunguis
GGTGGGGGGCAGTCGGAGGGAATGGATGGTGGCAGGGTGGGGCTACCCTCCCTCCCCATGGAGTGTCCTATTTTTTGAATGTTAAAATATAGTATCCCTACTCACAGTGCAGCTCTCCATTCACAGCAGGCTGCAGCATGAGGTCTCAGCTTCCTCACTCCCTCCCCCTCTTTCCTGTTGGTAGTGGCCAAGGGAATGCTGGGAAATGTAGTTCTTTCCCTGCTCCAGGGCTGGCTCTATAGGCAGGGAGCTAACCAAGAAACTATAGCTCCGAGGGCTCCCTGTTGGTTCTCAGCTCCCATGCTGGATCCCTGCCGCCCCTGCAAATGGGCTGCCCCAAGCACGTGCTTGCTTTGCTGGTGCCTAGAGCCACCCTTGGGCAAGACTACATATTATCTAGACCCTCTCTGACAGGTGTTTGACTAAACTGTTCTTAAAACCTCCAGTGATGGAGATTCTACAACTTTCCTAGGTAACTTGTTTGTGATTAACTACACTTACAATTAGGTTAGACATTAGGAAAAACTTCCTAAGTCTCTCTTGCTGCAATTTAAGCCATTACTACTTGTCCTGTCCTCAGTGGATAAGGAGGACCATTTATCATCTTCTTTATAACGACTTTTTACATACTTTGAAGAATTAGGTTTCCCCTTCGGTCTTTTCTCCAGACTAAACAAGCCCATTTTTTCCATCTTTCCTCATAGGTTATGTTTTCTAGAATTGAATCATTTTTGTTGCTATCCTCTGGACTTTGTCCAATGTGTCCACATCTTTCCTCAAGTGTAGTGCCCAGAATTGGACCCAGTACTCCAGCTGAGGCCTTATTAGTGCTGAGAGGAATGGAAGAATTGCTTCTCATGTCTTGCTGATGAACATTCCTGCTAATACATCCCAGAATGATGTTTGCTTTTTTTGCAACAGTGCTATCTTGGTGACTCACTGAGTTTGCATTTCACAAAACCCCTCAGATCCTCTTCTACAGTATTCTTTCCTAAGTGGTTGTGGAGGAAAATTAAGCTAGCTCTATTAGTCTAAGCTTTTCTGCTTGGCCTAGGCCCACCCTGCGGCTAACAGGCCACAAGCCTGAACCAAGCTAAGTGTTGTGCTCCCTGACAGTGGCGGCCAGAGGTTGAGACACAGGGAGGGAAGGAGGGCTGAAAAGGAGGAGGGTGAAAAAGCCCCAGCAACAAGAATAATTTGCAATATGTGCCTACTGCTTTAAATATAATAACCACTTGTGTAAAGCAATCAGTGTGAAGCAATCATCTAAAATGAGTAACCATGCCTCCCCTACCCCATTTGTGTAACTACCCCCATTGTGTAACTGTATCCCGTGTAGGCAATTATGTAATTGCACCCCGTAAAAGGCAAGGTTGTAGCAATGCTGGAAAGTACCGAAAAGACCCTAACTCTTGACCTGTATTAATTTTGCAATGTATTCCAAATAGGATAATTATTACTCAAGAATGTGTAATTTGTTTGCGGTTTTAAGCTTTAAAAGCTAAGATGTGCCTTACTTCTGGGGTGCAGTTCCAATACTGCTACCCCCAACGCGTTGGTGTATATCAATAAACGGGCCTCAGGCTTGAGTTTCTGAACTAAAATCAATGCGTGGGTGACTTTTTCCACGACAGTGGTCATTTCCTGTTTTGTATTTGTGCGGTTGATTATTCCTTCAAGTGTAGTGCTTTGCATTTGTCCTTTAATGAATTTAATCCTATTTATTTCAGACCATTTTCCCAGTTTGCCAAGACCATTTTGAATTCTAATTCTGTCCTTCAAAGCTGTTACCCCTCCCAGCTTGGTATGTCCTGCAAACTGTATAATTGTACTCTGCCATTATCCTAATCATTTTATGGAGATATTGAATAGGAATGGACCCAGTACAGATCCCTGCAGGACCACACTTGATATACCCTTCCATCTTGACTGTGAACCATTGGTAACTACTGAGTATACTTTTCCAGCCAGTTGTGAACCCACCCTATAGTAGGCCTGTCTAGGCTATATTTATCTTTTGCTTATGAGCAAGTCATGTGAGACAGTATTAAAAGCCTTACTAAAGTTGAGATCACATCTACTGCATTCCTCCTATCGACAAGGCTTGCTACTATTTCAACAAGGGGTAGGTTGATTTGACAATGATTTGTTCTTGACAAATCCATGTTGACTGTTCCTTATCACCTTATCTTATACATGCTTACACATTGTTTGTGCTCCATTATCTTTCTGAGTACTGAAATTAACCTGAGTGGTCTGTAATTCACTGGGTTGTCCTTACTCCTTTTATAGATAGGGCAAATATAGTAGCTTTTCCCATTCTTCTAGCATCTCTCCCATCCTCCATGAGTTCTCAACGATAGTTGCTAATGGCTCAGATCTCTTCAGCCAGTCCCTTAAGTATTCTAGGATGTATTGCAGCAGGGCCTGCTGACTTGAAGACATCTAACTTGTCTAAGTAATTTTTAATTTGGTTCCCTATTTTAGCCTCAGACCCTAGCCCATTTAGATTAATATTCACTGTTGGTCTGATTGCTAACTTTTTTTTCATGAAAACTGAAACAAAAAAGGCACTTAACACTTTGGCTGCAGCTGCATTTTCTTAGTCTTTCCCTCCTTGTTGAATAATGGGCCTACTCTGTCCTTGGTCTTCCTCTTGCTTATAATGTATGTGTAAAATGTTTTCTTGTTACCCTTTAAGTCCCTAGCTAGCTTAATCTCATTTTGTGCCTTGGCTTTTCTAATTTTGTCCCTGCATACTTGTGGTGTTTTTTAATATTCATCCTTTAATTTAACCTAATTTCCATTTTTTGTTTTTTTTTTGTTTTTCCTTTTTGAAGATCTTCTGGCTAAGCAAGGGTGGCATTGGGATAGTTTGCTCTTGTTCCAATAATAATTTTTATTAAAAAAAAAAAAAAAAAAAAGACTGGCAATCTCCTGAATTCTTCCCCCCAACCCCCCTTAGATTTGCTTCCCATCAGAACTTACCAACCAATTCTCTGAGTTTGCTAAAGGCTGACTTCTTGAAGTCCATTGTGTTTATTCTGCTACTTTCCCTCCTATCATTCCTTGGAATTCCCCTCTCCCTCATTACCACCAAGTCCTGTGCTTTTGGATTATTGTTAGTGGTTTATAAAAAGCCTCAGCCACCACCTCTTCCTAGTTAGGTGGTCTATAGTAGACCCCCTACCATGACATCACCCTTGGGTCTTTCACCACGTTTACTTCCCACTTCTACCTTGATCTCAGTGCAAGTGTATATATCTTTGATATACAAGGTAACACCTTTCTCCCGCCTGCCCTTTTTTTGAACAAACTGTATTCTTCTGTATCAGTATTACAATCATGTAAATTATGCTACCAAGTCTCTTTCATTTAGGCACCCTAAGTCCTATTGACTTTCATTGGACCTTAGGCATTTTTTAAAGGTTTACTTGAAAACATTTTTTATAGAACTCCAAATAAAAGAAAGGAGCTGGAAACACTGACTGATTTTAATTCTTGAGTACGAGTTCACTAATCCAGATTAAAATTATTAAGGAGTGTTGCTTCTTCCACCAAGTGTAAAGGCTGTCTTATCTGTACTCGACTGTGTGGACTCAGCCCTAAGACTTCATCCTTTTTCCTGCTTCTGGAATCCTGCCCTTCTCTGTCTATTTTCCATGTCCTCTTTACTTGAATCAAAGTTCTTCTTCATCATGGGCCTGATCCAAAGCTCAGCTAAATCCACTTTTGTTCATCAAAAATAAAATTTTCAAACAAAATTCAGAAAATGTTGACCAGCTAAACATGTTTCAGCTGGGTTTTTTCCAATGAAAATCAAATTTGAACCCCCCCACCGCACCCTCCAAAAAACCCACTTGGAAAATGTCAACAAGCTCTGTGCGTGACATCAAAGTTGTTTTAACATAGAACTTCACTTTTGTTCATTTCATTGTGTATCTCCAGCTGGTAGGGGAAGAAGCAGCCAAAGCAGGGACATTTGGAGAAATTTCCAGTTTTTGACTGGACTTTCTCCACCCTTTGGTATTGGCTGTTTCAAACAAACATCCCACTCCCCTTCCTCATGGTGTCTTCACTCCTCACCTGTCCCTCCTACCTTTTTTCCTTCTCCCTTAGCCCCTTAACCCTCCTCCCTTCCCCTTTCTTTCCATTTTTGCTGATCCGTTCTGAATCAAACCGAGCCACATTTCAAAAATAAATTGCAAAACTAACATGACACTTGCTGCCATCACATTGTTCATTCTACTTGTGCATTACATCTCTTCCCCCACCCTGTGTCTGTCTTGTCTATTTAGACTGTAAGGTCTCCAGCCAGTGACCATCTACTACACTGTTTGTTCAGTGCCTGGCACAATGGTGCTCCACTCTTGGTTGGCCCTTAAACACTACTATAAAATAAAAATGTTAAATACTAATGTCCTCTATATGGCATGTAGTGCTACATAAGAGAAACAGTGATATAACTGTTTCTCTTAGGCCTGGTCTACACTAGGCGTTTATGTCGAATTTAGCGCCGTTACATCGAATAAACCCTGCACCCGTCCACACCACGATGCTATTTAGTTCGATATAGAGGTCTCTTAAATTCGACTTCTGTACTCCTCCCCAACGAGGGGAGTAGCGCTAAATTCGACATGGCCATATCGAATTAGGGTAGGTGTGGATGGAAATCGACGCTAATAGCTCCGGGAGCTATCCCACAGTGCACCACTCTGTTGACGCTCTGGACAGCAGTCCGAGCTCGGATGCTCTGACCAGCCACACAGGAAAAGCCCCGGGAAAATTTGAATTCCTTTTCCTGTCTGGGCAGTTTGAATCTCATTTCCTGTTTGGACATCGTGGCGAGCTCAGCAGCACTGGCAACGATGCAGAGCTCTCCAGCAGAGATGGCCGTGCAATCGCAGACTAGAAAGAGGGCCCCAGCATGGACTGATCGGGAAGTCTTGGATCTCATCGCTGTGTGGGGAGATGAGTCCGTGCTTTCCGAGCTGCGCTCCAAAAGACGGAATGCAAAGATCTATGAGAAGATCTCTAAAGCCATGGCAGAGAGAGGATACAGCCGGGATGCAACGCAGTGCCGCGTGAAAATCAAGGAGCTGAGACAAGGCTACCAGAAGACCAAAGAGGCAAACGGACGCTCCGGAGCCCAGCCCCACACATCCCGTTTCTACGAGGCACTGCATTCCATCCTTGGTGCGGCCGCCACCACTACCCCACCAGTGACCGTCGACTCTGAGGATGGGATATTGTCCACGGCCGGTTCCTCGGACATCTTAGCGGACGGGGAAGATGAGGAAGGAGATGAGGAGGACGAGGCAGTCGACAGCGCTTCCAACGCTGATTTCCCCGACAGCCAGGATCTCTTCATCACCCTCACAGAGATCCCCTACCAACCGTCCCCAGCCGTTAACCAGGACACAGAATCAGGGGAAGGATCAGCCAGTAAGTGCTTTAAACCTCTAAACATTTATTTTTAACAGAACAGGAATTTTAACAATACCAACAATGGGTTTCTCATGATTAGTTTGCCCTAGGCGCTTAACCTTTCAGTCCCAGGCAGTGCAACTACTAAAAACAAATCTAACAATGTCCAGTTTGGCATGATTGTTCTGCCCAAGCCGCTCTACTGTTTAGTCCCTGCCGCTGCAGCTACAGTAAAATGCGGTCTACATGTCCGGGGATAGAGAAGAAATCCTCCTGGGACATCTCCACGAAGCTCTCCAGGAGGTAATTGGAAAGCCTTTGCATCAGGTTCCTGGGGAGAGCGGCCTTATTGGGTCCTCCGTAGTAGCTAACATTTCCGCGCCAGGAGACCATCAGGTACTCAGGGATCATTGCCCTGCAGAGCATGGTGGCATACGGCCCTGGTCTTTGCAGGCTTTCCCGGAGCATTCTTTCTTTATCTCTGTCTGAGATCCTCATCAGGGTGATGTCGCTCATGGTGACCTGCTTTGAATTAGGTAGGGGAATGTTAGTATTGGGACCGCTTGCCCGTTCCTTTACAGAACTTTAACCGCCGGTTTACAGCCACGCGGTGGAGGCGGGAGAGGGGCGGCATACAGGGATTTTTCCCTGGGACAGCCGCGAGGGGGTGGGACAGGGGCAGAGTTGATGCTGGCCGGATTGCTGGCAGCAGGGACTAGCATTGCTTTCAATGTGAAAGGAGGCCAGTGCTACTATCAAAGTTTTAAGCAGCCACAAGTCTACGGCTTACCATGTCTGCCTGCTACCCAAATTCCGGTGTCCTGCCCCGCTTCTCAAATCGGCAGTGCAAGACCCCAGGCACTGAATGCGAGGGCCGAAAATTCAACCTTGTCCTGAGTGCGCATGTGATAGGTACAGTGCATGGTCTTGTTCACAGAGAAAGACTATGTTCTTTGTTCACAACTACATTTATCTTTCTGAGGAATTCACTCCCTTTTTCCCATTCCCACAGCCACATCTGCGACTGTCTCCCAACCCAGCCTGGCATCACACAGCCAGAGGCTAGCGCAGATTAGGCGGAGGAAGAAGAGGACGCGGGAGGACATGTTCTCAGAACTAATGGGCTGCTCCCGAGCCCAGGCAGCACAGCAGACCCAGTGGAGGGAGAACTTGTCCCAAATGCACCGGACACACATGGAACGTGAGGAGAGGTGGCGGCAGGAAGACCAGCAGGCGACTCAAACGCTGCTTGGACTTATGAGGGAGCAAACGGACACGCTCCGGCGCCTTGTTGATGTACTGCAGGAACGGAGGCAGGAGGACAGAGCCCCGCTGCAGTCTATCAGTAACCGCCCTCCCCCGCCACCAAGTCCCATACCCCCCTCACCCAAAGTACAAAGAAGGAGGGGCGGCAGAGTCCGTGAAAACTCTCACTCCACCCCTGCAGACTGCTCAAGCACCAGAAGGCTCTCATTCCCCAAAATTTGAAAAGTCCTTTCCTTCCCGCCCCACCCAAGCCCCCGTCCAAGTTTCACCCCCCAGTTTCATGTGTGGTTGTTAATAAAAAATACGTTTCTGTTCATTACTGTTTCTATCATCTTCTTTAGAGGAGAGTCTGTCTGAAGGGGGGTAGGGTGGTTGGTAATAGGACAGGACAGCAGCAGGGCACACACACAGTGCAGTCACTAGTTACCCTGGTCAGTCTGGGAGGTGGTTTTCATGTTCTGTGGGGGGGTGGGGGGTTGCTCTGTGACTTTGTGGCGGGGGAGGGCAGTTACAGATCTTATGCAGCGGCCCTTATCCTGGATCACAGAGCCACGCTGCAGGGGATCTGTAACCGTCCTCCCCCTGCCACAAAGTCACAGAGCCACCATATACACGCAGTCCCCATCAGGAGGGCTGGCAGGCTCCGTTGAAACAACGAGTCCACCACTGCGGAGCCTGTCATTCCTGCAGTTTAGAAGCGTCATTTGCATCAGTACACTACACCCGCTCCCCAACACAGTCTGCGTCCCAGGTTTAAAACATTCCCGCGAAAACAGTAATAAAGAAAACGGTGTCCATTAACAAAATAGAAGTCATTTTATTTTTAAAGGTGTGTTGGAAGGGGGTGAAGGGGATATGTAACTGGAGAGGATAGTCAACATTGACTGGGTAAAGAAACGGGGGCAGGTTCAGCTTCTCTGTACACAAACTTAAAAGTCACAGGTTACCCTGCTCACTCTGGAACCTAGCTTTCAGAGCCTCCCGGATGCACAGCGCGTCCTGCTGGGCTCTTCTAATCGCCCGGCTGTCTGTCTGTGCGTAATCAGAAGCCAGGCTATTTGCCTCAACCTCCCACCCCGCCATAAAGGTCTCCCCCTTGCTCTCACAGAGATTGTGGAGCACACAGCAAGCTGCTATAACAATGGGGATATTGGTTTCGCTGAGATCACAGCGAGTCAGTAAGCTTCTCCATCTCCCCTTGAGACGGCCAAAAGCACACTCCACCACCATTCTGCACTTGCTCAGCCGGTAGTTGAAGAGTTCTTTTTCAGTGTCCAGGGCGCCAGTATAGGGCTTCATGAGCCAGGGCATTAGCGGGTAGGCTGGGTCCCCGAGGATCACTGTAGGCATCTCCACATCCCCAAGAGTTATTTTGTGGTCCGGGAAGTAAATACCTTCCTGCAGCCGTCTAAACAGACCAGAGTTCCTGAAAACGCGAGCGTCATGAACCTTGCCCGGCCATCCGACGTTGATGTTGGTAAAACGTCCCCGATGGTCCACCAGTGCTTGCAGCACCATTGAAAAGTAGCCCTTTCTGTTAATGTACTGGCTGGCCTGGTGGTCCGGTCCCAGGATAGGGATGTGAGTTCCATCTATAGCCCCACCGCAGTTTGGGAATCCCATCGCGGCGAAGCCATCTATGATGGCCTGCGCGTTTCCCAGGGTCACTACCTTTGAGAGCAGTACCTCAACGATTGCGTTGGCTACTTGCATCACAACAACCCCCACGGTAGATTTGCCCACGCCAAAGTGGTTCGCGACTGACCGGTAGCTGTCTGGCGTTGCAAGCTTCCAGAGAGCTATGGCTACTCGCTTCTGGACAGTCAGGGCTGCTCGCATCCGGGTGTCATTGCGCTTCAGTGCAGGGGACAGCAACTCACAAAGTTCCATGAAAGTCCCCTTCCGCATGCGAAAGTTTCGCAGCCACTGTGATTCATCCCAGACATGCAGCACTATGCAGTCCCACCAGTCCGTGCTTGTTTCCCGGGCCCAGAATCACCGTTCCACAACATCCACATGACCCATTGTCACCGTGATGTCCTCGGCGCGGGGTCCCGTGCTTTCTCAGAGGCCTGTGCTACTCTCAGACTTCAGGCCCTCACCGCGGTGCCGTAGCCTCCTCGCCCGATTTATCTGCATCTGCCTCTGGGAAAGGTGGATGATAAGCTGCGAGGCATTGACAACGGACACAACTGCAGCGATGGTCGCAGCGGGCTCCATGCTCGCAGTGCTGTGGCGTCCGCGCTGTCACTGACCAGAAAAGTGCGCGAACTGATTTCCTGCCGGCGCTTTCAGGGAGGGAGGGAGGGCAGTAGTGACGGACGGATGACGACAGTTACCCAAAACCACCCTTGACACATTTTTTTACCCAGAAGGCATTGGCAGCTCGACCCAGAATTCCAATGGGCAGCGGGGACTGCGGGAACTGTGGGATAGCTGCCCACAGTGCACCGCTTCCAATGTCGACGCTTCCCCCGTTAGTGTGGACTCACAAAGTCGAATTACTGTCCTTAGTGTGGACACACACGTTCGACTTTGCAATATCGATTCCACATATTCGATTTAAGTGAAATCGAACTACTCTCGTAGTGTAGACATACCCTTATTTACTAGGAAAAACAAGGAGAATTAGTCCATCTTCTCTAAGGAGTGAGTTTTTAAATCCTTTTTTACACTTCAAAGCTCCATAGAAAGCTCCCTGTTGGTTAGGACAGATATTGAACACATGTGAAGGGGAATAAAGCATAATCTTAAATATTGCAACTAAAAGTGCAATTCTTACAACATTTAATATTCCTGAATAGACCTCTACTGCTAATATTACATTTAGAGTTGGTTGGGATTTTTAAGTGGACATTTTTTTGGTCAGAAAATGCTGGTTTGTCAAAACAAAGTTTGCAGGAAAGGGTCTGCTTTCGGTGAATTTCTCTGTTTTGAAATTGATGATTGCAAAACTTTTTTCCAAACTATGTCTTGTTCTAACATTTTTTGAAACAATTTTTTCCATTTTTGGTCAGAAATGACTCATTTCAAAGTATGACCTCTTATAATTTTTTTTTTAATTAAAGTCAAAATGAAACATTTTGATTAACCAAAACTACAATTTTTATTTTTATTTTCAGATGGTTGGTTAAAGCAATTTTTCAAGATTTTTTTTTTACTTTTTTTGTTCCTAGTTGAGAAGGGGAAACCATTTCCTGTCCAGCTCTAATTGCACTTGCATATTGATCCCATTTGTCAAGATAGCATTACGCCTTGGGGTCCTCTTCAATTCGTCATTATGATCAAACACACAGGCAGACTGCTGAACTTGTATAGAGCCCCAGTGATTTCAGTATGGAGTTGTGTATGGGTGCAGCAATGTGAAGATGAGGCTTTGGAACTCATTTAGGTGCAAAGGCAGGGCCGGCTCCAGGCACCAGCTTGTCAAGCAGGTGCTTGGGGCGGCCGCTCCGGAGAGGGGCGGCACGTCCAGGTATTCGGCGGCAATTCGGTGGACGGTCCCTCACTCCGCCTGGGAGCGAAGGACCTCCAGCCGAATTGCCGCCGCAGATCGCGATCGCGGCTTTTTGTTTGTTTGTTTGTTTTGGCTGCTTGGGGCGGCCAAAACCCTGGAGCCGGCCCTGTGCAAAGGTCATGGGTGCTATAGAAAATGGACAGATTCTTAATTATAACCTCAAGTATCAGGGGGTAGCCATGTTAGTCTGTATCCACAAAAACAACAAGGAGTCCAGTGGCACCTTAAAGACTAACAGATTTATTTGGGCATCAGCTTTCGTGGGTAAAAAACCCACTTCTTCAGATGCATGGAGTGAAAATTACAGATGCAGGCATTATATAATGACACATGAAGAGAAGGGAGTTACCTCACAAGTGGAGAACCAGTGTTAACAGGGCCAATTCGATCAGGGTGGATGTAGTCCACTCCCAATAATAGATGAGGAGGTGTCAATTCCAGGAGAGGCAAAGCTGCCTTTGTAATGAGCCAGCCACTCCCAGTCCCTATTCAAGTCCAAATTAATGGTGTTAAGTTTGCAAATGAATTTTAGTTCTGCTGTTTCTCTTTGAAGTCTGTTTCTGAAGTTTTTTTGTTCAAGAATAGTTACTTTTAAATCTGTTATAGAATGTCCAGGGAGGTTGAAGTGTTCACCTACTGGCTTTTGTATGTTACCATTCCTGATGTCTGATTTGTGTCCATTTATTCTTTTACGTAGGGACTGTCTGGTTTGGCCAATGTACATGGCAGAGGGGCATTGCTGGCACATGATGGCATATATAACATTAGTAAACGTGCAGGTGAATGAGCCCTTGATGGTGTGGCTGATGTGGTTGGGTCCTCTGATGGTGTTGCTAGAGTAGATATGGGGACAGAGTAGGCAATGAGGTTTGCTACAGGGATTGGTTCCTGGGTTGGTGTTTCTGTGGCGTGGTGTGTAGTTGCTGGTGAGTATTTGCTTCAGGTTGGGGGGTTATCTGTAAGCGAGGACTGGCCTGTCTCACAAGGTCTGTGAGAATGAGGGATCGTTTTCCAGGATAGGTTGTAGATCGTTGATCGTGTTTGAAGTCAGCCATAAAAATGTTGGCATACTGTGGGGCACTGCTATGGGTACCCGCATGGCCCCACAGTATGCCAACATTTTTATGTATCAGAGGGGTAGCCGTGTTAGTCTGAATCTGTAAAAAGCAACAGAGGGTCCTGTGGCACCTTTAAGACTAACAGAAGTATTGGGAGCATAAGCTTTCGTGGGTAAGAACCTCACTTCTTCAGATGCAAGTAATGGAAATCTCCAGAGGCAGGTATAAATCAGTGTGGAGATAACGAGGTTAGTTCAATCAGGGAGGGTGAGGTGCTCTGCTAGCAGTAGAGGTGTGAACACCAAGGGAGGAGAAACTGCTTCTGTAGTTGGATAGCCATTCACAGTCTTTGTTTAATCCTGATCTGATGGTGTCAAATTTGCAAATGAACTGGAGCTCAGCAGTTTCTCTTTGGAGTCTGGTCCTGAAGTTTTTTTGCTGTAAGATGGCTACCTTAACATCTGCTATTGTGTGGCCAGGGAGGTTGAAGTGTTCTCCTACAGGTTTTTGTATATTGCCATTCCTGATATCTGACTTGTGTCCATTTATCCTCTTGCGTAGTGACTGTCCAGTTTGGCCAATGTACATAGCAGAGGGGCATTGCTGGCACATGATGGCATATATAACATTGGTGGACGTGCAGGTGAATGAGCCGGTGATGTTGTAGCTGATCTGGTTAGGTCCTGTGATAGTGCTGCTGGTGTAGCACTATCACAGGATTTCATGATTTTTCTATTTCTGATGCAAATCACTTTTCAACAATAAGTGAGGGAACACCTAATTTGTTTAGAGTGAGTCACCTGGCAAATGAGAGGAGTGACATCTAAGTGTTCAGAAACACTTATGGAACGATTTTCAGTTGGAGAATGCAATTCCACCAGAGTGCTTTGTGAAAGTGTCAACTTGAGAAAATTCAAGTTCACTATTGAAATAATGTTTCAATTTTGTTGTGAAACATTCATTTCAAAGTTTTTAAAAATTAATACAAAGTCAAGCAAAACAAGGCACTTCAATTTTGTCCATGGTGTTATCCAAAACAAATTCTGAATTCTCTTGTAGAGAACTTACATTTCAGGTTGCATGATAATTCACAACAAAGCCAAATATTGAAATGTCAATCTGCAAAATGGAATGTCCATCCTCTGAAAAGCTCTAATGATATCCCTTGAATTGAGGGGTATTTACACTAGTTGAGGATCTGGCTCTATATTATAAATAAGTGTTCTCTAATTTTTTTCTAAATATATGAATAAGTGGCAAAGAATCTATTTTTGGGATGTGTGTGTGGCATTAACATCAGTTGCCTAGAAAATACCAGACAAGGTACAGTAAGCACAAGGACAAACTGCTGACTGAAGAATTAACTGTAACTAATTTTTACTTATTTTGATGTATTATGCACTATTAAACAGTGTTAGCAACAGGGTTATACAAGATACAGAAATCAAACTGTCCAAAAAAATTAAACACCTAATAATCCTAGAAAACTTTGTATTTCATAGGTATTGTAATATTTCTTGAGAGGAGGGGGAATAGTTCACTTCAACAAGCTCACCAGTCACTGATTAAAAAAAAACAACCCACCAAGGAATAGTGACTTACTCAGATCAAGAAGAAAGGAAGGAGTGATAGTTACAATGCTAGCCTTAAATAGGCACAATGTCAGTCTTTAGGTATGTCAATAAAGTGTCAGGACACTGGCCAGCTTACCAGGTGTCAGCTATTATTTGGTCAAACAGTAGCAAATCCTCTGAGTTAAATTGCAGCAAGTAGAATGACTTTGATCTATGCATTCACACATACTAAGCACAAATATATTAGGAGGGTCAAGCTTGGATATAAGGATTTCTACAGGAGTCTAGAATTGCTATTAGCAAATAATGAAAGGTGGAAATGATACTTCCCGTAGTGGTAGGAAAATAGATATGCTACTGCACATTACAAAATGGCTAATGAAAAAGGTGTGTGAATATTTTCCTCTTTAAACTTTTTTGGATAAACACAATATGAGCAATACAGCACACTCGCCATGGTACAGAGTAAGCACCCTTATTGAACTCCTGTGCTGATAATACAAAAGTAGAAACATCAGGGTGATGCATATTGATCCCCACTCAGAAGAACCAACCATGTTTCATAAAAAACAAGTTGTGGGGAGATAGCAAAAACCTAGATTATGCAGAGGTGGGGAGGAGAGATTCCTATATTAAAAAGATAGACATTTCTATTTCAAGGCACTTTTCTTCATTTTGTACCCATACATCAGCCTCACAGACACTGGAGGCAGCAACATTAGCTCTTTCTCTTCCAATGCTGTCTCCCATACAGTTTCCAGTATGGACGCTTAACCCAAAGTAGTGAGAAATTAGCACAATGGCATTTAATTCCAGCTGTGTGGCCCCATATGGGAAAGTTGCTGTCCTAATACACTCCCTTCTGGCCGGAGCACAGCAGCAACATTTACCTCAGTTTCCCCTTCTTGCCTTTTAGCTTATTCCAGTTATAAGTGTGTCTTGGCCCTCCAGTTAGACCACTTTGCAGAGTACTGTCTCTTTAAGGCCACAGAGCCCTTTACCAACATCCAAAAGAAGTGTGAACTAAACCAAACCTTTGACCTGTCTGAACTCAGCTGGCTGTTTCTTCCTCACAAGTGCATCTTATCCACTATAGTTTGTGTCAGGCTGCTGGGCCTTCCCCAACCCCACCACCTGGGGGCTGGCACTCTCCTCCCCTCAGGCAGTGGTTCACATAGGGCCCCTATCTCTAGTCAAGCTTCCAGCTCACCTGAAAGTAGCCTAGCTGCTTTGCTGTCCTTCTCAACCTAGAAAGGGAACACTTTATTGGCTCACCCAGCTCTTTATGGAAACAAGCTCTACTCTCCCTCAGCTGGGCTTGATCTCTAATTAGGCCCGACACCCTCCAGGTTCAAACAAGCAGATTAATTGGCATCTCAGGCTCATAAAACCCATTTTGGGGGAGGGGAGTGAACACTCCCATCAGACCCTGTAGTTTAAAATTCCATCTGTTCTGCAGGCTGAATTCTACACAGAGTTCTTGGTTTTGTTTTGTTTTTTAAAAATAGACTCTCAAGCCTTCAAAACAGTAGGATTTGTGTATATTAGCTGAAAATGAAGGCATGATGACTGTAGTATTGAAAACATTATCTGTGATATTCATTATCTGTCATCTCCTCATCCTTCTGTTTTCCCACAGCGAAGAAGTGTCTCTCTCAGCATATCATTCACTGACCAATTATTGAAAGCAGAGAGGGAGCTCAATATATGCTAGGAATGATCTTATTCCATATAAGCCTTGCTTTCTTATCACTAAAAGAATTCTTCCAAAGTTTAACTCTTTGGGTCACTATTAATAATATCTAGTGCTTGCATCCATTTTAGAAGGCAACAGGCCCTTCTGGTTCCCTTGCAGAAGGAAGCATGTTTATTCACAATACCATCTAGTTCAGTATTACCCAGTGGTCCATGTTGCTCTTTACTTAAAACAAATAACAAAGGCATTAAAATATTACCCCAACATAGTCCTAAACAGTGAGCCTATAATTCCAGATACAACCTTACAGTGCACTAATCATATGTATCAACCAGCTGTTTGGATTCCAAGCTGATTACTTTTAGGCCAGCGTATATTAAATAGAAGACAATACTAAACTGGAAGTGTTCATCTTCAGAACTATCAGACATCTTCCAAATTTCCCAAGAATACAAAGACATAGAATTAACAATGGGGTTAGATCTGTGTTTTTCAAGAAAGTCCAGTCAGAGTGTAACTTCTCATGAAAGGGTTACCATAAGTATGTCTTGTCATGAGGACAATGAAAATTGTGGTACAGCATTGAAGCAGAAAAGAAAGAGAAATCCTCCAAGCACAGTTTAGGTAGGTCTACTTATCTCACTATCCCAGAGTTTTGAATTAAGTTAACTCCCACCTACTATTGCTGGAAATGTCAAGCTACTACAGACACATTCTGGAACTGCCCTGAAATCACAACTGATGGAAATATTGTTCTCAAACCTATATATCTTATTGTCCTCAAGAATCAGTGCTAGGTTTGTCCTACTCTCAACCCTTCATACTTTAGAACTACCCAATAACTGCTAAATAGTGGTTCCTGTTGATTGAGAAGCTGCCTTTTTTTACCCAATAAAGTGGCTGCTTTGCTGATTCCCACATAGATAGAGACATTTGATCTAATATGGAAACATTTTGGGTTACAGAAAATCAAGACCAGGATCATAAAAGATCACTTACAAACTTATTAGTACACTTGATAGCGTCTCTCTAGTCCTAAGTGAATGAGTTCACATAAAATACACATGGCTGAAAAAATGGTAACTATTTTCTGCCAAAAAGATCAGTATTTTGCTATATTCTTCTTATTTGTAAATGGAAAATTGATAAACTGAAAAGTTTGACTTTTTTAAATTGTTCACAATATGAAAACTTTTTGGAAACATTTTGGTAAAAAGTCATTTTATAGAAAAAAATTAATCTAATTTTCAACCAGTTGCACTCTAGAATTATTCTACATTGGCTTTTCTTGATTTTATCTACCATTCTACATTAGTATACTACTACATCTGTGGAGATGTGATAAATAAAGGTATCGTGCACCTTTGACCAATTCACCTGGTCCATTAGTCTGTCTCCTCTAACACTTATTTTTATGATCCAATCCATCAGGAGTATCAAACAATTGTGCTTTTGTTTGTTTTTAAATCAACCTTCCAGAAAAAATGTTTTTGTCTTCACCTCCCAAATACGGACTTTCACCCCAAAACTAACATTACCTGAGATCCAGGGCTGTCAATAGTCAGTCCTGAAAGTGTAGTTATGAAGACTTTTTCAGAATGAATTTAGAATAGCCAAAATACTTGCTTCATCCACCACTGAAAGGCATTTAAGATTGGAGTGTAGTAACCATTTAGCAAAACATAGCAACATGAAATAATTATTGCTATCATTTCAAAAAAGGAAGAGGTAATTCTGCCAACTTCCTATTACCTAGTGTTGAATTTCTTGGTATTTATTTTCTCTAACCAGAAGACAGTTAATGGAAAAATAGTTTGGAGGTCTCAGACAGTAAGGCAACAAAATCTAGGACAAAGAAACTTGTTTCTTAATTAACTTCCTTATTTTAGAAGGCATGACCTGAAATAGATAACCTCTCTAACCACTAAGCTTAATTGGAACTTACCCCAATACTAGATACAGTATACCACTAAGCCACACTCAGTAGAGGCCTTTATTGTGAAAGTTAACTTAAAACAAATGATCTTTAGGGTTTGTTTGTTTTTAAAGAGAAACTTACAGTTTACCGTTAAAGATAGAAAACTGGTATCAAAATGCTTTCAATGTTCTACCACAACCTACCCCACTAAGCTCAGTCAGTACCCTATTTCTCTGCTTTCCTGGGACCTACCAGCTATGGCCTCTTGTTCTGAAACTTTCTTCACAGTGGCAGTTAATCAGATTACAATGCATAGAATCATAGAAGTGTAGGACTGGAAGGGACCTCAGTAGGTCACCTAGGCCAGTCCCCTGCACTCAAGGCAGGACTACGTAATAAATCCAGGCATGATCTCTGCACTGGTACAGGAGTCAGATATGGAGATTGGCTTGCAGTTGTGGCGTGAGGGGGACCTAAAGTATAGGCTGGTGAGCTGAAGGAGGCAACAGTCAAGGCACAAGGAGCTGGGGGTATGAGTCATTGCAGCCAACTACAAGTTCCACCCTTTTCTGGCACACATGGGTGCCCATGTGAATATTGTTGGAGCCTGAAAGAAGGAGCTAGGTCATCTGAAGAGCATGGTCACAAAATTAGTCATCAGAAATAATCACTGTTCAAAATAATCCTCAATTAATTTTGTATCACTGACTATTCCCAGCTGTGCAACACAGCTGTGCCTATTTGTGTGAGAGCAGGATAGAAATGAATAGTATTCCATGGCAATAAAATAAATGAACATTGCCCTGGAATTTGGTCCCATTGTGCTATAGAGTATAAAGGGCATTGAATATGCTACCCACAGGCGATCCCTTAACAGCAGTAGACTATCATTCTTTCTATTGATTCTTATGTCAAGCCACTTCTCCATGTGTTCCTGTTGCCTCCTACGTTCCTCAGGCATGTGATAGACCCAGTGCAATCTTACTGGCTGACTGAAAAGGACATGAATGAAATGTTCTCTAAACTCTTCCCTGAGGAACATCAATGTAGAAATTTCAAATTGTCACGCAGTATAATGAGCAGTGACTTTCATGTTTGCATCCAGTTTGTCTCTTTAACTAATCTAAATAGTCACTGGGCTGGAAATTATTTTAGTACATTCTTAATAAAGCCAAAAATATTTGGCAAATGCAGAGGCTTGTTTTCACTGTTTAATGTAACTAAGTAAAAATTGCTTCCACACAAATGAACAGAGGAGGAAGTTCTGGGATCTTGAACGATGAAGTCTGGAAAGCTTAATAATGCAGGTAACAGGCAACTGAAAACTTTGTCCTTTTGTCAGGATTTAGGTAGAGTTATTATTTAGTTGGCCTAAATTGTATAGCATTAACTTCTTAATCTGTATCAAAATAATGGGACTGAAGATATTATTGAAATGCAAAATATTACTCTTATCAATTATTTGTTCTCCTTTTGAGAATGTAATCCTCGTTACGAATGAAACTCACAAGTGGAAAGTAAATCCTTCAAAATAATGGTCATAGCTACTCTCACTAGCTATGAAAGTTTAGCTATAACTGAGGCTAAATACTTAATTATATTAATACAAATTAGTTTTTTTTATTATACAATGGATGCTCTTAAATAAAAGCACCACCAAATAAATGCAAGGGATAGCATGATGCACACATAAAACAAAACACAGATGGGTTTCATATATCACTGGACTCATCATGGGACATATTTTCTGTATATAGATAGGTGCTCTCTGTGTATGTAAGATTATTACCCTGTAATTTTCAATAATACAGTTCTTGAATTCCTGCTCTAGCAGTGATGTGGGTGCACAGGTCTGTTTTATCATTTATTATGCCTATAAATATGTTAAGTGCTCTGTAAACATAGGGATAGATAGTCCCTGCATTGAAAAGCTTACATGAGAATAAGTATTGCATCTTACAATGCATGCTTAATTCCATCTACTGTATCCTCACTTATTTCACACTTTGTTCATGTTGTTTTTACTGTCCTGTGGACACTACTAGTTTAATCGTCACTGCTCTACTGTAATGCATCTTTCTAGTACAACATCCCACCCCACTCATTTTCTTTCTCCTTTCAACATTCCTGCTATATGCTTTCATTGCTCATGTTCCAAATACCAACACTCAACCAAGCTACCGTCCCACTCCCATGCTAAGAAGCCAATAAATTTTTGTCTGTCTGAATCAGTACTATGCTTAATACACCACTATAATTATTATTAGGTTCCACCATTACCCATAAATGACTGGAGTAAGTTCAGCTACAGGTTCCATATAATTCAAATATTTAAAAAATATATATATTTACACAACACAGGACCTCTAATGAAAAGAATGGGTTTGAAATGGAGTCAAAATTAATTTTCCAGTCTCCTACTTCATAATATGGTGATGGACTATAATATGATATTTTTTTATTTACATGTGAAAATCAGCACAAAGGTCTTTAGAGGACAGATGTAAACTATTAGCTTTACTCATCGCAATCAAATTCCATCATTAAAAGGTTGCTAAGCTTTTAAACTGTCTTTTCAGTATGAAAATGTGGTGATACTCCTGAAAGCTATTAAAGAGCAATGGCTGGTAAGGGCCTTGAGGTTCACTGAGTTTAGATATTTTCTATCATAGGAATAATCAGTTGGGAACTCTGAAAGACAATGGTTCCAGAAGCACTTTCTGCCTGCTAATTGTAGCAGAATATCCAATACTTGACAAATTGCCATGATACTAAAATTGATAGTTCCAGGCACCTGTAGAAGAAGTTTCATGAAGTATCTCTATGTAGATTTTAAATGTTTTAAAGTACTATGGAAAAAATCTAGTGACAGTCAAGAGAAGCCACAAGATGTTTGTCAAAGTAGTCTGACTAACAAAAATAATTTGTATACCGGGCATACACAGTATAATTTCTATGAGTTCTTTAAGAAACCAAAGAACACTTTTCTTCATGAATTTAAAATGCAATTTAAAATGTTAGAAAGTGGCAAAGCTTTAGTTATTAAAACCAAACCAACTAGAGTTCAGGGACTGATTCACAAAGGACCTTATGTTGACTGACTAAAAATTTTAAAATCTGAAAGTTAATATTGAGTCTCATTTTCAAAAGTGATCTTAGGACCAGATTTTCAAACGTATTTAGGCAACTAAATATTCAGACAGCTGCTTAGTAGGATTTTCAAAAGTCCCTGAGCAGCTTAGGTGCCTAACTCCCATAGGTGCCTGGTGGAAAATCAAACTGTATCTGCACTTAAAAATTAGAAAATGACAGAACTGTGGTTGCCTGCTCAACCTTATTTTGGCCTCCTTGTCTGTATGTATTATGATACAATCATATACAATTTTTCCTACAGGATACCACCTCATTCAGTGCGCAGGATGGACGGTGCTCATAAAATGATTCAAGGTTGCGTAGTTAATGAGGCTGTAATGTAATTACATGCACAGATGGTGTTTATACGTAAATGGTCAGTTATGCATTTAAGTGACTACTTGTATGTGCTATTATCTGATGTGCATGTGCAATCACTGTAATTACACACAGATTTAAAATTTAAGCCAATAATGTTTGCTACCGAGAAAACATGACTGATTAATAAAGAGGACCTAATACAGTAAGTTGATCATTTATTTACAAGAGTATATACATTAATCAGTTGCTCTTTGCATAATTTATATTTGTCTCCATTTCTAGAAGCTACATGCTGCAATGTTTACCTAATTATTGTATGTGTCATCTGGAAGCCATAAACTACAACCAACTCTGCCAACTAGCAAAGTTCCCATCTTAGGGCTTCACTCTACAGTCTAAACTCTGTTCTCTGTTACACCTATATAAATCCAGAGGCATGCAGATTTGTGGATCATAAGAGACTAGTTAATGTCCCATTTTACAGATAAAATAGAGTTCTTCTATTGCTTCCACATACATTAATATAATTCGTTGAAGATAACATATTTATTTTGTAGTTACCTTCCTGTAACGTGAAGAATTTGTCCTCCATATCACCCGGACATTAGAAACCAGGGTTCAAACCAGGAGTTGTCACCTGAATCTCCCTTTGCATTTTTTTACCTATTCCTATACTATGTCATCCCTCAATGCACTTTTACATATTTTTCAAAGTTACATCAAATGTAAGTCAGAGGAGTAGATGATCTCCACATACTTTGGAGAATGGAATGTCAAATAATGTCTTCTGATCCATAAGTCTGTGTGTACTAGCATATTATGCACCATTAGTTTGTATGAGTTTTAGATGATGATGAATTTCAGTATATTTGTGAAACACGCCCATGCACATGGGTTTCATTAAGTTCGCTGAAGCAAATAAAATCTGTTGTTATGAAGGGACCTTTGACAGTACATAATTACATAAAAATGCATCAAACACTGAAATGAAATTAAGATGTCAGTACTGATGCATAGCATAACATTTTTGAAAAGGCATTTAAGATGCTACAAACTTTTTGTAGTTTACAGAGTTATTGTATTAAAATAGTAACCACTGGTTTTTGCTGTATTTCAAGAAAGCTACTAATTCTCAAAATATCATGACACTTTGATTAAAAGACTATCCCAAAATAAATTTTAGTCAAAGTACTTTTTTATGAAAGTTAAAGTAAGGAGAACAATAGGATTCAAATTACAGTAGAACCTCAGAGTTATGAACTCCTCAGGAATGGAGGTTGTCCATAACTTGGAAATGTTTGTAAATCTGAACTAAATGTTATGGTTGTCCTTTCAAAAGTTTACAACTGAATATTGACTTAATACAGCTTTGTACTCAAGTCAGCTGTTCCACTGTTCCACTGTACTCAAAGTGGGGAACAAATTTACAAAATAGGGGATTGATTGGTTATATTTATGAATTCCATTTTAAAACCAGGAATCATGATCCTAATGTATTTTTAGGACATTACTTAAGACTCTTCAGAAATATGGGGGCCAGTATGTGATGCATAGCTTTAAAAAGTCCAGCTCTCAGACAATACACCGATAAGTAGATTTTTCTGGATAAGGAATAGTGAAATAACTTCTTGTTGTTAATCTGAGAAAAAAGGCACTTGATAGATGACTTAATCATCTTATTTTCTTTCTCTCATGATGTAACAGTTTATGGGCCACACACGAAAGATTATCAATTGTTATTAACACTTGTGAACAGGAAATTAAAAGATAAATTTAATCAGGAGGGGACCAGGGGACAATTTCTGACCAGATGCCAATTCCCATTTTACTACAAAGGCCTCCTTCTCTATTACTGAGTATGCTCCTTCATAGGAGAACAATTTCCAGCTGATCTGAAGGACTGGATGTTCTTCTCCATCCCAGGCCAACTTTGGAGGCATCCATCTGCAGGACAAAAGGTTTTGAAGAATGAAAGTGGAACAAGATAGACTCCTGAGTTAGTTGATCTTTCTATTTCTTGAAGGCCATGGTGGAGTCCCTACTAGCCTTTCCTGGGAGCTATGTCTTTCACTAGGTCCTTCATCGGGGCCACAACTGTGGCAAAATCCAGAGTAAACCACCTATAATAGTCCAACAATCCTGGGAAGCATTGTATCTGCCTCTTTGTGGTAGACCTAGACCACCAATGGGCATAGGCATTCCATCCCGACTGTATACCCATGGTACGTCACTCCTTGATTAGTTAGGTGGCACTTGGCAGGGTTAGCTGTAAGTCCTGCACTTCTGAGGGCCCACAAGACCACTGCAACATATTTTAAGTGCTCATTCCAGGACTTGTTATAGATGATGATGTAATCAATGTACATGGCTGCATATTGGTTGTGAGGCTGAAGCACTTTGTCCATCAGACTTTGGAAGGTGGCTGCCAAGCCATGGAGTCTAAACAGCATAGTCTTAAATTGATACAATCCAAATGGCATGCAGAGGCCAGGCTTTTCTTGGGACTCTGGGGTCAAGGGGTTCTGCCAGTAACTCCTGGTCAGGTCAAGGGTAGTGATACACCTGGAGGCCCCTGACCTCTCTAATAAATCGTCAACTTTTGGCATCAGGCAGGTGTCAAATTTGGACACCACGTTAACCTTCCGGAAATCTATGCAGAATCTGGCACACCCATCCTGTTTAGGTACCAACACTACAGGACTTTGCCACTTGCTATGTGCCACGTCAACTACCCCAAGGTCTAACGTAGTTTGCAGTTCATTCTGTACCATTTCCCACATGTCTTGGCAATGGCTGGAAGTTCTCTCTCACCTTTTTCCCTGTTTCAGTCTCTATATGATGGAATATTAGGCAAGTCTGTCCTGGAACTGTGGAAAAGACTGCCAAGAAAGACTGCCCCAGTTTTTGGATCTGTCGCTTTTGTTCCATCTGCAGGTCTTCTCCCACCAGGACTTGGTCAGAGCTGTGGGCTCTAGGGGCCTGGGGCCTGAGTTCTGGTTCTGGGGGAAAACAGTGTTACCAGGAGCCCTTCCTAATCTTTCCAGGCATTTAGCAGGTTGAAAGGGTACTTTTTAGTGTCTTTCCTCTTCCCTGTTTGAATCTCAGTTTACTGCTCTAATTTGTCTGATCCTACTGCATA
Source organism: Terrapene triunguis (assembly GCF_002925995.2). Lineage (NCBI taxonomy): Eukaryota > Metazoa > Chordata > Testudines > Emydidae > Terrapene > Terrapene triunguis. The sequence goes on from NW_020664492.1 coordinate 1,340,198, forward strand.
AAATACATAGTCTAAGGATTCTGGATACTAGGACAGATAGGAATGGTAGATACATTATAATCAAGGTTGAAGCGGGGGCAACAATTGTTTTTTCTAATAACTACACTCTTAATTGTGGCAATACTGATTTGTTTCATGCCTCTTTTGCTGACCGAGTGCCATGGGACATTGCTTCCTTATTATTGCTGGTGACTTCAATGAAGTACTCAATCCTGTTTTGGATAAGTCAGTGTCCTGCTCTCATAGGAATTCCAACATATATTAGGTGATCCAATATCAAATGGCAGATTTGAGTCTAGAGATTATACTTTCTTTTCTACAGAGCACTCCACCTGATCTCATCTAGATTACTTTTTAATAAAACTAGATTTAATCAACAACATAGTGGATTGTCATACTGGAACAATTCCTGCATCAGATCATTGATATGTACTGTTGTGTTTAGCCTTTATTAGGCATACTTTTACTTGTCAGGTGTCTTAAACCCAGGCCCATGGGAGTGCTGAGCACTAACCTTACCCTCTGTGCCACCACACTACTGGGGGAACTACAGCTAATGCCCCACGAACAGAGGCTACCTATACCTGCTGACTCAGTGAATTAAGGTGACTAGCAGCAAACTGCTGATTGGACACCACCAGGTATAAAGCTTCCTGATCCTTGTCTGAACAACTAGTTGCTAGGCCTCTTGTTACCCAGATCCCTGAGACCAAGTCCCTGCCTCCTCACTCCTTGTCCTCGGAACCTGCTGCTTGCTCCCTCATCCTGCTACCATGCCTCATCCCCACGCCTGTTACCAGACTTTGTTCCTGGTTCCTGCTTCCTTGCCCTGACCTGTGCTGCTGACTCCATCTTTGACCCTTGGAATAATGTCTGACTCTGGCTTGACCCTTGGCATGGCTTCCAACTCTGACCCTGGTTCTCACCCTTGGACTGGCATCTGACTTTGACTCCACCTTGACCCTGAGTGTAGCTTCTGACCATGACCCCAGCTCCATCCCTGTCTCTGACCACTAGGTCAGACCGCTCTGTATGGGCCCTGACAGCAATTTAATACACCCTTACTCTCTTCTCCAGCATTTTTACCATATATACACCAAGAGCTTGAAAGTTTTTATCAGACTAATGCTCTGACAGCTCACTCTTCAGCAGTTCTCTGGGAAATCACCAAAGCATTTATTTGTGGGTGTATTGTTACCTATTCATCTGTTAAAAAGAAGTGGCACAGAGCTAAATTAGACTCCCTGGCTGCAGAAATTAAAAGCTCCTGCTGAGGAGTGTGTTCTGTCCCACTCTCTGGAGAAACTACAAACCTTTACTAACTTAAGTTATGAGATCAACAAACTTCATATGCAGAGGGCAGAATTTTCCGTTTTATTTAAAGCAGAATTACTAGGAATCTGGTGAAAGAAGCAGCAAACTGTTGGCTTATAAACAAACAAAAAGTGAATCAAAAGTAAAATCACTGCTATTTTTGGATACAAAATACACACAATACAACTGCCAATTAATGAACAATTAAAAATTTTTTATTCTAAGTTCTATTTGGCTGATTCAATGCAGATGCATTGGAAGTATTCATCAAAATTCAATATTGCTGCAGCTCTCTGACTCTCAGAAAGAGGCCTTGGAAGCCTCTCTGGAATTAAAAGAGCTGAAACTAGCAGTCAGAGAAATGAAAATTGGTAAAGCACCAAACACAGCTGAGTTTGCTATTGAATTTTGTATAAAAATTTCTGAGATCCTAATTCCCAAGTTATTGGATATGTATAATGAAGCCAGGGGTAAGAATACACTCCCTCACACTTTAAGGGAGATGTCATCTCAGTCATCCCCAAAGCCGGTAAGGAACCCAGGCTGGGTGGTAGCTATAGGCCAATCTCATTTATCAATTTTGATGCAAAAATGTTGGCTAAATCCCTTCTGAAAAGGCTTGATAAAATCCTATCCCAAATTATTCATGTCAGTCAAGTGGGGTTTATCCATCACAGACATGGATCTGACAATATGTGCCAAATGACTGACATCATTGCAGCTTCGAGGAAGTCAAAGGAACCTCTTGCTGCCCCTTCCTTGGCATAGAGAAGGCATGAGACAGTGTATCCTGTGATTACCTCTTTTGCATGCTTGCTACCTTCAGATTTGGTAGTCAATTTATCTCCTGGATTAAACTTCTTTATATGAATCCCCCTTCCAGGATGGTTACCAATGGCATTATACAATTCCCACTTCACAGGGTATGAGACAGGTTGCCCCCTCTCACGTCTGCCGTTTGTCCTAGCCCTAGATTTGCTATCCATGCAAATCAACACATGCGTGGCACCAGAATAGGCGAAACAGAACACAAGATCATGTTTTATGCTGATGATGCTCTTATTCTTGTATCTAAACCTGAAGATTCTGTTCCTAATCTATTAAATCTAATTAATGAATTTGGACATCTGCTGGGATATAAAATCAATTGGGAAAAGTCAGAAATTCTAGGCATAAGCAACATGCCCATAGAGGAATCTATGATTGAAATTTTAGGTGGCAACCCTACCTTATGAAATATTCAGGGATAGTAATCCCCAATGAGATGGAGAATCTGGTCAAAATTACTCTAGAACCCATTTTAGAAATTTGGGCAGGGGATGCGAAGGGAGGGGGTGGAGGTTCTGGGAGGGAGTTTGGGGATGGGAGGGGGTGCAGAGGGAGGGTGTGCAGGGGTGAGGGCTGTGGGGTGTGGTGGCAGATGAGGGGTTTGGGGTGTGGGAGAGGCTCAAGGTGAGAGTAGGAGTGTGGGGGGTGAGGGCTCTGTCTGGGGCTGGGGGGGGCTGGAGTGTTAGAGAGGCTCAGGGCTGGGGCAGAGGGTTGGAGTGCAGGGGGATGAGGGCTCTGGCTGGGACTGGAGATGAGGGGTTTGGGGTGCTGGAGACGCTCAGGGCTAAGGCAGAGGGTTGGAGTGCAGGGGGATAAGGGCTCTGGCTGGGACAGGGGATAAGGTGTTTGGGGTGTTGGAGGGGCTCAGGGCTAGGGTAGAGGGTTGAAGGTGCGGTGGGGGGTGAAAGCTCTGGCTGGGGGTGTGGGCTCTGGGGTGGGGCAGGGCTGGGGATGAGTTTGAGGTGCAGGCAGGCTGCTCCGGGATAGGGGCCAGAGAGGACTCCCCCCCAGCCCTTTCCCTGCCGGCAGCAGCAAGCTCTGGGAGAGAAGCCCCCCTTTCTTGCCCCCCCAGCAACACACTCACCCCCACCACTGTCACTGCATGTGCTCCTAGGGCCCCTCTCAGGTCCAGGAATCTCCCGCACTTCTCCCGTGGTGGGTGCTGGGGGGTGCTGCGTGCGCCTCCTCCCCTGCTGTTGCCCCTGACTGTAGCCTCACTGTGGGTGAGGGATGGGGCTGCCTCCTTGCCCAGCATGGGGCAGGAGCAGTGACTGCGGGTGAGGGGGGGGGGCTGTGTTGCTGGAGGGTCCCGCCGGAAAAGGGAAAGGTCTGAGGTGGAAGGGCACTCTCAGAGTCAGTCTGCCCTGTCAGTCGCGATAGGGGGGCACTAGGACTCTGCGGCAGCAGTTGCTGCAGAGAGGCAGCATGGAGCTGCACAGAAGAGACAGTGATTCTCTGCTCCAGGGTCCCAGAAAGGCGAGCAGGGGCAGCAAGAGAGGGCTGGGGGACACTCGGGGGAGGTGTGTGGGGGGTGGCAGGTGGGGCCGGGGGGGACACCCGGCCCCAAATATTGGTGGAGCTGGGTTCCTGGGTTCTGAATATTGCTGATGCCCGGGCACCACGTGGGAATATAACTCGCCGCCTATGACAGCTTATTAACTTAACTGGGGTAACATGCTTCCCTTCAAGTGCAACACTGAGTTAATTTATTGTAAAAATAAAACAAGTTTATTAACCAAAGGGCACAGGTTAAGTGATACCACGTAGAAGAAATACAGTTCGAAAAGGTTAAAAGCCAACAAAAATAAAAATACGCTTTCTAATGGCTAACACTTAACATAACTAAAGTCTTTGTTCAAGATAATTTCCTTGCTAGTCTTCCATTCCCAGAGACTTCAGCCCCATTGTTTGAAGGACCCATCTTTCTCAGTTTTCAAGAGCTCTGGTGCTTCATGTCTGTCTAGTGATGGATGGCTTCTCTCTCTTTATATTATCTTCCCGAACCCACTGTTTTGTCCCCAGACTCAGGATGACCTCATGCTGTTCTTCCCTTCTTGTAGATTTCCCATCCCCCTGCTGATTCATATGTAAATTGGGCTTCCGTTGTTTTTTATCACTGTGTCAGGGTGAACTAGGTCCTGAGGCCCTGCATCACCCAGCCGCAGAATAGAGCAGCGAGAAGTCCTCAAGGCAGCCTAGAGTGGCTGCAGAAGAGCAGCCAATCAGAGGGGCTGCTGAAGCAACCAATAAGGGGCCAGAAGGGCCGAATAAAAGGCAAGCAGCAGAGTAAAGCCTTTAGTTGCTGTGTGGTGCTTGAGGAGGGAGGACTAGGTACTTGGCTGTCTAGATGAGCAGCGGGCTATGGGCAGCTCATTGCAGAGAGGTCACTATGCAGAACTGAGCCCAGGGAAGACTGCTAAAGACCAGGTGCCTTGCTGGCTGGATAGAGTAGTGACAGGACCATGAAAAGGTCAGTGTGGGCAGGCTGAGCCCAGGGGGACTGAACTCAGGACCTGGCCAGACCAGGTGAGGGTACTGAGTTGGACCCTGCTGGTCTGATTGCAGACTGAACCCAGGGACTGCTGCTGAAAAGGACACCAGCTGAGGGTACTGAGATGGGTCCCTGCTGGGTGTCTGAAGAAGGCAGTGCCTCTGGGAAGGAGCCTTAGCGCTATGGCCCCATACCAGGGCTGAGAAAGATCTTGGACTGTATACCCTGGAAGGGGGGACAGCGTGTGTTGGGGGGGAGAGGAGGTGGTGCTTGTGAGAGGCAGGTGCCACCCTGATGTAAGACCAAAAAAGAAAAAGCCTAACACACCTAACTGAGATAAAGGGGGTCATCCATGAGAGATGGGTGCCCCCCACCCCGTGAAAAGAACTGTTTGCCGGCACTATCCCCCAGAGAAGAGGGGTCACGCACGAGAGGCAAGTGCTGACCCCGTTACAGTCACATCTTGCTTAACTTCATTGGAGACTGGTAGATAGCTGCTTTCCCTCCTGTCTGGCAGAAAACCTGTTTCCCCCTGTGTTTGACCACAGACTTTAAAGCATAATATTGTTAAATATCCCTATTTTCTCATATTGTGAAATATATGTATTAACACTATATTAATCACTAGTGTGTCATTAAATTTCAGAAAGGACCTTACTTGATACACTTTTATAATACAATAATATTGTATACAATCAGCTGATTCAATTACTTATCTTGTGAGCTTCAGACTCCCATCTTTATAGCCCAGAAAAAGTTTCTCTCTCCTGCTGGGATGTAGATGGCAGGCTGTATTCTTCACTGCTTGATAGCTTTCTTCACCTTATATTTAAATGGACCCTCATTATCGCTGCCTGACAGGCAAATACACATTCCTTTGTGTATTTGTGCCTCTGCTAGGCAGAGACGGGCTCCACCTAACGAAGAGAGGGAAGAGCATCTTCGCCAGCAGGCTGGCTAACCTAGTGAGGAGGGCTTTAAACTAGGTTCACCAGGGGAAGGAGACCAAAGCCCTGAGGTAAGTGGGGAAATGGGATCCTGGGAGGAAGCACAAGCAGGAGAGCGCAAGAGGGGAGGACTCCTGTCTCATGCTGAGAAAGAGGGACAATCAATGAGTTATCTTAAGTGCCTATACACAAATGCAAGAAGCCTGGGAAACAAGCAGGGAGAACTGGAAGTCCTGGCACAGTCAGGGAACTATGATGCGATTGGAATAACAGAGACTTGGTGGGATAACTCACATGACTGGAGTACTGTCATGGATGGATATAAACTGTTCAGGAAGGACAGGCAGGGCAGAAAAGGTGGGGGAGTTGCGTTGTATGTAAGAGAGGAGTATGACTGCTCAGAGCTCCGGTATGAAACTGCAGAAAAACCCGAGAGTCTCTGGATAAAGTTGAGAAGTGAGAGCAACAAGGGTGATGTCGTGGTTGGAGTCTGCTATAGACCACCAGACCAGGGGGATGAGGTGGATGAGGCTTTCTTCTGGCAACTAGCAGAAGTTGCTAGATCGCAGGCCCTGGTTCTCATGGGAGACTTTAATCACCCTGATATCTGCTGGGAGAGCAATACAGCGGTGCACAGACAATCCAGGAAGTTTTTGGAAAGTGTAGGGGACAATTTCCTGGTGCAAGTGCTGGAGAAACCAACTAGGGGCAGAGCTTTTCTTGACCTGCTGCTCACAAACAGGGAAGAATTAGTAGGGGAAGCAAAAGTGGATGGGAACCTGGGAGGCAGTGACCATGAGATGGTCGAGTTCAGGATCCTGACACAAGGAAGAAAGGAGAGCAGCAGAATACGGACCCTGGACTTCAGAAAAGCAGACTTTGACTCCCTCAGGGAACAGATGGGCAGGATCCCCTGGGAGAATAACATGAAGGGCAAAGGGGTCCAGGAGAGCTGGTTGTATTTTAAAGAATCCTTATTGCGGTTGCAAGAACAAACCATCCCGATGTGTAGAAAGAATAGTAAATATGGCAGGCGACCAGCTTGGCTAAACAGTGAAATCCTTGCTGATCTTAAACGCAAAAAAGAAGCTTACAAGAAGTGGAAGATTGGACAAATGACCAGGGAGGAGTATAAAACTATTGCTCAGGCATGCAGGAATGAAATCAGGAAGGCCAAATCACACTTGGAGTTGCAGCTAGCAAGAGATGTTAAGAGTAACAAGAAGGGTTTCTTCAGGTATGTTAGCAACAAGAAGAAAGTCAAGGAAAGTGTTGGCCCCTTACTGAATGAGGGAGGCAACCTAGTGACCGAGGATGTGGAAAAAGCTAATGTACTCAATGCTTTTTTTGCCTCTGTCTTCACGAACAAGGTCAGCTCCCAGACTGCTGCACTGGGCAGCACAATATGGGGAGAAGGTGACCAGCCCTATGTGGAGAAAGAAGTGGTTCGGGACTATTTAGAAAAACTGGACTTGCACAAGTCCATGGGGCCGGATGCGCTGCATCCGAGGGTGCTAAAGGAGTTGGCGGATGAGATTGCAGAGCCATTAGCCATTATTTTTGAAAACTCATGGCGATCGGGGGAGGTCCCGGATGACTGGAAAAAGGCTAATGTAGTGCCCATCTTTAAAAAAGGGAAGAAGGAGGATCCGGGGAACTACAGGCCAGTCAGCCTCACATCAGTCCCTGGAAAAATCATGGAACAGGTCCTCAAGGAATCAATTATGAAACACTTAGAGGAGAGGAAAGTGATCAGGAACAGTCAGCATGGATTCACCAAGGGGAAGTCGTGCCTGACTAACCTAATTGCCTTCTATGATGAGATAACTGGCTCTGTGGATGAGGGGAAAGCAGTGGATGTGTTATTCCTTGACTTTAGCAAAGCTTTTGATACAGTCTCCCACAGTATTCTTGTCGCCAAGTTAAAGAAGTATGGGCTGGATGAATGGACTGTAAGGTGGATAGAAAGCTGGCTAGATCGTCAGGCTCAACGGGTAGTGATCAATGGCTCCATGTCTAGTTGGCAGCCGGTTTCAAGCGGAGTGCCCCAAGGGTCGGTCCTGGGGCCGGTTTTGTTTAATATCTTTATTAATGATCTGGAGGATGGTGTAGACTGCACTCTCAGCAAGTTTGCAGATGACACTAAACTAGGAGGCGTGGTAGATACACTAGAGGGTAGGGATTGGATACAGAGGGACCTAGACAAATTAGAGGATTGGGCCAAAAAAAACCTGATGAGGTTCAACAAGGATAAGTGCAGAGTCCTGCACTTAGGACGGAAGAATCCCATGCACTGCTACAGACTAGGGACCAAATGGCTAGGTAGCAGTTCTGCAGAAAAGGACCTAGGGGTCACAGTCGACGAGAAGCTGGATATGAGCCAACAGTGTGCTCTTGTTGTCAAGAAGGCTAACGGCATTTTGGGCTGTATAAGTAGGGGCATTGCCAGCAGATCGAGGAACGTGATCGTTCCCCTTTATTCGACATTGGTGAAGCCTCATCTGGAATACTGTGTCCAGTTTTGGGCCCCACACTACAAGAAGGATGTGGAAAAATTGGAAAGAGTCCAGCAGAGGGCAACAAAAATGATTAGGGGTCTGGAGCACATGACTTATGAGGAGAGGCTGAGGGAACTGGGATTGTTTAGTCTCCAGAAGAGAAGAATGAGGGGGGATTTGATAGCAGCCTTCAACTACCTGAAGGGGGGTTCCAAAGAGGATGGAGCTCGGCTGTTCTCAGTGGTGGCAGATGACAGAACAAGGAGCAATGGTCTCAAGTTGCAGTGGGGGAGGTCCAGGTTGGATATTAGGAAACACTATTTCACTAGGAGGGTGGTGAAGCACTGGAATGCGTTACCTAGGGAGGTGGTGGAGTCTCCTTCCTTGGAGGTTTTTAAGGCCCGGCTTGACAAAGCCCTGGCTGGGATGATTTAGTTGGGAATTGGTCCTGCTTTGAGCAGAGGGTTGGACTAGATGACCTCTTGAGGTCCCTTCCAACCCTGATATTCTATGATTCTATGATTCCTTTGTCTAGGGCAGACTGAATTTATGAACTGCTTGCCAAACCCAATTTAAGAACATAATTTTAGCACATATAACTCTTTATACACATCCTGTACCTGCACATCATGCAAGTTGAGTTATTAGTTGTTAGTATTCCAATGATATCTTACATGACACCTTTTGGACATAGATTTTAACACTGTATTAGGTGTAGTGCGTATGTCAGGCCTGACAAAAGCTGCTGATGTGGAATAATGAGCCACAAATGGGCCTCTGTCTCTCAGCTCCCAGTTACTAGTTCTTCATTTTATTTTAGGAAAATTAACAATTAAAAAATATTTTTTCCTGGGAGGTAGGTGGGAGACTAAGACTGGCTTTGTGTAAATTAGGGCTCCGAATCACATTTAGAGGCTTCCATTTCCTCAACTTTCAGCATTTTCATACAGGCTTTATCCTTAGCCAGGCAGCCCTGTGGCTCCAAAACATAGCAGAGCAGACCACTCCCTGGCTGCTGGTAGAACAGGTGTTGATCCATCCCCTCCCATTGGCAGGAATACTGGCTTCAGCCTATTACCATTTTGATTGTAAAATGTCCCCTGCAGTATTGGCTACTGGATAAACATGGCCCAGTTTGCATAGAACATTTGAATTCATCCCTTCTCACACATTGATACTGTATTTTTGGGCAACACATTTTTTAAAACTGGCAAGAAACCATTACTGTAGAGAGAGTGGATGGATAAGGGGATAATATGGGTTTCTCAGTTGATCTCAGAGGATCGGTTTCTGCCATTCCAAGCACTCTCATGACAATACAACCTACCTGGTCCAGCTGCATGGCATTACCTGCAGCTTAAGCATCTGTTGAAGGACATATTTGGTCCCGATGCACTGGGAGCACCAGAGACTCCAAAATTGTTGTTGATGTGGAGAGAGCTCCATAGGGTCAGCAGCTGAAGCCTGTTATGAATTCCTGGCCGAAAAGAATCTCCCTAATTTAGATTATCTGTTCCAGGCCTCGAACGCATATTTGTATATATCTCGAATCTTAGCCAATGGGGAGCTGCCTGGCAACACATTAATAACTCTACTATTGATATACAATTAAGGCTGATCCAGCAGAACATTTTATTGTGTTCACTCTTGTTCACTCCCACAATTACGGAGCATGGGCTTTGCCAAAACAAACCGCTGCTGGAGATGTGGGTCTCCTGGAGCCATGCTGGCTTCACATGTTTTGGGACTAGCCCAGGATACAATACTTCTAGCTAACAGTGGGCAGGAGGATTAATATGATAATGGATACCTCCTTAAAATTAAGTTCTCAGGATTGTGTTCTGGGATATATCCCATCATCCTGGAAACTCTCCAACTCACTGAAAGCTTGGTTCTCTAGACCACCACTTGTAACCAAATGATTTATATTGCTTAGATGGGAGAGCAGACTGCCTCCAGTGATAGAAGTGTGGCTCAGTGACTTGGAGTGACCTGGCAACTGAACAGCAAGTAACATTTTGGAGATGCCACCTCAGACAAATTTAAAAGATTTAGTCTAATTTTTTAGAAAACTTTGATTTATCCCTAGCAGCTGGAAACTGAGCTATTGCTCTCCTTTCCCCTCCCTCTCCTCCTTCCTTCCTTTCCCTCCCTTCCCATTTCTGTATCTTTTTGTTGTTGTAGTACTGGTTGCTTTCTCCCCATATTGTTTTAAAGTTTTGTCAATAAAATATAAAGTATGCTTGGATCCATAGAGAATTGAGGCTGAAGGGAAAATTAGTTAAAATTTTATCTTACGTTTTTGGGATGAAATAATCAAGATATAAGCACTCAACACCTCAAACAAACATACTTTACGCGACTTTTATTATATTACTTTGAAGATATAAAAATATAGTTTGGGGAAAACATGCCTGGGCTTTCATCATTTATGAACAAATGCCACCTGCTGGCAAGCTAGATAGATGCCTTTGTTAAGGTAGTTAATCTAAATCAATGTTTTTTAAACTTTATTTGTATACAGTATTTTAATGGAGAAAACTAGAGTGATGGACCTGATACATCCCTCAGGTAAATCAACCCAAAGGGAGTGTAAATGTTTTTCACCGAAATCAATGAAAGACAAATGTAATAACATCTGAACTACAATTAACATCCACCAGGAGTCTCTAAGCAGAACAATATGAATAATCATAACTCAAGAAGTGTCTCCTGGCTCAGCATCTATAAGGAAAGCATGTTTTAGGGAAGAGCAAAAGGGCTGTCCTAAAGAAACTCCTCACCACAGCTTCAGGTACTTGGAAGACAAAAGAAATGGTATTTATTATCATTTGAGCATCTCTCACCACAGAAAAATTCCTCAAAGGAGTCTGAATAGAAAGCGCTATAGTAGGACATAAACCTCATTCAGCAATGAACTTAAGCATGTGCTTAAGCAATGTCTATGGATTAATTACACCAGTGGATATACTTAACTCAGAGTCAGAACAAAACTGCAAACTAAATATGCAGTAAAAAGCTATACAAATAAGTGACATTTTCTGTTTATATTTCTTTGAAATACAAGTCCATCCCTGTTCAGCAAAATATTTAGACACATGTTTAAGTGTCTTCTGGAACTAGGGATTAAATTCACTGATATTTAATTTCTTTTGCTGAACATTTTTGAATATGTACTTTATTGGGATCCATCCACCCATGAAAGGGCAGTTTCTTTAAGTCACACATAACGGACTCCTATTTATGAAAATATAGACTTGGTCAGTTTAAATAGTTACCTCATGAAGAGGTGTCCCAAGATACATAGCTAAGAGACTGTAAGGATGTGTATGTACCATTTCTTCATATTCATTGTAGGAAGCCAGGCAAGACAGGCTGGAGGAAGATTCTAGAAGCTCTGCTGAGAAATAAAGCAAAAAACAGCATACTTAGGGATACTTCTTCTTTATTTATTCTATTACAGTTCCTTGTTCACCATTAGAAAATTAGTATTCTTTTCCATGGTCACCAACATGGTGTCAGTACTTCTTGAAATATCCATAAAGAATTTTTAAACGAACATAAGCTTTTTACCCCTTTTGAAGGTTTCTTAAAGGAGTAGCAATGTGGCCAAAAGAGCTAATGTGATCCTGGGATGGACAAACAGCGGAACATCGAGTAAGACTAGAGAGGTTATTTTATCTCGGTATTTGGCATGGGTATAACTGCTGCTGGAATTCTGCGTCCAGCTCTGGTGCCTTCAATGCAAGAAGGATGTTGATAAAGTGGAGAGGGTTCAGAGAAGAGCCATGAGAATCCTAAAAGGATTAGAAAACATGCCTTATACTGATAGATGGAGCATTTTGAGTCTATTTAGCTTAACAAAGAGAGGGTTAAAGGGTGACTTGATTAGTCTATAAATATCTACATGGGAACAAATATTTAAAAATGAGCTCTTTAGTCTAGCAGAGAAAGACTACAATGGTTGGAAACTGAAGCTAGACAAATTCAGACTGGAAATAAGGTGTACATTTTAGATAGTTTGGGTAATTAACCATTGGAACCATTTACCAAGGGTCATGGTGCAGTCTCCATGCCTGACTATTTGAAAATCAAGATTGGATACATTTTTAAAAGATAAATTCTAGGAATTATTTTGGGAAAGTTCTATGGCCTGTTTTATACAGGAGATCAGAGAGGTGATCACAATGGCCATTCTGGCCTTGGAATCTATGAAACTATTTGACATTCGGTCCCATCCAGAACCGTGCACATAGAGGATATGAAAAAATAAAAATAATGGAGGGAAATGGTATCTTAACTCTTTTGAACCTCCGAAATGGTTTGCTTCAATTTTGCGGCAAAAGCTGGGTCACTTTTTTTTAATTTCACCAGTGTTCATTGTACTGAGTAAGGACAAAATGTTAAGTTGAATATTCAGTCAAAAATTGCAATCTATATATTCTGCAAGATGGCTGCTCCTACTCTTGGAACTCTGTCACTAGCTGACTGCGTCACAAGATACTATACTAAAACTTGTAATTTTGAGTTTGAACTCAAAATTCTCTCCTTGCTGTCCCTTTTCGGTAGCTGTTTCATTTCAGTCTGAATCACAGAGGCAACACAAATGTTATCTCAGTGATCTTTTTTTTTTACTTGCAATATAACATGTTATTCTTTGTATTGCTAATTGAAATCAAAGAAAAGATTTATACAAAGGAATGAAACAATATTAAATGCACAATAAAAATAAAAAAATAAAACAAGAAGCTTGTAAGGTAATCATCAGGACGGACCTGTAAAGTAAAAACTATATTTAAGTCCTAATGAAAGGCCTAAGGCAAAGTATACTGAAGTCAGACAGGCCTAAGGTATTTGCTGTTATCTACAAACTCGCTCACAAATCCTGTTAATATAGATAAGCATCATAAATGCCTAGATAAATAGTGAGGCAGACAGATTGATTCACAACAGCCATGTGTATGAAATAGGTCTCTTCTCCTGCTGCTGCTGAAAGGAAGATAAGTGGAATTCCTCTACAGGCACACCACTGTAATAACTGCAGATGTTCTCACTGCCCTGCCACTTCAGCATCAGTTACATGGAGCTCAGTTATTTCACCATGTTTCTAAGGCAGGGGTAGGCAACCTATGGCACGCGTGCCAAAGGCGGCACGTGAGCTGATTTTCAGTGACACTCACACTGCTGGGTCCTGGTCACTGGTCTGGGAGGCTCTGCATTTTAATTTAATTTTAAATTAAGCTTCTTAAACATTCTAAAAACCTTATTTACTTTACATACAACAATAGTTGAGTTATATATTATAGACTTATAGAAAGAGACCTTCTAAAAACATTAAAATGTATTACTGGCACGCGAAACCTTAAATTAGAGTGAATAAATGAAGACTCGGCACAGCACTTCTGAAAGGTTGTTGAACCCTGTTCTAAGGTTTCCTTTACAACTTCATGAGCTAAAAACTTCTGTAGCCCATTCAATGAAAGTTTAGATTCTGGAGAAGCTGATGGCACTGACTATACTCACCTGAGAAAGTTGTCTACTGTATCTTCAACAAACAGCTCTCACAAAATTATTGATATACTGGGCCAGTAAAAAATTATTTCTAAATCCTTCTGATTACCTTTGAAAAAAACACTTATTTGTATGCTTTCCTCTTTCTGCCAAACCAGGCATTCTGGACAGCTCCTCTAACCCTTTTTTAAGGTAAAATGATATATGCCCTACTAGATTATACTCCTGAGCTACTAATTACAAAGAGCAAATAGGAAAATAGTTTTTGTCCCTACAATGGTCCAAAATCAGAAATTGTTGTTGTGGCATTTGATGTAGGGGAGGATTATCTTTTGTACAATACAAATCCTGTGGCAGTTTTTTCCTCACTGTTGGGAAATAATTCAAACAATTCATGCTGAAAGTACCTTATCGTATTAAACAAAATAACTGCACCTGTGACATGTGCATTTGTCCCAATCAGTAATCTATACAAAACCAAATATATTAGCAAAATATTTACTATTGTGTTTCTAGTAGTTAGGGTAATATAAATATAAATTTTACACACCACATTATGTTTAAGACTATAACTACTTATAATTACCATAGCAAAATATTAATGTAGTATTTTGCATTTTTTATTTTTGGTTTTGTTTTATATAAAAGGATTTTTCTTAGCATTTTTTACTTTGCAGTACAAGAAAACAAGAGTGAATGGAGGAGTGCCATTTACTTCATGGCATTATATCACTTTTCCTTTCCCTGCCCCTCAAATGTCAAGACACAGATGTCAAACTGTGAAAATCTTTTCCCTCAATGGCATTTACCTCCAGACAGGGCCGGTGCAAGGAAGTTTCGCACCCTAGGCGAAACTTCCACCTTACGCCCCGACCAGCCCTGCCGACCCCTGCGCCACCCCCCCCCCCCGCCCTGAGGCGCCCCCCCTCCCACAGCAGCTCCCCTCCCCGGGAAGCCGTGCGGCAGCTCCCCATCCCAGCTCACCTCTGCTCCGCCTCCTCCCCGAGCGCGTGGTCGCCGCTCCACTTCTCCTCCCCTCCCAGGCTTGCGGCGCCAAACAGCTGATTGGTCTGGGAGGTGGGAGAAGTGGAGCAGCGATGGCGTGCTTGGGGAGGGGGCGTAGGAACGCTGTAAAAAAAATTGGGGGCACCGCTTTTTGGCGCCCCCAAATCTTGGCGCCCTAGGCAACCACCTAGTTTGCCTAAATGGTAGCACTGGCCCTGCCTCCAGAGATTCCTGGCAGTATTATGCTTACAGCTTTGGAGTTACCTCCAGCTTTATCACGACTGGGCTGCTAACTGGCAGCGAATGATGTTTTGTCCCCCTGAGCATTATTTTCTTAAACAATGGAATGATTTATGAATATGTGTATCTTTCTGATACTGTACTGACCAGTTTATGATAACATGGGTGTTTCCTCATGTCAGTAAAAGTTTTACTTATAAATCTGCACACTGATGTGTGGTAGCTTTTTTTTTCCCTGCAGAAATGGAGGAGTGCACCTTTGAGTCTTATCCACAGGCAATCAAGCTACAGGCAATCAACTAAGGATCGCTTTCCCTGTGAATCTATTAAGTGCATTCCTGCATGAATGAGTATGATATAATGTCACCCACTCTACGGGATGCAGATGAAGGTTGAGACAAAGGGGGGAAGTGAAGGTAATTCCCCAGAAAAGTATTTTCAACTTCACAGTGAATGCTTTTAGAGTAAACCAACTGTGGTAGACAAAACTTAGACAATTAAAATGCAAGAATGTTCACTGTTCCAGAAACAACAGATCTATCATGAGAATTTTACTTAGAGATTTTAAGGAGTGTAATGTCAGTTAGAGTTTTTATACTTAGGAGAAACAACAAAAGATATTTGATGGATATGACTGCAAGTAAGATTTTTCTGACTTTTTGTTTGGCAAACTGGAGCTCAAGTCTATGGGCCAGATCCTCAACCCTTGTAAATAGCACAGCTCCATAGAGTGCAATGGAGCTATGCCAATTTACACCAGTTGAGGATCTACCCTTTCAGTTATATTTAGTCTCTAGAACCACTTATTCCATTTAATTTTCAAATAAAGAAACACTAGGAGAATTGTGAAAAATTGTCTATGAAGTTATTGTTTAATTACTCCTAAATCTTTACTTAGAAATTGTCATAGGCCAAAACTGAAATGTATTTGATTTCTTACATTATTATTTTATTATATAACACCTTCTCATCAAACAATCACTAGATATAATAGTGCAGACTGATTCTTTTAATTTACTTTTTTTTAATAGATTGCGATATTATCATAAAATACTAGACTCTGAGGGCCTGGACTTATCCAAAGTCCAGATATGGTACATAACTCAGTCAAAAATCCCAAGAAATTGGGACTCTAGTGACTTGGAGAGATTTTACAGAGTTCAAAGAAGCGATGATTGCTAATCATGCAAGATGAACAATCATGATTAATAAAAATAATATACCATCTACCTCTATTTCCCCAAAAAAGTATATTTTCTGAACAGAAACATTTAGACTCCTAACTAAAATGTACAAACTTAAATTTTCATGGGACAGGAAGTGGTGGGGAGCTGAATAAATAGAGCTGTTTGCAATCTGCATATCATTGGCATTGCAGCATGTCTTCTGACCAGACTTCCTACCATGTGCATGTAAATGCTGAATAAAACTGGGAAACTGATCCTTGTGGGATTCCATACGTGAACTTTCTGAGGGCATAGGTGCAGTTTTTCACTGCTATCATTGGGTGCCTCCTTCCAGGAACAATTCAAACCATTTCAGAGCATCCTCACAGATTCCTGCCATCTCCCTAAGGCAAGATAGTAGTTTTTCAGTACTGAGTGGGTCAAATCTGCAGAGAGGTCCAGGATCATGAGACTGGATGTCTGCCCTTCATCCACTGGTACAAAAAGTTCAGCCCTCTGCACCACTAATGCTGTTTCCATTCTATGGCTTGGCCTGAATCCTGATTGTACAGGATTTAGGATATGAGCTTAGGTTAGACAGGTCAGAAGATAGCTTTTGGCAAGCTTCTCTTATGAATTTACTGAGGAATGAAAATGTTTATACAAGGTGGTAAATAGAGAGCTGTGATGCATCATGGAAGGCTTTCTTCAGTTTGGATTTGCATGTTTTAAGGAATGAGGGAATTTCCCTTCACCAAAGAAGGCACTGGCTATCTTGGTCATTAATCAGCCAGCCAAGAGAGAAGAGGTCACTTTGGGTGTACTAACCTAAAATAATGGACTGGTTTGTGTAGGATAAGTATAAAATTAAAGAATTAAGTTAGTTTATTTGTTAAGGAAATATATATGTGTTGTAAAGAGAGGCCCTGACTAGCAAGTAGATGGAAGGCCTTGAAAATACTAAGTGGTAAGGCCAAAAGGAATGAGGTAGGGAGGATGTCTGGGTCAAAGGATAAGTAATAAAATAAGGGAAGTTTCTAAAAAGAAGGCCTCTGACCGATAGGGGTGACTACAGACATGGGCAGTGGGTGAACCATGGGCTTGAGGAGGCTAGCCCATGGCCGGCCTGCCCCTTCTGCCCAGTGCCCTGTCCCTCCGCCACCTTTCCCCCGACGGAGTCCAAAGTCTCTGCCCCGGGCCGCCCCTCCCCCCGAACCCCAGAGTGGCAGCGCAGCCCCCAGCCTGAGCCCCGGAGCAGCTGGTGGACAGGCAGCTAAGCACGGCACCCAGCCCTGGGTGGATGGGTGTCGCAAGCACTGGCTTCAGCTGCCCAGAGTTCCTGGCTGCAGGCCGGGCCTCACTAGCCCCAGCCTGGGGCAAGCGCGCCGGAGCCCTCCCAAAAGTTGGGGGGGCTGGGGGCCCCCACCCAAGGTGGATGCAAAGCAGCCCCCTGTCCTTGTCCCAGGCCCCCTGCCCAGGGCAGGTGGAGGGAGCCAGGCTCCCCACAGCTGCCCATGAAGCTCTCCCCGACCCAGCTCCAGCCGGGGGGGGCCTCGGAGCCACAGCCCAGCCTTGATAAGAGCCGGATGGGCAGCTGTGGGGATCCACGGTGGACCCTCTACCAGCCCGTGGTGTGGGGGGCACGAGCAGTCCTGACCCATGTCCCAGCCCCCCCGGGCTCCCTGCCCACCTGGGGCAGGCAGGGCCGCCCAGAGGGGGTGGCAAGTGGGGCAATTTGCCTCACAGCTGCCTGTGTGGCTCTTACCATGGCCGGGCTGCAGCTCTGAGGCCCCTCCCCAACTCCCAGCCAGAGCCGGGTCGGGGAGTGCCACATGGGCAGCTGTGGGGAGCTGGCATGGAATCACAGACCCTCCTCCTGCCCTGGGTGGCTGGGGAGCCCGGGAGGCAGGGACACAGGCCGGGGGCTGTTCTCAGCCCCTCTACACCCCAGGCAGGTGGAGGGTCCGCCGCAGCTCCCCACAGCTGCCCGGGCTCCATGCTGGCGTGGCCGGGGAAGGGGCTGAATCCACCCCAGCGAAAAGTGGATGGGCCAGGCCCATCCACTTTCAAAAAGCGGGAGGAAAATGGCTCCCTGACCCCCCCAGTTCCTGCACCAGTGGCCCGGGGCCCTGGCTGCATGGGAAGGAAGAGCTGCAGCAGAGCATGGTGGGAAGCAGGAGGGGTGTGGGCAGGAACACACAGGCAGCTTGGGTAGGCTCAGCCTTCCCCTGCCTTTGATACCCGCCACCCATGACTGCAGATGGTCTGAAATCAAACAAAGAGAATCTGTCTTAAAATGAGCCAACATGGCCCTTTCCCACCCCACATACCCACGATATCTTCTGTGTGAACCCAGGTTCAATGAAAAAGCTGTTAGTCCTCAGAAAGGAGGGGAAGAGATATAGAGGAATGGCCTTGGGAAGGAAGGAGGTTGTAAATCTTATCTGTAATAAGGGTGAACTGTCTCAAATTGGTTTTTAGCTGCAGTCAGTAATTGGCAATGACATCACTTATTTGTTTAAAAGGTATAAAAAAAATCAGCTTTTAAAGGGTGCATTGCTAATACCTGTCTGAACATGCTGGAGGCAACCAATATGAGTCTAAGCACTCCTGAGTTTAGCCTGTTTGTAAGTACTTTGATCAAATGCTTATAAATGTTTTGTTACTGTTTGGATGTAGTAAATTGCTTATTAGTTAGGGTTTTTAGGCATGTTTAGAGCAAATATATACAGAACCATTTGGCCTTTGGATTTAATAAAGTAACACTGCTCTACAGCCAAAATGCTTCTGAAATAAATCTAGTCAAACTTTAATAATTCTGGGACACTGAGAACGAAAATGATGCTTAAAATTGTTGATTGGCTCTAGTTTTCAAGATATGCTATTGGGTCAGTATATACGACCCTTGACTTGGGAATGGCAGAGGATAAGTGAGTTATAAAGGGAAGGGATCTCAATTTAAACCAGAAATGACTAAAATACATCTTTAACTGGATCTATGAATAAATCTATGACTGGGTTTGGACAGTACTTGCTTTTTAGGCAAAACAATGAATGATGCAATCTGAAGCTGGTATTGCATCATACATGATATGAATTGCATCATGTTATTCCTAGAAGTCATGGATGATGCAATCATAACGAAGCTTACATCACTCTGCTGAACAAATTGCCCTATATCAGCTCTAGAAATCATACAGTGTCGTGCTCTCTTATTTGTCAGTGTTTGATTTTGCAAAGGGACACATTTCTGTTTAGCCAAAGTGAGCAGAGATGCCTCGTACTTGTGTGAACAGTGCAGATAACTTCTGCTATGTTTGTGGTGAAGTGACTTTTGCATCACAAAAGCGCAGTATAACCACTATGGTTAAGAAAGCCTATCACCTTTATTTTGGCTGCAAAATTGGAGATCAGGACAAGAGGTGGGCCCCACACATATGCTGCAACACTTGTGCAACAAATCTTTGCCAGTGGTTGAACAGGAAAAGGAAATCTATGCCTTTTGCAGTGCCAATGATTTGGAGCGAGCCAACAGATCACACCAGCAATTGTTACTTCTGCATGGTGCCTCCAGTTGGGAAAGGTGTGTCAAAGAAGAAAAAGTGGACTGTGCATTATCCAAACATTCCATCAGCTATACGCCCAGTACCCCACGGAGAAGGACTGCCGCTTCCTGATGCACCAGAATCATTCTCACTTGAGTCAGACGAGGAAGAGGAAGAGGATGAAACTTCTGGTCCTGAACCATCAATGTCACAGGACCCAAATTTTCTCCCATCCTCCTCCTCTGAACCACACCTCATAACACAAGGTGAACTGAATGACCTTGTCAGGGATTTGGAACTACCCAAGAGTAAGGCAGAGCTGTTGGGCTCCAGACTACAGCAGTGGAATCTCCTGGCAGGTGATGTTAGGGTTTTCATGTTCCGTGACTGTCAAAAGGATCTTGTCCCATTCTTCTTCATGGAAGGTGATCTTGTAGCCTGCAACAACATCGATGGTGTGATGGCAGCCCTCAACATCGTTCACGATCCAGATGAGTGGAGACTGTTTATTGATTCATCGAAGACGAGTCTTAAAGCTGTTTTACTGCATAATGGCAATGTTTTGCCATCAATTCCAGTTGGTCATGCAGTCCATATGAAGGAAACCTATGACAACATGAAACAACTTTTGAGGTGCATAAACTATGACCAACATCAGTGGCAGCTTTGTGGCGATTTGAAGGTTGTTGCTCTCTTGCTTGGTCTGCAGACTGGATACACAAAGTACTGCTGTTTTCTCTGCGAATGGGATAGTCGTGCAAGAGATTCCCACTACATCAAGAAAGATTGGCCACTCCGACAGTCATTGGAGCCTGGGAGGAAAAGTGTTCAGCATCCACCACTTGTTGAATCAAGGAAGATTTTGTTACCACCCTTACACATCAAGCTGGGTCTGATGAAGAACTTTGTCAAGGCCATTGACAAAACACAAGCAGCTTTCAAGTACCTCCGTGGAAAATTTCCAAGGTTAAGTGAAGCTAAGATAAAGGAAGGTGTCCTTGTTGGTTCTCAGATTCATGAACTTCTTCGAGATGATGCATTTGACCATGCACTGCGTGGCAAGGAAAAGACGGCATGGAAAGCCTTCCAGTTAGTGGCAATAAATTTTCTCGGAAACAACAAGGCAGACAACTACAGGTTGTTGGTGGAAAACCTCCTCAAGGCATACAAAAGCCTTGGTTGCAACATATCACTAAAGATACATTTTTTGCACTCTCATCTAGATTTTTTTCCACCGAACTGCGGAGCAGTGAGCGACGAGCACGGCGAGTGATTTCACCAGGACATTGCAACAATGGAGAAACGCTATCAGGGCAAATGGAGCCCATCAATGCTTGCAGACTATTGCTGGACAGTGACAAGAGATGCTCCATTTAATGAATACAAGAGACAAGCCAAGAAGCGCCGAGTAGACACTGAATAGGACTAAACTATGTACACAATAGTTTTTTGCCTTTTGTTTCATAATACATTTTATTTATATAACCCTTTTGCTGATTTTTAAAGTGTTACATAAACAGGACAGGTGAAATATTATCATATAAAGCAACCATAAACACATAAAAAGACCTAGGTTTACAATTTATGATTAAAACTCTACTATCTACACAATATACATAGACATAAAATGTAAAAACTTAAATATCTTAGAAACAGTAGCCAATCAGTTGTTTTAATTGTCATATTTGAATTCAGCACATCAAAATACATAATAAATAGCACATTTTATCTCTGAAGCAGACGACTTCTCAAAAATTGTAGACCAGTGTAATTTATGGTTAAATTGATGTTTGGTGATTTCCCATATTAATAATTTCAGATATTATTAATTCCAACATTTTGGTGACCCAGATGGGACCCCAGTCATTAACTTCAGTTGCTCGAACCTCCAGAATGAAGGCATAGCAACCTATCCTCTGGGACCTATACTCTGGGGTCAGCCACACTGGCCACTGCAGAAGTCACAGAGGTCACGAAAAGTCACAGAATCCATAACTTCCACCACCTCCTTGACAGACATGGCGCCCTAACTGTAATTTACCAAGGAGATAGACCCAATACACAATGTCCTGCACTTGCATTACTCACATCATCTCTTGTGGGGAACCCTGAAGTAGTGAGGTGATCCATGTGTAGTCATCAGGTCAGTGTGTTCCAATGTATCCCAAGGCTGGGTATCACCCTTTTATAAGGGGTTACACTAACACCCACCATACCTTATACATAATCAATGGTGGTTTCAGACTCCTTTCCTTATATGTACTTCCTCAATAATATTGGGGTCCCTAGCTTCAATAAGTCGATTCGCCATTTATATTATACTTATTAGCATTTATGTCAATTAATTGCCATGGTAGATCTATGATTACTGCGTATAAAATTCCTTTAAACTTTCCCTAAAACTCCAAAGTATATTCTTGTAGTTCCATGCTTAGGTCTGACTAGATCTAGGGAGGAAGGCCAGGCTGGCTGAAGAGCTGGATTCAATAAGGGAGTTTGGATCACTGTGGAGACTTAGTTCATGCAAAACCCTGCCTTCTCCATGCTCTATAGCAGGCCTGCACAACACGCGGCCCGCGGGCCACATGCGGCCCACGTGGGCCCACTGTGCGGCCCGCGGGCAAGCGCTGGGGGGGGGGGTTCCGGGTTAACCCCCTGCCCGGGGGGGCCG
>NW_020664492.1:1367413-1377721 GCF_002925995.2 Terrapene triunguis
GGAGGTGAGGAGGCGAGCGGCGAGTCGGTGGCTGGAAGGAGGCATCCATTTTCAGTATTTTAATTTTTGGTACTGCTGTGTGCAGTAATATAGTGACCCCTGGGGATTAAAGAGGGGTGTAATGGTGGGGCCGAGCAGGGAGGGGGTGGGTCCTACTTTACTGCTGTGATCTGGTTACCCTATGCGCGCCGTTTCTTTCCCCCTCTACAGGCTTCCACACACTGTCAGTGCCTTGCTAGTGTGCCATGCACCATGAGAGATCTCTTCTCTTTGTGTGTGACTGAGTGTTTTCCTTGTGTGTGAATTTATTCAACAAAATCTTGAGCTTCATAATGGCTACCATGAGTGAAAAGAAAAAGAGAAAAATAGAATCAGAGCACAGAGTTTTCAACACTGAATGGACAAATAAATACTTATGGACTGTTTCCAAAGACAAAATACTATGCCTTGTGTGTCGCGAAACGTTAGCCGTTCGGAAAGAATACAACCTTCGGCGGCACTTTGAAACTAAACATCCCAATCTCGCCAAATTGAACCCAAATGAAAAAATAATTAAAGCAGCCAGGTTAGTGAAAAACCTTAGTGGAGAACAGCAAATTTTCAAGAAAGTGAGCACTAAGAATGATACAGTTACTAAAGTAAGCTTTCAAATTTCTAAGGAAATTGCTGCTGCTGGGAAATGCTTCACAGAAGGCGAGTTTTTAAAAAAGTGTATGTTGATTGCTGTATCTGAGTTATGTCCAGAAAAGAGGGGAATATTTGAGAATGTCAGTCTATCACGCATGACTGTACAGAGAAGAACAGCTGACATTTCTACTAATCTAAGTGATCAGTTAAAGCAGAGAGTCAGTGAATTCTGCTTTTACGCCCTAGCTATGGATGAAAGCACCGATTTAAAAGACACCACCCAACTTCTTATTTTTATTAGAGGTATTGATAAAAACTTTGAAATTACTGAAGAACTTGTTGGCATGTGCTCCATGATGGGTCGCACAACTGGAAAAGAAATCTCCAGTGAAGTGATAAAGTGCATGAATGATAAGTTGGGAGTAGATTTCACAAACTTGGTGGCCATTTGTACTGATAGTGCTCCAGCTATGTGTGGAAAAAATGTTGGAGCAGTTACTCTTCTTGAAGAATTTATCAGGAGACAAATAACCAAACATCACTGCATTATCCATCAGCAGGTTTTGTGTAGCAAAGTCTTAAAATTTGAGCATGTAATGTCAGTGGTAGTTTCCATTGTAAACCTCATCCGTTCTAGAGGACTAAAATATAGGACATTTCGAGCCTTTCTTGAAGGGAAAGACGCCGAGTGCAGCGACTTAATCTACCATACGGAAGTGAGGTGGTTGAGTCGAGGAAGAGTGCTCCAGCGTTTCGTTGCTTTGAAATAGCAAAATTCCTAGAAAATGGGCCAATAAAATTCCCGGAGCTTGAAAATGAGTCCTGGAATCAAGATCTCTTTTTCTTTTGTGATATTACAGCACACCTGAATGATCTCAACATTCAACTTCAGGGAAAAAATCAACTTATATTTCAAATGTGTGCAGCAGTGAAAGCTTTCAAAATGAAATTGAAACTTTTCAGAAGTCAGCTGTCAAAAGGTGAAATGTGTCACTTTCCCACTTGTGCACAGCGTATCCCTCAACACAAACACGCTGAGTTAGGAGAAAAATACGCAAAGCACATCAATCTTTTGATTGAAGAATTTGACAGAAGACTTACTTTGT
Organism: Terrapene triunguis; assembly: GCF_002925995.2. Lineage (NCBI taxonomy): Eukaryota > Metazoa > Chordata > Testudines > Emydidae > Terrapene > Terrapene triunguis. The sequence continues at coordinate 1,369,147 of NW_020664492.1, forward strand.
CTAAAGATGATGACATCCAGTTGAAGCTGATTGAAGATCCCTTTTCTGTGGATCCAGAGGAAGTGCCACAAGATTTGCAGTTGGAGGTTATTGAACTTCAATGTTCAACAGTTTACCGAAATAAGCACAGAGAAAGCCTGTGGGACTTCTACAAAAGTCTGGACGATGAAAAATACAAGAATCTTATTGAAGTTGCACTGAAAACGTTCAGCATTTTTGGAAGCACTTACATATGTGAACAAACATTTTCCATCATGAACATGAATGAAAACAAGCAACGTTCTTCTCTGACTGACGACCATTTGGAAGACATTATGAAAATATCCACTTCAAATATGACCCCCGAATACGACAAGCTTGTTGCCGAAAAGAGATGTAATATCTCTCATTAAATTTGCAAGATAATTATGAAAAGTACAAATGTTTTCTTTCAACGGAACAGGTGTTTTTCATTTTTCCATGATTCATAAAAAAATTTAAAATAATTTAAAAAATTGTTTGCTTTAATTGAAAAATTCTTAATAAAGTATCACACCCTCCCCCCCCCCCAAAAAAAACCCTTCCTTTTCGGCCCACAGCTGTTTCGGCGGGGCGGGGCGGCGCTGGGGAAGGAGGGTTTGTTTCCACGGTGCGGGCGGCGCTGGGGTGGGGGATGTGTTTCGGGGGGTGTAGCAGGGTGGTTACCCCGCTCCTGCCCTGAAGGGCTTAAAACAGCCTTGGGGGAGGGCTGTGGCAGGGGAAAAGCTGAGCTGATTGGGAAAGCCGCTGTAGCTGGGCCATGCCACAATCAGGCCCCAGCTGGCCTGTATAAAAAGGCTGTGAGCCAGAGGCCCAGAGGAAGTCTCTCTCTCTGCTTGTAGAGAGAAAAGGGTCTGGCTGCTAGGGAGTTGAGCAGGGTACTGGGAGTGGAGCAGGGCTGGGGAAGGCTAGAGGAGCTGGGGAACTCCAGCCTGGAAAACCCCCAAGCTGCAGACCTAGCTAAGGGCCTAAGACCAGTACCAGGGCTGCAGAGGGGCAGCCCAGCTATAGAGGGGCAGCCCAGCTATAGAGGGAGGCAGCAGGTCCAAACCCAACCTTGCCTGTGATGAGTGGCTGATATACTGCAGTCTACCCCAGGGCGCGGGGGCTAGTTGGTGACTGGCAGTAGCCTTATACTGAAGTGAGGTGGGGATTAGAGGATTGGGGGTTCCCCAGAGAGAGGAGACCAAGAGCCAGAGTGTGGGGGTATTGCCAGAGGGCAGAATCCCAGATCAAAGGGCACCGGGGTCCAGGAGGGACACAGAGCCAGCGGCAGTGGGACACCGGCCTGCAGAGGTCGCTCCAACGGCTGGATGAGCTAACTCCCGAGAAGACCAGCAGGAGGCGCCGCCGGGGTGAGTCCTGCTTGCTTACACGGGGGCTGGGCGGCGCTGGAGGGGGGGGGGGGGATGTGTCAGCACGGCCGGGGGGTTTCGGCCCTCAGCTATTTTCTTTGGAGTAATACGGCCCTCACCGCTTTACGAGTTGTGCAGGCCTGCTCTATAGAACACCCTCTCTCTGCACATACCCCAGAAACACCTCCTTTAAAGCAGTGGTCTCCAAATGGGGTGTGCAAGAGGATCCTTGGGGGTGCGCGGCAGGAGGAGCCCTTTTTTTCTGTTTGCTTCGGCAGTTTGAGCGGGAGTCTGATTAGGTTTTTTTTTTTGCTTTGGCAAAAATGATAGAGCCGGTGTGGCAGGGGGTGCGTGCTCAAAATTTTTTTTTACTGCTAGGGGAGTGCGATCAAAAAAGTTTGGAGACCACTGCTTTAGAGGAATGATAACAAAGATGGTTAATCAGTGGGCATCTATTATATTAGTATTTAGATGCCATAGTGATAAACACATGAGAAAACTCTATGGGTATGTCTACACAGGGATAAAAAAAATCCATGGCTGGCCAAAGGTCAGCTGACCCAGGCTTTCAGGGCTCGGATTCCAGGGCTGAAAAATTGCTGTGTAGACATTCAGGCTCGGGCTGGAGCCTGAGCTTAGGAACCCCTGCAAAGGTGGAGAGCCCAGGGCTCAGGCTGTACGTAGCCTGAGTCTGAACGTGTACACAGCAATTTTTTGCCCCATGTGCCCAAGTCAACTGATCCCGGCCAGCCGCATCTGTGCATAGGTCTTTTATCCCTGTGTAGATGTACCCTAGGCGTGCTAGTGAAGAATTGGGGAATGACTGCCATCAGAATGCTCTTTATCTAATTTTTTCTAAAGTATGTATTGTTTGGGGACTGTAAAGAAGGCAAGAGTGTTTGTGTAGCTGTATAGAAGCCCTGATTTTGTTCAACCACTCTTCAGTTAAGAGTAAGACATTCCAGTGTTTGTGTGCAGTCATTATCCTGCAAAGGTGGAGGGCCCTGGGCTCAGGCTGTAAGCTGGTCACGAATGTGTACACAGCAATTTTTAGCCCTGCAAGTCCAAGTCAACTGATCCAGGCCAGCAGTTTTGTTTTTTATAGATGGATAAGGTTATCTCCATTTTTGCTTCTGTGGGTACAGTTAAAGTTGTTTGTATGTCATTTTCAGTCTCTACATGTGTTTCAGTGAATGGTATATGAAAGTTTAGTGTCAGAAATGTATACTTAACAGTAGTTGGTAATTTCCACAATTTTTAATGGCAGTTGTGTTTCAGTAATGTTTTGTGTTTCAGTGACGCAGTGACGCAATTTAATAACATTTTTATTAGGGCTGTTGATTCATTGCAGTTAATTCATATGATTAACTCAAAAAATTAATCGTGATTTAAAAAATTAATTGCGATTAATCACACTGTTAAACAATTGAATACCAATTGAAATTTATTAAATATTTGTGGATGTTTTTCTACATTTTCAAATATATCTATTTTAATTACAACACAGAATACAAAGTGTACAGTGCTCACTTTATATTATTTTTATTAAAAATATTTTCACTGTAAAAATGATAAAGAAAAGAAATAGTATTTGTCATTTCAGCTCATACAAGCACTGTAGTGCAATCTCTTTATCATGAAAGTTGAACTTACAAATGTAGAATTATGTACCAAAAAAACCTGCATTCAAAAATAAAACCATGTAAAACTTTAGAGCCTGCAAGTCCACTCAGTCCTACTTCTTGTTCAGCCAATTGCTTTACATTTACAGGAGATAATGCTGCCCGCTTCTTATTTACAATGTCACCTGAAAGTGAGAACAGGCATTCTCATGGCACTTTTGTAGCCGGCATTGAAAGGTATTTACATGCCAGATGTGCTAAACATTTGTATGCCCCTTCATGCTTTGGCCACCATTCCGGAGGACATGCTTCCATGCTGATGATGCTCATTTAAAAAAATAATGCATTAATTAAATTTGTGACTGAACTCCTTGGGGGAAGAACACTTTCACTGCAAATTTGAGAAAATACAAAGAAGTTACCAAAGAAGATAGCTACAGCACTCGAAGCAAGATTTAAGAATCTGAAGTGCCTTCCAAAATCTCAGAGGGATGAGGTGTGGAGCATGCTTTCAGAAGTCTTAAAAGAGCAACGCTCGGATGTGGAAACTACAGAACCCAAACCACCAAAAAAGAAAACCAGCCTTCTGCTAGTGGCATCTGACTCAGATGATGAAAGTGAACATGCGTTGGTCCACACTGCTTTGGATCATTATTGAGCAGAACCCATCATCATCATGGACACGGCCTTTGGAATGGTGGGAGAAGAATGAAGGGGCATATGGATCTTTGCCACATCTGACACATAAACATCTTGTGATGCCAGCTACAACAGTGCCAGGCGAACAGCTGTTCTCACTTTCAGGTAACATTTTAAACAAGAAGCGGGCAGCATTATCTCCTGCAAATGTAAACAAACTTGTTTGCCTGAGCGATTGGCTGAACAAGTAGGTCTGATTGGACTTGTAGGCTCTAAGGTTTTACATTGTTTTATTTTTGAATGCAGGTTTTTTTGGTACATAATTCTACATTTGTAAGTTCAACTTTCATGATAAAGAGATTGCACTACAGAACTTGTATGGGGTGAATTGAAAAATACTACTTCTTTTGTTTTTTTACAGTCCAAATATTTGTAATAAAAAATAAATATAAAGTGAGCACTGTACACTTTGTATTCTGTGTTGTAATTGAAATCAATATATTTAAAAATGTAGAAAACATCCAAAATATTTAAATAAATGGTATTCTATTATTAACAGCACGATTGTGATTATATTTTTTAATTGCGATTAATTTTTTAAATTGCTGACAGCCCTAATTTTTATGAATACAATATTACTGCTGTTATATATTAAGTCAAATATTTACTATGTATATTGCTTCAGTTGGACTGAAATTTTTCAGTCATGTTTTTGCATTTTATTTACTTTTTCCATCAGTTTAACTAAACTGTTGAACAGTTGAACTGTTTTAACCCTCAAAATTGTCACAAATAATTTTACTTTACTGACGTGCAATTTTCTTGTTAATTCATGACATTCATGACATGATTAATCATTTTACCACTGAAGCAATAATATGCAATCTTTAGAAATGAATGAAATTTGAAAGTAGTAAAAATTAATTGTAGAAAAAGCACAAATGTGGTTGTTAATGCATAATTGAATGTAAATGTCATATATTTGTCACCTGCCTTGTTTGTACTTCAGAAGCATATGGATAATACTTATTTTAATATAGACTGACTCATAAATTTTAGAATCAGAAAGGCATTTCGATTATTAAAAAATCTTGGTTAAAAATACAGTGCCCACTGAATGTCTGCTTGGGCATGCAGGCAATGACAAATCAATTTCTAGTATGCTTCATGACAGCTGAACATAGCTGTGCAATACTTAAGCTGAACAAGTTTAATTAAACCGTGACATTTTAACAGAAAATACAAGAAAATTAACTATCCTATTTTATTTCCCTGTAGTGTAAACTGAGTGGATGATAGGCATCTGTGAGGTATAACCTTAATCCCACTATTGTAGAAGGACTTTCAGAGATAGTTATGAGGACTTTAGTTCACATGTACCATAAATCTATATCCCAAAGACACCCATTATGTACCCCCCATGTCACCTAGTGTGATTACTTTCTGATATGTATACATCCTGTAGTTAAATTCAATCTATGACACACTGGCAATAGGAAAGAAATTAGGAAGAAATGCATGTATTCTATTAGGCAGATAGATGAACTGACACCTACTAATATAAAACTGAAGAAAAAAGGCAGCACAACAAATTTCACATACTATAGAAACTGGGTGTAAGACAGGATATATAATTTTTGTATGTTTTAATGAAATGCTGAAGGAAATATTTTATTTAATGATTTTAAATAGGCAGATAGCACAAGTGTCAGTAGAGGAAGAAATAAACCTGTCATCACTGCAAATAAAGTTGAATGTAATAAAAAAAAGGATGTCAATAAACTGCATTTTATGTTTTAATTGATTTTAATAAAACAAATCATTTAGAATCAAGATACTATGCTGCTTCAGAACTTCACAGAAGAATCAGAATGACAAAAGACTTTTAAATTTTATCCTGAGGTGAAAATAAACAAACTTGTTATGACTGACCTGGAAAGTGTTCAATCAGAGCAACCTGTTTGAAACTAACTGATATGCCCTGCCAGTGGTAAACATATTTTCATTATGAAAGGTAGGCCTTGACAAAATGTCTGTAGAGAAAGTTAAACACTATTCAGGTGGCAACAGAACATTTCATGATTAGTATGACAGGTCAGGTGGAATTCTGTAAACAAGGAAAGGGAAAAATTATTAGCAAAAGTCAAAAAAGCTTAAAGGGGAATGAGTGGAGGAAATTGCTATGGATGTGGTGAAGGATGAAGCAAACTAAGGACCATGTCATCTCTGTAATGTAAATACACAAAGGGACCAAAAAATATACTGCAGCACAGTAGTGTATAAAGTATTCCAGCATCCTTTCAGTTCTAAATATTTGTCATATGCACTGTTCAATAGGTATTTCGCAAGATGCTTCTGTAAACACAGAAGGCTATTGAACACCTACAGGTTCTTTCAGAGCATGAGGCACAGACTGTCCCTTAAGGAATTTAAGTGTGACATTTTTAACTACCTGTAGTTTTACTATTATGACTTTCACTAAAAATCATGTCTGTATCAAAAATAGATGTCTATTTTTTTTTTAATTTAAACACCAAATCTAACACGGTATATGGTGCTCCAATCCAGTTAGACATTATTAAGTCAACTTCTGCCAATTAGAGAAGGATCATTTCCCTGGGGGGCATGAGTGGGTAGAGTTCACTTAACTGGTTAAAATAACATAACATGCTAACCTGCACCGATATATGCCAGGATAAAAGTTATAGTTAGGTTAGGGTGAGCTAAAATGTGTTAGCTATCCACCATCTAATCTCAACTTCTTTTCCAAATCTAGAAAAAGCCTTTGGGAACATTTGTATGGAGTGTTGCTGTAGCTATGTTGGTACCAGGATATTAGACAGACAAGGTAGGTGAGGTAATATCTTTTATTGGGCCAACTTCTGTTGATGAGAGAGGCAAGCTTTCGAGCTACACGGAGCTCTTCCTCAGGTCTGGGAAAGGGACATTTGACAGGGTACTTGATACTTTTTGAACTGTCTGGATGATGGTAACTAGGACTGCTGTTTCCTCTGTGGAGCTCCAGAAAACCTTTGTCTCAGTACTTAATAAAAGTTGAGATCTGTTCAGAAAATTCAAGTGGGACTTTTGGGATTCTTCAATACAGAACTATATATCAATATTTTGTGTAGATTCGTATATTCTCCCTTATTAAGGATTTTCATATTCAGCAGAAAGATGGAATCAAGTTTTGGAATGAATAAAGGAAATTAAAAAGAAATCAAGTAAAGGCTTTTTCCAAAAAGAGACTGCCGGGAGACTTAGAGCATCATGAAGTGATTTGACAAAGTATTTTAATGTTAGTAACTGGTAAATGTTCACTTCTCTTAAAGATTTTATTTTAACAAAGCATTTTAATCTGGGTATGGCTGGTTGATATTTTATCATTAGTTCAATTAGCTTTTAAGGACTGAATCACTTGTCCACTAATTAAATTAAATTAAATTTATAATGAATATTTTAATGTTTAATGACTAAATAAAGATCCATCAAATGGGAATTTCTAGACACTGACTGTTGTCGAACATTTCTTAAAACTAAATAAGTCCATTATAATGCAACTTAGGCACATGAGAATTTGTACACTTGTGCTAAAGCGTGGCATGTAGAGATGTACTTAGTTACTACTATGACATGAGCAAATCTGAGAAGGCATTATGGGTAAAGTTTTCAAAAGACCGAAACAACTTAGGAACCAGATACCTACTGAAGGGCTCCTAAGTCACTTAAGTGCTTTTGAAAATTTTACCCAATAGCAATAATGTGGCATCACATAATTCCAATTATATCCAGAGGAGTTATCATGATACTACGATTGTTGTTGAAATTTAATATTTGTTTATTTCAGGGAAATATATAATAAACTCATAACTCCCACACAGAAATATTCATCAGCTATCAAGTACAAAAAATAGTAAAATTCTCAAAAAAATAGCTACCCCTTTACACCATTCTGTTGATCTGAGCCTTCTGACAGCTGAGCTCCAGCAACCTAGATTTGCCTGTGGTTAGTTGCTCATTAGATAACAGAGATAACCCAGAGTCTGTTCCTGCAAGCCTCGGTGGAAATTTGATGGGTCTGCAGGGAACAGTATTATGGAGAGTGGCTAGTCCCTTAAACTATCCATTCAGTGAGGTGCTGCAAAAAAATAAATAAAAATAACCAAGGGGTCCCTGCTTAAAATAAATTAAAAATTCTGCTTCAGTCAGTAATATATGTGACTCAGTATCAATTCAATACTCTTTCCTTCCCTTCAATAAAAGTTCATCCATGCCATAGTCTTTCCCAGCACCACTCACACAAACAATCATTGATTCAATTCCTTTCTGCTTTTCATAATTGATCAATTCTATATAATTTATTTTATGTGCTGGTAGCAGCGTTAGTAGGAATACAGGTAATTGCAATAGTGGACTAATCAGTAGCTGCTTTAGTACTAACCTGACAAGGGTGGGGGATGAAAATGTTAATAAGCAAAACCCACCTTAGCAGTTTTTAGGAGGTCCTGTGAAACAATTACCACTTACATGCCACATAACCAATTGCTGTTGTGATGGGTTGGATCACAGAAACCCCCTTGGGAGCTGCCACCCGATGTACCAAGACTACCCCTGCTCCTGTTTTCCCTGCCAGCTCAGGACTCCAGCACCGTCTTGCTGAATTAGACACTCCAGTCTGGCTCCAACACAGATCCAGGGTCTGAATCACTTGTCCCAAAGCTGCAAGTTTACCTGAAAACAGCTCACAGGAGTGTGCTTGTCTTTAGCACTCAGATGCTCAACTCCCAATGGGGTCTAAACCCAGATAAATCCGTTTTACCCTGCATAAAGCTTATGCAGGGCAAACTCATAAATTGTTCACCCTCTATAACACTGATAGAGAGATATGCACAGCTGTTTGCTCCCCCAGGTATTAATACATACTCTGAGTAAATTACTAAA
>NW_020664492.1:1377731-1433017 GCF_002925995.2 Terrapene triunguis
TATCTTTGGAACCGGTACGAGTACCAAATGATTAAGTCATTCTAAGAGCTCCTTGTGAGGATTGCCGAAATGCTGGCAATAGAGACGTTGGTCACATTGGAGAAATCTCCAAAGTGTTTGACACCTTGCCAGCTTCTGTTCCAGGCAGCATCACCCTCCCCATAAATGAGGGACTTCTTGAACTGGCTAAGGCCTTGTCACAGATGCCGGCCACAATAACACTTGTGACCCTAAGAGCATCTCAAGGCAAAAGGGCAAGGGGCTCCCTGGTATCTAGTAGTGAGTTTCAGGTGGCTTGACCAGTGTACCCCAACTCATTGGTGTCATGATCTGTATCTAAAAGGTGTTATGCAATATATTATTGGAAAACTAATGACACACTAGTGATTAATATAATTGTGGAATGTGTGTATTAATATTATATGTTGAGTTATCTACATTCTCTGATATTATGTTTTAAAGTCTGTATTTGAACGAAGTAGAGAACAAGTCTGCCCAAGTCTTCAGTACAAATGAAGCAGGGTTAAGCAGTGACAATGAGATTGCAATTTACATATGCAGTAAACAAAATTATCAAAGCTCACAAGATAGTTGGGGAGTTAGCTTGTCCGGATCGCAAAGGACTATGTATTTGCTTGTCTGACCAGTTTGGTCCTCATGCAAAGGTAACAAAGGAATATATACATGCAAGGTAAACAAAGCCATCATGAGAGCAAGTGGAGAAAGATGATCTCTTAACAGTCTTGCTAGGTGATGGAGACAGCACTGCCAAGAAGCCTGCCTGCCTACTGAAGCAGTGTCAATGACTTTTGAGAGAGATGGTTTTCAAAGGTTTACTGGACTATAAAGGGAGGGGCAGATAACCCCTAATTTATTCATCACTTGAGGTACTACATAGATCGTAGAAAGATGGGTCCTTCAACCAAGGGGGTTGAAGTCTCTGGAAATTGATTTTAGGTGAGAAACCTGCTTAGGCAAAGATTGTAACTGGCTGAAATTAAGTTTTAGTCTGAGAATACCTTTTTTTGTTTGTAACCCTTTCTAATGTTTATTCCTTCTACTTGGTATCACTTAACCTATTAATATTGTTTAATAAATGTGCTTTACTTTTTACTATAAACCAAACCAGTGCTTTGATTAAGAGTGTTTAACTCCAGTAAAGTGGTAAGCTGCAGATGTACTATTTCTTTAAAGGGATCTGCAAACTTCATAACTTCTCTATGTGTACTAGGAGAGGCCTGGGCACTTCAGGGCAGACAATTTGGGAGAAATTTGGAGGAGAGGATTGGGCCCTACATAAGGTAATTGGTTGATTGAAGCTAGAGTGGGGCTTTTGGAGTTGTAGGCAGGCAGCTGGGATCAGAGTGCTGAACTGCAGCTGCAAAGCACAAAGGCCTGGTCTACACTACGACTTTAATTCGGATTTAGCTGCGTTAATCCGAATTAATCCTTAACCCGTCCACACAACGGAGCCAGTTACTTCGAATTAAAGGGCACTTAAAATCGATTTCTGTACTCCACCCCGACGAGCGGAGTAGCACCAAAATCGATTTTGTTAATTCGAATTAGGGATAGTGTGGCCGCACACCACCGAATTAATGTGGTTAAAATTAATGGGGTAGTGTGGCCGCACACCACCGAATTAATGTGGTTAAAAACCGAATTAATGTGCTTAGTGTGGCCGCGCACAATCGAATTTATACAATCTGTTTCCCAAATTCGAATTATCTAAATTCGAATTAATCTCGTAGTGTAGACGTACCCAAAGACACTCAAGGGACTGCATGCTTATCTGTTGACTGTTGGTGTCTGGGCTGTGAGCCACAGCAGCAAAGCATTTACAGCACCCATGGTTACAGGGCAGATTGTGACACAGCCCTTACTGGTCTGGATTGCACAGATGCCTGCCACAATAACACCCACTGCAAAACAGGTAGGAAAGCAGTACTGGGTCCCTCCAATGGAGATTCAGTACTTCTGTATTTACCCTAACCCCAAGATCTTTAGTCATGTTAGCAGTACAAGAAAAATCTAAGTTGAGTCAGAGTACCCCTAAGGACAAGAATCCCAAAAGGCTTGACCTATTTTGCAGAAAATTGTTGTCAGGAATAAGGCCCTGTAGGTGTGCCTGCTTAGTCTCCTGACTACCTAACAAGAACAGTAGGCTGCATGACAGACCACCATGCCTGATTGGCTGAGAAAGCTAGCGGGCTAGTTCTTAAGCCTAATAGCAGCAGTAGGTTGCTGGCTGTTCAAATGCACATGTCCTTAGATTCTTGGCTTCCCTGTGTTTGCCTCACTCCAAGCTCCTGCCTTGCTTCAGCCCTGCTCCAGACTAGACCCTGCCCTGCACCTATTCTTGTTCCAGTCCTATCCCAGCCTCATTTCTGCCTATGAACCAACCCTGCTCCTGCTTCTCTGACTCCAGTTCTGACCCTCTGCTCTGATTCCTCCCTCTGACTCTGTCTCAACCCTTGATGTGGCATTCAGACTCTGACTACGGTTCTGCTCCTCTGCCCTGGTTCCTCATTCTGACTGTGTCTTGACCCTCAGCTCTGGCATTTGGACTCTGACTCCAGTTCTGACCATTGGTTCTGATTCCTAACCCTGACTCCTGCTCTGATTACTAGGTCTGACTGCCTATGACCCAGTCTCCTGACAGTTGTACTCTTCCTTTCTGCAAGTGCCGTACTGGCCAAGCATGACTTTCTAATTTGGGACAGGGTGACACCCTTCCTCTTAAAGCTCCTGTTTGACAACATGGAGTTGCTCAAAGACAAAATAAAGAAGGCCAGCTGGTGGCCAAGACAGCCTTAGAGAGCATTATGAGTCCAGGTATTGGGTATCCTGAGAGAAGTACAAGCCACAATTGAGGACTTGCCTTTTGAAAGTGCAGAACTGTTTAGAGAGTGTTCAGACAATGTTCTCTGCTTGTTAAATGACTCAAAGGCCCCCCTGTGCTCTCTGTGGATTTACAGCTCAGCTTCATAGTGCAAGCTGTATTGTCCTCAACCCCAGTTAAGACAACAGACGCCATCCTACCATCCCAGGCAACCTGAGTACTACACCAAGAAAAGAGTGAGGTATATCAAAGGGTGACAGTCTTCTTCCACCTTGGCAATGTACCCCCCTCCTATAACACATCAGCACATTTGACTGGAATGTGTGGAGCCACATCAGATCCTGTTCAGAAGCCACCTCGCCCCACTGGGTGTGGTCTGTCGTGACGTCAGACAGATGCATGCTAGAGATCATCGCTTATGGTTACCCACATCCAGTTACCCACCTTCTCTGTCTCTCTTCAGAGACACTTCTCAGGAGAGCCTGTTACAAATAGACGTGTCCTCATTGCTTTACCTAGGAGCCATAGATAAGGTTCCACCAGTTTCCAGGTGGAAAGGCTTCTTCTTCCAGCATATCCTCATTCTGAGGAATAAAGTGGGTCTTTGTCTTGTCCTGACCTGAGAAGACTCAACAAATACATATTCCATCTCAGGTTCAGAATGGTAATGCTTGCCTCCATCATTCTCTCTCTCCAAGCTCTCAACTTTGAGGATGTGTACTTCCATATGGCAATCCATCCAGCCCACATAAATTACAGTGAACCCAACCATTCTCAATGCAGGATACTGCACTTTAGACTTTCCCTAGCATTGTGAGAGTATTCACAAATTCCTTCTAGTAGTGGCAGCACATTTAAGGAGACAGCCTTTCAATATGTCCTTTTCCTATTCTCCCAACTAGGACTTCCTGAGAACTACAAGAAATCATCCCTCATACCATCACAGATGATAGAGTTTATCAGAGCTATGATTGACACCTGATTGACAAGAGCTTACCTCCCAGAGGACAGACTCCACTCTCTCCAGTTGATTGCAAATTGCCTGAAGTCAAATCCAATTACTATGATGCATACTTGTCTGGGACTCTTAGGCCACCTACTGGTGTGTATGATGCTGCTTGCCAGATTTCAGCTATGGCTGAGGTTCACATATTACCTATCCAGACATCACATGAACAAAAGAAGCACAACCCTGCTTCAAGTCTTGCAAGAGCTAGCTTGGTATGTTCACCCAGTGAAGGTATGAAAAGGCATGCCATTCTCTATCCCCTACCTAATTATGATACTTATCACAGATGCTTCAGGGACAGATTGGGGTTCCCACCTGAACCACATGCAGATGTGAAGAACTTGTTCTCCGACCTAAAACTAAAATATGAACATCCTGAAGTGGAGGGCCATCATGCTAGCCTGTATAGCATTCTTGCCTTGTCTGCAGAACCCACAGTGCAAGTCCTGACAGGAAACACATTTGCAATGCACCATATAAACAAGCAAGGAGATGCTTGATCATCCCCTCTCTGCCAGGAAGCCATCAGGCTCTGATTGTAGTGTGATCTACACAGGATAACATCATTGGCTGTACACGTCCCAGGGTCAGCAGTGACCTAGTAGACTACTTGAGCAGCCATGAGTTAACCAGCCATGAATGGTTGCTACAGAAGTCCATCACAGAGCAGATATTCTGTAAATGGGGACTGTTGTATATAATTTAGGTGGATTAAATGGGCTAAATGTGTTAACATAACTCAGTGACTGTCCAACATTAAACAGTGTTAAACAAGATTTGGTATTTGGTATACAGAGACCTCAGCCTGCTTAGCACCATGGTAAACACACCATTTTAATCTTTTATTAAAGATAGAGAAAAAAAGGAAAAACAGTTAAATCATTTAAAATGTAAAGTATTAAGGCTTCCATTTTAACAACATCTCTCATTCCCTTTATCTGGAGAGTGTTTTTAAAAGGAAACCCTCCTTATTTGACAGTTTCTTAGATGGTATCAAAGATAGTCATAACTGTCCTTTTGGGGAAGAGAGAAGAAGTTAGGTGAGACGAGCTGGAGCTGTTGTTGTTGCTGGTGGTGTTAAAATCTGATCCAGTTTTATCCTAGGTGCTATTTGGGATTCAGCTGGAGCCAGTGGAAATGGCCATGTCATTTTGGTCCCTCTCTCTTTAGCTGGAGAAAGTCTTCAAAAGGAAAAACACCTTGTTTAATAGTCTCTTAGATGGTATCTCTTAGAGAAGTAGTTGAGATGGGCTGTAGCTGCTGCTGTTGTTAGTCTGATCCCATTTCATCCCAGGAAGTGTTTGGGATTTAGCTGGAGCCAGTAGATGTTATCTGGATCCCTCTTTCTGGCCTGATCTTGTCAGGTCATCTCTCAGGATTAAGATGACAAAAGCCTAGGGACACAGGTGATGGTGGGGGTGGCAGCTGTGATGGTGAAGGTTGTTTCAGTAGCCTTCATCTGTTCTTCCATATTTTCCCCCACAAAGTCTCTTTCTTTAAGGAACTAAAAGGAGAGTGACGGGTGGAATAACACAGGCCCTTATTCTTTTATCCACCAATTAGGCCTAGTTGCTGACACACCAATTTTTGTTCACTGATTTCTGGACCTACGTTGTCTTGTGTACCAAGCATAACCTTTACACAGTCCTTGAGTCATATCAGTCGGCCTTTTTGTTTAGATTTATTTAGTCTTTCTGTCGCCCTTTTGGACCTTTTCCCATCAACATTTACTGTTTTAGGTTGTGACATTTTATGAACTTCCATGTACTTATAGAATCGTAGAAGGGTAGAACTGGAAGGGACCTCTAGAGGTGTACTTATCCAGCCACCTTCACTCAAGGCAGGACTAAATATTGTCTAGACCATCCCTGACAGATGTTTATCTAACCTGCTCTTAAAAACCTCCAATGGTGGAGATTCCACAACCTCCCTAGGCAATTTATTCCAGTGCTTAGCTACCCTGACAGTTAGAAAGTTTTTCCTAAAGTCCAACCTAAACCTCTCTTGCTGCAATTTAAGCCCATTACTCATTGTCTTATCAGATGGCTAGCATACCTCTCCCTGCACCAGGGCACAGGCTGTGTTTTCCTCCTACTTCAGGAACTTTTCCATCTCTGAAATCTGCTAGGCTACAGTGTGGAGCAACCTATTGAATTTTATTAAACATTATGTACTTGACCTGGCAGCCTGGTAAGATGCCAAGTTCAGGAGAGCAGTACTACAGTCCCTGTTCGACTGATGTATCTCATACTCTTCATTTCGCCATCTAGAAAAGGTACTGTTTGCCAGTCACCTACAGTAGAATCCACATTGAAACATACTCCAAGAAGAGAGAACAGTTACTTTTCTTACAGTAACTGTGGTCCATCCTGGCTTTTTGGAATCCTCAGCAACATGGGCTTTTAATTTCAAGCGCTGAGGGAAGGAGGGAATACCCTGCCCTTTATGCTCTTATATGGGAGCATGAGGAGGCACAGGGCACCTGCAGCATCTGCCAGGGCCATGCTATTAAAAAAACCAAATCTCTGCTCTCATTTGCATGAGGCTCACATGCACCTGAAGTGGGATCCACAATGGCAATAACATGTTGAAGAACCACAGTTATTGTAAGGTCAGTAACCAAGGTACATAGATATACATATAGGAATGTGCATGTGTGTGCATGCACACATGCGTATGCAGTTTACATTCTTAACACAAAATTACCTACATTTCAAATATAAATTAAATAAATGAACTGATATTTTTGTTAAAAAAACAATCAAAACCAAAAAGATCACAAGACAATTAAAAAAAAAGTCCATAGACTGTAAATAAATATGATTGCAGTCAAAGAACATACTATTGATCAAGGATACTTTGGTATAATCTGAAATGGAATTTCATTATTTAAGAAAAAAATAGCTTTTTTCACATCTTGTCTCAAGCACAAATATTATTCACTTTTGGGTGGGATTTTCATAAACATTCTGCATTAGCCTAACTCGTTCCCATTGGCTTCAATGGAAGAAGAGTTAGGCCAGCACTGAACATTTGAAAAACACATAATTAAGTTATGTGCTTAAAGTGCATTAACCAGGACAAGCAGGCAAAACATTGACACACACGGGATGGGCTTAAATGGCAGGTTACAACTTTGTTAATTATTCCTTGGGGAGGGGCATTATATCCAACCCCCCCACCTAGCTCTCATGTACCAGGCATGTAATTGGTTGCAGTGTGGGTTACAGGGCTTTTACCACAAACCAAACAATAATCCAGGGTAGACTCTCCTTGGTCTATACCACAAATTCAGTTCACTTGTGAAATTTCTTCCCTCCTTTATAAGGGCAGGGTACTGTGGAGAGACAAAGGCCACAAGATTGGGTGCAGGGAATGTTAGTCCTCAGCAGGGCCGGCTCCAGGCACCAGCGCAGCAAGCAGGTGCCTGGGGTGGCAAACGGAAAGGGGTGGCACGTCCGGCTCTTCGGTGGCAATTCGGCGGCGGGTCCCTCAGTCCCTCTCGGAGGGAAGGGCCTGCCGCCGAATTGCCGCCGAAGAACGAAGCAGTGGCGGTAGAGCTGCCGCTGAAGTGCTGCCGATCGCGGCTTTATTTTATTTTTATTTTTTGCCGCTTCGGGCGGCAAAAATGCTGGAGCCGGCCTTGGCCCTCAGAGACTTCAAGCTCCTCCCTGCCATGAGCACAAGGCCCAAATGTACAATCATTGGTCTCATTTACCTCCAGGAGCTGGCCTTTTTAGCCTTTCTCCACACTGGACACTGGCTGATAGTTGCAATGAGTCAGTAATCATAAAAGCCTTATAAGAACTCCAAATCCTATTGCTTCTAACCCAGCTATGCTACCAGGAGGCTGAGAGGAAGGTGAAATAACCCACCAGGCTATATGTCGGTTTCGCCCAACAGGAAAAATTCCTTCCTGACCCCTAAAAACAGGTGATCAGTTAAATCTGCAGTATCATAAGCGGCACAGCTCCTAACTAAAGAAAGGAAGGGCAGGACAGCTAACTGAAGATAAGAGACTTTTGCAACGCTCTGGCTTGGCTCAAATAGGAACAGGTTGTGCTTGGAAGCCAATTGGCAGGCCCCATCCCACTTTACCCACCCAGTGGCTAAGCAGAGAACTGAATGGGAGGGGTTGAGAAAGGCAGCCCCTCTCCCAGCCACTCATGCATTTGGACTTTCCTCATTCACCTGCTCTGCTGTCCAGTCAAAGTTCCTTCTCCACTAAAGGCAGTAAGGGGCTATTTCTGTACCTATCAGTGAGGGGCTCCTGCCAAAGGACTTCATAAATTGCATGGAATAGGTGATTTTTACATTAAACCTGCCAAGATGTAAGGATTGTGATTGTCCCCAAAAACTTCTTGCATTTAAAATAGGGAGCTGGGTGGGTGAGAAGGAAATTGAGAACTGTAAGGTGCTTTTAATGAAATTTACCAGGGATCTCATGGAATAAAAAGCAAAGTGAAACATGTATATTCTAACCGTAGAATATGTTGTAAAAATTGCTACTGCATCATTGGAATTTTTTTCTTTCTGCCCCTTTGCATACATATTGTAGCCCATAGGGCTAGCTTACCTTTATTATATTCTGCCTTTATTATATTCAGCAGTAATGCAAGGAACCTACAAGCTTGTATCCTGTAAGACATTAGCTTCAGCAAGTCAGCATAAGGACTTGAGGCCTATGAACTTTGACACAGATAAATGGCCCAACGGTAAACCCTAAGTTTGGGGTAACAGGAAATAGAGTGTAAGGGGGAATTTTGTCAATAATGACATCAGCCAACCACAGAAACATGAGATAACACCAGCTTTTGGAAAGAACATCCAACCACAAGAGTACCATGGCAACAAATTGGCATATATGATAATAAGTTGAGATCATTAATATTCTAGGTGAAGGGCACCTCAACAATAGTAGGGTGAGGAAATACAAATAAGTAAGAGGTGAGAAACCACTACTGAATATTCATTAGACATAGTGGCATCAGTGTAACATATTATAAAAGTTGTATTCCAGCCTGTGGGCTTCAGGAGAGAGAAATATAGCCCTTGAGAGTTGCCAGAATGATGGCCACTGGTGAAGGAGGTAGATGATGGTGATGAGGAAGAGAATTGCTAAAATTTTAGGTTGTTCTGCAAGGGATGGTGTGAGTATGGATGTTCAGATGTACTTTCTGTATTATCTTTATCTATCTTACTGAGTTGGAGTGTTTGTGACTTTGCTAAATGTATTAATAAATTATTGTAAATATAGAAGAGTTCCTGTAGTGTGCATTTTGCAACCATGCCCATCGGGGTTCCCAACTATATAGTAATTTTAATAATACTGGGCCTGATCTTGGGACAAGAACCTAACAACCCTCAAAGTGATAACTGGGAATTATTAAGTAATTAATATAATTAATACATAATTTATAGATTAGGCTATGGTAATAATGATTTTTTTTATTTCTAGTAGAAATTATTAGAACTAAATATGCATAAATAATATTAAACTAGAAATATCAAGCATACTAAGAAGGGACAATGACCTTTTGTTTGTAGAAAACTGTAGTGATGTGTGAGGTTTAAGTACTAAAATTTATTGTTTATCAAGTACATTGGAAACAACAATAATAATAGAGCCCAGAGATCAGTAGCATTATGATATGAAAGTTGATATTAGAAATTTGTGGTAACTGACATTAGGAGAAGGGAAATGAATGGATAAAACAAAAGTGAATCCTTTTTATATAGACAATCTACAGTACATTGTAACAATGTATTTATGAGTTGTTTTTCTGCACTGCCCAGTAGTGCTTTGAACCTTGGATCAAACTGGATTATTCTTCTCCTTTGTTTGTCTTTACTCCTTAGAATATTAAGTAGTAAAAATAAAGAAAATCCTATTATGGTGAATCCTAATACTAACAGTTAATCAAAATATACTCCCCTTTGAAAGATGGAAGTAAGTGCTGAAATTAGTTTACTGTTGTCAATTTCAAGCTGTGTAACAGCTGGTCCTACTATTATTAACCAGCAGTGTTGATTGACTTCTTTCCCAGTGGGTAGTTAAAGATACAGAAGCACATTGTTAAACATTGGCCTGCTTCTTGGTATCTAGAAATCTGATTTTAATTTATCAATTGTTTTACCTTCTGATTTGAAACTAAGACAATGTTACCTCCCTAATTTAGTTCACATGGGTTTGAATATAATAAATAAGAGTTCATGATTTTAAAATGAATATCTGTGTTAAATTGCATGGTGTAAGAATATAAAGTTACATGTTGTAGATGTGAAATGTATCTGTCACAGATTAAAAATAAATTAATAAATTTTTATACAGAAGTGGCGGCTGACCAAAAATATTGTCCTATTTTAAATTTCCAGAGGATACACAGGGTTATATAGCTTGCTATTTTATTTTAAATTTTCAGTATTTAATTGAATTTACAAATTATTTTTAAAAAATCAGTGAGTATTAGCATTACCTATTTAAAGTTTGTCATATTAATATAATCTTAAAGGATGATATTAAATTTCCTCTTGTACTTGTTATATATAATGCATTTCTCTTGTTTTTTAAGCAAATGATTCAGCTGTTACTGAATAATACAACTAACCCATACCTTAGCACACAATAACTACTTCTGAGAGGCTCTAGGACAAACTTGCTGTAAACCCCCTTGAGCCCAACTCGGTCATTTTCTCTTCTTGAACTGTCAGCTAGTGCTTGGATCACACTGTACAACTAAGATACCTGCAGCTTACAATAATCCAAAGTGAAATCTTTCACCTCCATGTAAAGAAAAGCCTTCCAGCATCTTAGCCTAGGATGATCAAGATAAGAAAACACATAGCAATAGTTTTTTTCAAGTAATTTACAATCCTATACTGACCAGCATTAAAATTTATAGATAATTAGATATATTTACTTAAACTTTTACATGTAATATGTCATTCTAAAGCCAAGAAAGTTCTCTACTCTGAAATGTTCTATTGTTATGAAGTATGACATATACAGGCCCAAAAAGTATTTATTTTTTTATGATATACTATATGCTTACCAAGAGAAACTGGTTTGATACATGATAATGCTGATGAGAACTCATAATTCAAGAAGGTTCATTAGGTCTTACTGTAATTTTTTTATGTTAGTGAATAGCAGAAGGGAGGAGATCTGAGTGACAGAGTATGAAAACTGGAACAAAATGCTATAATACTGGTTGCTATTGGTTGGACTGAACTGTGTAATCACAGCCTACCATCATAAAATTAATCTGTTTTGTTCGTAGCACAAGGTGGATATGCAAAGGGGGAATAGCACCATTAGGGGAGAAAACTTACAGATGCACAATGTCTGAAACATAGCTGAAAAAGATTTGATGGTCGTGATTTAACTCTTTATGCTGCTGTTTAATTTTAGAATGTTATTAAGCAGATCTGAACAGAAAGAATCTGGATTTCAATAAAAGCATAATTTTTTTTCTTTAGAGAAATAGATGTTAGTGATTACAACAACAGAGATGAGATCTTCTTTACAAAGTTTCTTTTGGTTTATCTCTTCAGAAGCATTGGCTGAATTAGTGATATTTGAAATTAATTAACTCAATAAAAGTTTGCTTTTTGTGATCATCTCTTATTGCAATACGTTGCAAAAGGAAATGTTAGTGTAATTATGTGAAAATATATTATATCTACTCTTCAATAAGGATGACTTTGTTGGCTGACAGAGTTTTTTAGAAATCTTACAAATTGCAACAAAGGTCTTGTATGTTTTGAATGGAATTATGTTCTGTTTCTTGGATTGTAGTCATTTTTCATAGGCATATAGATAATGTATATGAAATGCACAAATGTTTTTTGTTTCTTATGATAAAACAGAAGTGAAGTAAATGGTATTTGAATGTAATGAATCATTCCGTTTTAGTGTAACAATTTTGAAAGAAGGATATTTCACACCCCATATGTTTTTAAAACAAAAGCATGTTGAAATCCAGAATGGTCATTGCAGCTATTTGTCAAAGAAAAGAGAAACTGGATCAAATCAAGACTGGATACCTTTCTGGAAGATACACTTTAATTAGACACAAGTTACTGGACTCCATGCAGGAGTAACTGGGTGAAAGTCTATGGCTTGTGTTACACAAAAAGTCAGACTACATGATCTAATGGTCCCTTCAGGCCTTAAAATCCATGCAATGTATAGATTCATAGATTTTGAGGCCAGAAAGACCATTGTGATTGTTTAGTCTGACCTCCTTCATAACACAGGCTGTAGGACTTCCCTGTATTTATTCCTGCTTCAAGTACAATCATTGTGTATTAATTACAGCATATCTTTTAGGAAAACATCTAGTCTTGATTTAAAAATTACCTGTAATGGAGATTCATCCACAACCCATGATATGTAGTTCCAATGGTTAATTGCCTTCACTGTTAAACATTTTCACTTGATTTCTAGTCTAAATTTGTCTAACTTTAACTTCCAGCCATTGGATCTTTTTATATCTTTGTCTGCTAGATTGCGGAGTCCTCTATTATCAAATTTCTGTTCCCAGTGTAGGTGTTTATAGACTGTAATGGAGTCATTCCCATAACCTTCTCTTTGGTAAGCTAAGTAAATTGAACTCCATGTCTCTATCACTGTAAGGCATGTTTACCTATCTCTTAATCATGCTTGTGGCTCTTTTCTGAATCCTCACCAATTTATCAACATGCTTCTTCTTCAAGTAATGTCCTTGTGGATGCTCCACTTCAGGCGTCGGTGCATTCCTGCGCTGCAGATTGGAGATTTTCAGTAGCAGTGTTCGGCACAGTAGTTGTCTCACGGTGCTGTTGGCACCTCATATAGCACGCGCACAACCAGACCCATTCAGTTTCTTCCCAACCATCCTCGGCTGCAGATGGAGCTCAGTGGCAGTGCTGCCTCTTCATTTTTTCTATAGAAATAATTTGATGAGTTGTAGCTTTGTATGTCTCATTTAGTTAGTTAGATACCAAATTTTCCACTCCACAAAATCTTTAATTGTTATCTGCCTCCTCCCTTCCCCTTTGGGAAAAGTTTAACAGCCATGATGCCTTGCTCACCTGGGTTTAAATGCTGTGACTCTTGCCATGAGGAGATGCCAGTCTCCGATGGCCATTCGTCGTGTGTCCGTTGTTTGTGGGAGACTCATATCCCTCAAAAATGTGCCCACTGTAGTAACCTGAAAGCCAGGGCACAGTGTGACAGAGATCTCCACCTCAGGATGATTTTAATGGAAAAGTCCCTTCAGTCTATTCCTTAGGGACCAAAATCAACATCAGCAGATGGTTCCCTGAGCAAAATCTCTGCTAATGGAAGTGCTCAGTCTTCCAAAACTTCCAGGAAGTGAGCCGTGACCTCCCCTCTTAGGGACACTCAGAAAAAAAAGAGGTCCCTGGCAAGGTCGCTATCCTCGGTGGCAAGGTTGCTAACCTCAGTGCTGAGCTGGACAAGAGTTAGCACCTTTGAGGCTCTGAGCATCTCCGGTACCGTCCCTCTGCAGACCTCTGCCGAGCCCCACCACACCAGCATGGAGTCAAGGCGCCCCTCCTCCTCCATGGCACTGACGACTCCAGTGCGGGAATCAGCACTGAGGCCAGTATCGCTGGCAATGCCATCACCACTGGCACCGACTCAGTCGTCGGCACCAACGGAGAGACTGAGAATGGCACTATCAAGGCCGATTCCCCACTCTGGCACTTTGAGTGCAGAAGGTGGGGCCCTCAAGGATTCTAAAAATTAATACTGGCCATTCCAGGCTTGTATTAAACTCCCAAGGTTACAGTTTTTTCCTGACCTTGGATGGGTAGATGCTGCCATCACCCAAGTGCAAAAACCCCTTTGAGAACCAGAAGGTCTATTTGGGAATTCCTTCCAGTGGGGTACCCTCAAGCCCTTTCACCCCCTCTCCGGGAAAGAGCTGAGAAAGAAAACAAAGGAAATCAGCTGTTGCCACCAGCTAATTAAACAACATATGCACAAACCTCTTAGGACACAAAAATCCAAACCTGTTCTTAAAAAAAAGGTAAATTTTATTAAAAACAAAAAGAAAGAAAATACATTTGGAATTTAGGCTTTTTGCTAGATTAAAAAACAAAACAATTACAAGGATTAAGCATCAAGATAGCTTTCTTGAGGTCTATCTTAAAGGTTACAAGAAAAACAAAAGCACCTGGGGTTAGCACAGAGGAGTCCACAAGCCATAAAGAAATAAAAGAGATAAACCTAATTGAGTCTTCCTAGACATTTCCTGATCTACTTACATATCTGGGGTTTTATATGAGTAGATTCTAGGTATGATCTGGTGATTTTTCATACCTGGCCCAAAGCTTTTTACAGCATAGTTCCAGCCCTGTCTCTACTCTCCGGGAGAACAACACAGACAGACAAAGGGGAAGATTTTCCCCCCAATTTTAAAAAGTTCTAGCCTTTCCATTGGCCCTTTTGGTCAGGTGCCCACTCCCTTCCTTTTACCTATGCAGGGAGACTTTTTAACCCTTTACAGGAAAAGCAAGTAGAGAACAACTACCAAGAGGGATTTATAGCTAACTGGCTGGCTGGGTGTCCATAAAAGGGAGCTACCCCCTCCCCTTTCATTCATCACAGGCACTGACCATCTTGACCAAGGCCATCCAAAAAACAGTCATGGCACCAACTATATCTGCAACAGCGGCACTGTTGGCACAGAAACAGGTGGCTTCACAACAGTTTCTACAGCACAAGGACATCATAACGGTGTCTTCGGTGCCACAATCACCTCTGCTCTGCACTGATGAATCTCTGGGCCAACTAGAGGAGCAGCTACCCACTTCACCTGCTCCCCAGCCCATCTCCAGTGATGAAGAAGAGGACTCACATGGGAGCCATTTCTCTCCCAACACTCTTCACCCACAGAGTGTAGACCACCATGGGAAGCTGTTAGGACCAAGTCTTGTCAATCTCATGAGATGCATCAATGGTATGGACAACCCTGGATTTGTCCATTTCCTATGCAGTGGCCCCCCTGGGACTCCTGGGCAGCATATAGGGCTCACTACACTAGACCCTCGACTCCAGCCCAAGGAGAAATTCACTCTTCTCCACCATCCCCGCATAGGGAGACATCGGAGGCACCCAAGGGCACGGCAGATGAGGAGGAAGAAGACACGGACCATGAAGGCATTTCACCAGCCCACAACTCATCTTCCTCCCCTGACAAGGCAGTCATACCACCGCCTCCAACCACAGTAGATGACCTGAAAATTTCAGGAACTCTTTAAAAGAGTAGCTGCCAACCAAGACATTCCCCTAGAAGAGGTGCAAGAAAAGCAGTATAAGCTGTTACAAATCTTACAGACATCAATTTCATCCAGAATTGCACTACCCATAAATGATGCCATAATGAAACCAGCAGACAATATTTGGCAGACTCCCACAACGATACCACCTCCCAGTAAAAGAGCTGACAGAAAGTACTTTGTCCCAGCTAAAGGGATGGACTTTCTCTTCTCTTATCCATAACCCAATTCCCTAGTTGTGGAAGATGCCAACCATTGCAGGAAACAACCCCAATTTTGGTCCACGTCACAAGACAAAGAACACAAACTATTAGAAAGGTGTGCTCGTCGGCTACACTCCAATTCTGGTTATTATTCAGCCCTTCGAGCCAAGTATAACTTCAATAACTAAAGTAAGCTGCAAGAATTCCTTGAGGCCTTACCCGAGGAAAAACGTCCCCAGTTCAACGCCATCATGATGGAGGGACAACTAATTGCCCTTACAGCCCTACAGGTCTCGATGGATATAGCAGACACTGCTGCGAGAACGATGGCCATGGCTGTCATAATGCACAGGGTCTCGTGGTTGCAGTTATCCGGTATCCCAAAAGAGCTCCAACTCAAAGTGGAGGATCTACCCTTCAATCAGGAGAAACTCTTTTCCGCAAAAACGGATGACGTTCTTCACTCAGTGAAGGGCTCTAGGGCCAGTCTGCACACCTTAGGCATATAAACACCACCTAACAGAAGACGTTGGTACCAACCATACCAAAAGGGTAGTCACACCTCTTTCTACTTCCCACAACAATGGCACTTTGACCAGAACAGAAATAAACAACACCCACAAAGATGCAGGGCTCCTCAAACTCAGTCCTCGTCTTCACAACCATCTACCATCAAGTCACAGTTTTGAAGTTTTGGCCGAAGGCCTGAATGACCTCCCCCACAATACAGTGCTTTCAGATACTTCTACCCAACCTTTTGGCCACCGCCTGTGCCCATTCTACCATGCCTGGGCAGCAATAACAATGGACCAATGGGTACTGGAGATTTTAAGATTGGCCTATGCCATCCCCTTCATCTCCCTTCCCCCTACCCTACCCCCTTTTCCCTGTCCCTCTTCAGGGATCCTTCTCACAAGCACCTCTCAAAAGAAAGTGAATCATCTCCTACAATTGGGTGTTATGGAGCAAGTTCCAACTCAATACAAGGGGAAGGGTTTTTACTCCCATTATTTTCTCACCAAAAAGAAAAATGGCGGATGGAGAGACCCATCTTAGAACTTCAGAAGCTCAACAAGTTTGTGCAGAATCACAGATTCAAAATAGTCACAATTGCCACAATTACACCAGTGCTAGACAAGGGGGACTGGTTTTCAGCCCTCGACCTCCAAGATGCTTATTTTTATATTACCATACACCCAGCTCCTACAATTCATGCTGGGGCTTAATCATTACCAGTACTACCCTTTGGCCTTTCCACTGCCCCTCGAGTTTTTTCCAAAACCCTTGTGGTAGTGGTGGCCCACTTGCGAAGAAGAGGAGTGATGATCTTCCCGTACCTAAATGATTGTCTACTGAAAGGTACAACTCAGGAAGAAGCAACAAACATGGGGCAGACCACCATTGCTTTGTTCCAGACACTGGGATTGCAAATAAATGTACAGAAATCTACACTGACCCCAATGCAACAACTGGAATTCATCGGGGCTTACCTTGATTCCACACAGGCCAGAGCATTGTTGCCTGGCGACAAATTCATAACACTAACCAACCTCATCTCGACAGTCACCAACGGCCCTCAAACATCTGCCAGAACCTGCCGACAACTATTAGGTCATATGGCAGCTACAACATTTGTTGTGAGACTGCATATGTGTTGCCTACAGGGCTGGCTGAGGCTGGGGTGCTCACTTGGGCCAGCACACTGTACAAGACAGGTGGTCAGCAACAGAAACCCAGCTTCACATCAATTTCCTGGAGCTCCGAGTCTATACAATGTGTGCAGACACTTCCGATCATACGGAATGAGTAAATCTGCATACTAACCGACAACATAGCATGCATGTTCTATATAGATCGCCAATAGGAGCTCGCTCCCATTCACTCTGCACCGAGACCATAAAATTATGGAATTGGTGCATTCACCACAATATAACCATCTCGGCATCTTACCTCCTGGAGTGCCGGAACACAACGGCAGACATGCTAAGCAGATATTTCTCCCAGAAGCACGAATGGGAAATACACGACAGTGTCCTCCAATCAATATTCCAGGAATGGGGCTTTCTATCAGTAGACCTGTTTGCATCAGCAATAAACCACAAGTGCCCACTCTTCTGCTCCAGGGCAGGACTAGCACCCAAATATTTAGGGGATGCATTTCTCATCTCATGGGATACAGCACTCATGTACACATTCCCACAGATCCCTCTAATCTCCCAGTCATTCACATGATATGCACCGATAGGGTGCATATCATATTGATTGTTCCAATGTGGCCCAGACAGACTTGGTTCCCTTACCTGATGCGCTTGGCAGTGTGCGCCCCATGGGTTCTTCCCTTGTGGGTGGATCTCCTCTTGCAGAACAGGCCGGACTCTCCACCCAAATCCGGAGAAACTTCACCTCAAAGCATGGCTCCTACACGGTTCTAACACGATGAAGTAGCCTGCTCAGAATGAGTGAAACATGTATTATTAAATAGCAGGAGACCCACCATTCGCAATACTTACCTCCAAAAATGGAAGAGATTCTCACAACAAAAACAGTTAACTGCAGTCATGGCTCCTCTACCAGTCCTCCCTGACTACATACTGGAACTCAAAGAATCGGGTTTATCCATAAGCTGTATCAAAGTACACCTAGTGACTATCACAGCCTTTCACCATAAGGTGGAGGGAACGTCAGTCTTTGCCCACCCAATCACTAGACGCTTCCTTATCAGTATACAGCACATGTACCCGGAAGTCCGACAACCTACATCGCCATGGGACTTGAACCTTGTTCTTAAATGCCTCACCAGAGCACCTTTTGAACCTTTAGCAACCTGTTCACTCCTTCATTTGTCTATGAAAGTCACATTCTTGGTCACGATCACCTCAGCTAGATGAGTCAGCGAGATCAGGGCACTCATGGCTGAGCCCCCTTACACCATGTTCACTACAGACAAGGTCACGTGGCCACACCCAAAATTTTTGCTTAAAGTATCGACATCCTTCCATATAAACCAACCCATACATCTTCCTACGTTTTACCCGAAACCACATGAGAACTCACAAGAGGCCATCCTGCATACACGTGATGTCAGATGAGCCATAGTGTTTTATTTAAACAGAACCAAGCCCTTCTGGAAATCCCCAAGATTGTTCATTTCCACAACAGAATGCTCCAAGTGCTGTGCAACCCAGAGACTGTCTAAATCAGGGATTCTCAAACTGTGGTCGTGACTCCTCAGAGGGTCATGAGGTTATTACATGGGGGGTCGTGAGCTGTCAGCCTCCTCCCCGAACCCCACTTTGCCTTCAGCATTTATAATAGTGTTAAATATAAAAAAAATGTGTTTTTAATTTATAAGAGGGGTCGCACTCATAGGCTT
Organism: Terrapene triunguis; assembly: GCF_002925995.2. Taxonomy (NCBI): domain Eukaryota; kingdom Metazoa; phylum Chordata; order Testudines; family Emydidae; genus Terrapene; species Terrapene triunguis. The sequence goes on from NW_020664492.1 coordinate 1,396,448, forward strand.
GCTGTGTGAAAGGGGTCACCAATACAAAAGTTTGAGAACCACTGATCTAAATGGATCTCTATGTGTATCCAACTTTGCTATCGACTGCACAACAAGGAACCCCCATCAGGGATCCAATCCCACTCTATGCTTGCCATTGCTACATGTATAGCCTTCCTGAACAATATCCCTCTAATAGACATATGGAGGGCTGCAACATGGGCCTCAGAGCACACTTTTGCAAAACACTATGCCATCACTTAATCCTCTATGACACACCATATTAGGCCTTACCGTGCTCTCTGTAACAACATATATGACTCTGAAGCCCCTACCGTCCACAGTAGGGCACTGCTCTACAGATGCCTGAAGTGGAGCACCCACAGGGACACTACTCGAAGAAGAAGGGGAAGTTACTCACCTTGTGCATTAACAAGGGTTCTTTAAGATGTGTGTCCCTGTGGGTACTACACTACCCACCCTCCTCCCATCAACTTCAGAGTTCTTCTTCGAGTGCTTGTTCACGTCCATTACACATTAGGTGTACGCGCGCCGCGTGCACGAACGTCGGAAACTTTTTCCCTCAGTGGCTCCCCTCTGGCCCGCAGGGTCTCCCTTCCCGCCAGAGCGGCGCCCCGCCCTAGCGTATATATATCCCTGCCGGCCCGACCCTCCCTCAGTTCCTTCTTACCGCCCGTGGCGACGTTGGAACATCTCTATCTCTCGTCTGAGAGTGTCCCTTAGCATAAGTGATTAGTGATAGTTATCAGTTCGTTATAGTTAAGTGTTGAGAGTTTAGTGTTAAGTAGTAGTTAATCAGTTCCTCACAAAGACCGAAAACTCTTTGTGATAGGTGTTTGGCCAACCCCGGCACCGGCCCTGGGCGGCGGGGCATGCCGCACGCCCAAGGCTTCAAGGCTTGTGCCACGTGCCGCAGGCCTATGCCATTGAGCGACCCGCACGACTCGTGTCTCCGTTGCCTGGGGGAAGCTCACCAAAAGGAGTGCTGTAAGATTTGTAAGGCTTTCAAGCCCAGGACTAAGAAAGAGAGAGACTTTCGCCTTAAACAGCTCCTCATGGAGGCAGCGTTACAGCCCTCCTCTTCCGCGGCACCGTCGACCTCGGTGCGGAGTGCCCCGGCATCGGTTCGCGACCCGACGCCGGCAGGGCAGCCTAAGCCTATGGTGCCACCTCGGCGAGAACACACCTGGCACCGTTCTTCTTCGCCGGCCAGGCCGAAGGGCCAGCCCAAGGCCCGGGGACGTTCCCCGCACAAGAAGTCAGCACCGGCCAAGACCGCGAGTGCTGCCAAGGTCGTTACGGCCCCGGTACAGATCCCGGTGCCAGTGGCTCCGGCGCCGAAAGGCCCGTCGAGCCCCGGGATAAGCGCGTCGAGTGAGGAGGAAGGGCTGGAGGAATTGTTGGAACAGCCCTCCACCCCGGACACATTTGAGGCAGCAAAAGACCTCATTGAATTGTCCACTGAAAGCACCCTCCGCGCTAAAGTCATTCCACCGCGACTGCCGTCCAAGGGCAAGCCGGCGATGATGCGCCCATCGCGGTCGCCATCTCAGCACCGGACATGGCGCTGGTCCCGGTCGAGCTCCGCCTCGGTGGACTCCCGGCTTCCCGCCGTGCAGCGGGCCGCAAAGCAGTCAGGCCCCGACGCGAGCGAGGCACCGTCCCAGCAGCCCGGCTCGAGCAGGCACCGGGACGCTTCGATCGCAAGGTTCCCGAGACCGCCCTCCCGCAGCCATTCCCGGTCCCGGGATCAACGGTACCGGTCCAGGTCCAGGTCGGCACGGCGCCTCTCAAGGTCCCGTTCTCGAAGGCACCGCTCCCCGACTCCGGACCGGCACCGCTCCACGGCACCGCCGTGGCCCTCTAGATCGCCGTCCCTAGCGTCGGAAGAGGGCTCAGGCCTCTCCAGCAGATATGGCCACAGAGGGCACGCCGTTAGAGAGCACGAAGCATCTTGGCAACCGCATTGGAGCCATCCTTGACAATGGCCATTCTGGACCCCGTGGGCCTATCATCAACAAGGCCCTCCATCCAGAACCTCGAGATCGGGCCCCTCAGGACACCGGTCCCGCTCCCCACGGTGCCGCCTTACCCACCGTGCGGAGGCCACGGTCTCCAGGCCGCCAGACAGGGAGAGGATGGACTCGGCACCGAGCCCGGCACCGTCCCAGACCCAGGGCAGGGGACGCACCCCAGAGGGCCATCCCGCCGAGGAGGAGTTGCAGGAGGACGAGGACACACAGAAGGCCATGACCTCCTCCTCCTCACCGGACGAAGCCGTGGCGGGCACAACAGTGTCCGGCCCTCCCCTGATTGACCATCGGGCACACCAGGACCTGCTCCGCCGGGTGGCCCTCAATTTGGGGTTGCAGGCAGAGGAGACGGTTGAGCAGGAGGACCCGATGGTGGACATTCTCAGCCCGGAGGGTCCCTCCAGGATCGCGCTTCCACTTATAAAGACGGTACAGTCAAACTATAAGACTGTATGGCAGACGCCAGCCTCCTCTGCGCCGACTGCAAGGGGCGTCGAGAGAAAGTACTTTGCCCCATCCAAGGGGTTTGACTTCCTGTTCTCCCATCCGACCCAATGTTCGCTGGTAGTTTCGGCGGTCAACGAAAGGGAGCGGCATGGCCAGCAGGCCCCAGCCCCCAAAGCCAAGGAGGCGAAACGACTGGACTTGTTTGGCAGAAAGGTCTACTCGTCCGGAGGCCTCCAGTTGCGGATCGCGAACCAGCAAGCGATCCTCAATAGGCACAATTTTAACTCCTGGGCATCAGTGTCTAAATTTAAGGATGCCTTGCCTCAGGGATCGCAACCCGAGTTTGCTGCCATAGTAGACGAGGGAAAGGTGGTGGCCAAAACCTCATTACAGGCCTCACTCGACTCGGCTGATGCGGCCACTAGGACTATCGCGTCAGGCGTGGTAATGAGGCGCTCAGCATGGCTGCAGGCTTCTGGTCTTCCCCCTGAGGTGCAAAACACCCTCCAAGACCTTCCGTTTGAGGGTTCAGGGTTGTTTTCGGAGCAAACGGATGCCAGACTCCATGGCCTCAAGGACTCGCGGGCTACCCTCAAGTCCTTGGGGATGCACACCCCTGTGACGCAGAGGAAGCCGTTCAAGCCCCAACCTCCACAGAGGCAGTACCATCGTCACCCTCGGCAGGAACCATACCGTAGACGGGGCAGGGACAATAGGCGTAGGCGCAACAATACGCCTAACCAAGGCCAAAACCAGGGCCAAAACAAGCCGCAGCCGGGAAAAAAACAAGGATTTTGAAGCTGCGATCGAGGACAGCGTACCCATCTCTTTTCCGGATCCCCCCCTGTGTTTCAGGGACCGCCTGTCCCATTTTTACCGTGCTTGGTCGCATATAACATCGGACCGCTGGGTCCTGCGCACGGTGGAGGCAGGTTACACCCTTCAATTCTCCTCGCCCCCTCCTTCCCACCCCCACCCCCGTCCCTCTTCAGGGACCCCTCTCACGAGCAACTCCTCATGCAGGAGGTACAGTCCCTCCTCACTTTGGGAGCGGTGGAAGAGGTTCCTCTGGACCTCAGAGGAAAAGGGTTCTATTCAAGGTACTTCCTCATTCCCAAAGCGAAAGGCGGCCTCCGTCCTATCCTGGACCTTCGCAAGCTAAACAAGTACTTGCAAAAACCACGTTTCCGTATGGTCTCCCTTGGTACCATCATTCCTTCCCTGGATCCAGGGGATTGGTACGCTGCCCTCGATATGAAAGATGCCTACTTTCACATCGCCATTCGCCCGGCCCACCGGCGATTCCTGCGCTTCACTATCCGGCAGCGTCATTTCCAGTTTACGGTCTTGCCCTTCGGCCTGGCAACAGCCCCACGTGTCTTCACGAAATGCATGTCTGTGGTAGCAGCCTTTCTTCGAAAAAGACGGATGCGCGTTTACCCGTACCTGGACGATTGGCTCCTGGCGGGTGGGTCGGAGGCAGAGGTTCGCGCCCATGTGGCACTGGCGCTACAAGTATTCCGAGAACTCGGTCTGTTAGTCAATGTGCCCAAGTCATCGCTAGTCCCCACACAGAGGCTGGACTTCATAGGGGCAGTCCTGGACTCGGTGGCGGCACGGGCGAGTCTTCCCGTATCGCGGTTCCTGGCTATCCAGGAGGCCGTGACCTCTATTCAACAATTCCCCACGACCACGGCCAGATGTTGCTTGCAACTCTTGGGGCACATGGCGGCCTGCACACACGTAGTCGGGCTCGCCCGTCTCAGACTCCGGCCACTGCAGCTGTGGTTGGCCCAGGTGTATCGCCCCAACAGAGACCCATTGGACATGGTCGTCACGATCCCAGCTCGGGTGTCGAGCGCCCTCTGTTGGTGGCTCGATCAACAGCAGATTTGCGCGGGGGTCTCGTTCGCCGCCCCACAACCCGTTCTGACGTTAGTTACAGACGCGTCGGACCTGGGTTGGGGGGCGCACCTAGGGGACCTGCGCACTCAGGGCTTGTGGTCCAGGGAAGAACAGTTGCTTCACATCAACCTGAAGGAGCTGAGGGCGGTTCGCCTCGCCTGCCAGACCTTTCACGCTACCATAAGAGGACACAGCGTGTCGGTTCTGACGGACAACACTACCGCTATGTTTTACATAAACAAGCAGGGCGGGTCCCGGTCCTCTCCCCTCTGTCGCGAGGCACTCCTCCTCTGGGACTTCTGCATAGCCCATTCAGTGCACCTTCGGGCTGCATATCTCCCCGGGGTCCAAAACGAGCTGGCGGACCGTCTCAGCCGGTCCTATCTCAGGCACGAGTGGATGTTGAGACGAGACGTCCTCCGTTCAATCTTCCTGAGGTGGGGGTTTCCCCAGATGGATCTGTTTGCCACCAAGGACAACAGCCAATGCCCGCAGTTTTGCTCATTCCAGAAACGCAGTCCGGGCTCAATGGCGGACGCCTTTACAATCCCGTGGGGTGGGAGCCTGAGGTATGCCTTCCCCCCATTCCCACTCATCCACAGGGTCCTCCTCAAAACCCGCAGGGACAAGGCGACAGTCATTCTCATCGCCCCGGCGTGGCCACGCCAACACTGGTTCACAACTCTGTTGGAACTGTCCGTGACCACTCCGATAGCCCTCCCCCTCCATCACGACCTCATCACCCAAGACCGAGGTCGCCTACTCCACCCAAACCTGCCATCGCTGCATCTCACGGCATGGTTTCTCTCTGGCTAAGTGATGTGGAGCACAGGTGCTCTCAGGAAGTCCAGCAAATCCTCCTTGGTAGTAGGAAACCATCCACAAGAGCGACCTACCTTTGCCAAGTGGAAACGCTTCTCCCTATGGTGTGGGCCTCATCACATCCAGCCCGTGCAGGCCTCGATACCACTGATTCTGGACTACTTGCTGCACCTCAAGCATCAAGGCCTCGCCCCCGCTTCAATTAGGGTGCATCTGGCCGCCATATCGGCGTTCCACCCTGGGGAATCGGGGATGTCGGTGTTCTCCAATCCCACTGTAGTCCGATTCCTCAAGGGGTTGGAGAGGATGTTCCCCTACTCACGCCCACCTATACCCCCGTGGAACCTCAATCTGGTCCTCACTAAGCTCATGGGGCCACCCTTTGAACCCCTAGCCTCTTGCTCCCTCCTGCACCTTTCATGGAAGGTAGCGTTTCTCGTGGCCATCACATCGGCTAGGAGGGTGTCGGAGTTGAGGGCCCTCACCTCGGAGCCTCCTTATACAGTCTTTTATAAGGATAAGGTGCAGCTAAGGCCTCACCCTAAATTCCTCCCGAAAGTGGCCACGAATTTTCACATGGGGCAGGACATTTGTTTACCGGTGTTCTTCCCCAAGCCCCATACGGACCCAAGCCATCGCAGCCTGCATACCCTGGATGTTCGGCGGGCCTTGGCTTTTTATCTGGACCGCACCAGGCCTTTCTGCAAATCGACTCAGCTGTTTGTTGCCGTTGCGGAACGGATGAGGGGCCAGCCAATTTCGATGCAATGCCTGTCGGCATGGATCGTGCTTTGCATACGTACGTGCTACGAGCTTGCCAACGTACCAGCCCCACAGATCAGGGCTCACTCTACTAGGGCCCAAGCGTCCTCGGCGGCCTTCTTGGCACAGGTCCCGCTCCAGGAGATCTGCAAGGCAGCCACCTGGTCGTCAGTGCATACCTTCACAGCCCACTACGCGATCCATCATCAGACCAGAGAGGACGCGGTGGTCGGCAGAGCTGTGCTTCAATCTGTTATTCCTTGACTCCTACCCTCCTCCAATGGTAAGCTTGTGAGTCACCTAATGTGTAATGGACGTGAACAAGCACTCGAAGAAGAAAAAACGGTTACTTACCTTCTGTAACTGTTGTTCTTCGAGATGTGTTGTTCACGTCCATTACACTTCCCACCCTCATTCCCCTCTGTCGGAGTCACCGGCAAGAAGGAACTGAGGGAGGGTCGGGCCGGCAGGGATATATATACGCTAGGGCGGGGCGCCGCTCTGGCGGGAAGGGAGACCCTGCGGGCCCGAGGGGAGCCGCTGAGGGAAAAAGTTTCCGACGTTCGTGCACGCGGCGCGCGTACACCTAATGTGTAATGGACGTGAACAACACATCTCGAAGAACAACAGTTACAGAAGGTAAGTAACCGTTTTTTCATTCATCGAGCTCCCGGTAGAGAAGGAACTGAATGGGTCGGGTCATGTGCACACTACATGAGGTGCCAAAGGCACCGCGAGATGACTACTGCGCACATGCGCCCCGACTGAGCAAAATCTCCGATCTGAAGTGGAGTACCCACAGGGACACACATCTTGAAGAACCCTTGTTACTGCAGAAGGTGAGTAACTTCCTCTTCTTGAATTGTGGACACCGGAACTAAACAGAGTATTCCAGAAGCAGTTGCACCACTTCCAGATACAGAGGTAATTTAACCTCTCTACTTCTACTTGATATTTTTATGTTTATACGTCCAAGGATCACCATAGCATTCTACTGGGAGCTCATGTTCAGCTGATTATTAACCATGAGTCCAAAGTCTTTTTCAGAATCACTCCTTCCAAAGATAGTCTCCCATCCTGTAAGTAGGGCCTTCATTCTTTGTTTTTAGATGTATGACCTTACTTTTAGTTGTATGGAAATGCATATTGTTTACCTATGTCCTACTTACCAAGTGGTCCAGATCACTCTGTATCAGTGACCTATCCTTTTCATTCAATAACACCTCCCCAATTTTTGTGTCATTTGCAAACTTTATCAATAATGAGTTTCTGTTTTTTCCAAGTCATTGATAAAAATGCAACCCAAATTTATCTGGTTATTCTATAATTTAGAACTGGTATTTGTATTGATTTTAAATGAAGTGGGCTTGTGAGATGTCCTGGACCAAATTCACCTCAGCTTCAACTCCATTGGGCTCAGTGAAGTTGCATCTGCTTGTATCAGGCCTGAAATTGGCCTATGTGTTAATCAACTGTTTTTTTTTTCATTATACACTTTGTGTGTGATACTCATTCCAGAATACATTGGTTTTTTTTTTATTATGAAGGATATCTATTATTGTTGGAGGATTTTAATGATCAAAGTATGTATTGTGGTAGAACAATTTTAATTATCCAAGTTTTATTTTCTGTTTTACATTGTTATGCTGTTCCCTTGGTATGGTCATAAATTACTGGTTGATTTTTATGAAGCATTTGTTGTTCCATTTGACTACTTTTATTGTTTTAAAAAACCACCTAACAACATGGTTCCCCTGAAAATTATCTTTTATTGTGATAACAAGTAGAAGTCCTCATTAGTCCATAAATGTATTATTTATCATTCAGGACTGAATTTAACCTTTTCCTGATTGCATTAAGTGGAACTATTGGTACAGTTCATAATAGGATTTCTTTAAAGAGTATCATCATGTCTAAGTCTATTTTTATACTTCAGGGAATGTGTAAAAGTGTGGCACTCACTGTGCACCCCTTTGTAGCCCAGTGTAGCAGTTCGGGTTTGCCCAACCTTAATTTGCCCCAATTGGAGCAGCAATAGGTTCACTTTAAAACAGTGTAGCAAGGAGAAACCAACACACACTAACAGATAGCATTTCCTCTTTTAATAAGGTTTCAGGACAGGAGCAATTACACCACATAGTTCATAAGGCCCTCACCTCACAAACAAAGGGTCTAGTTTGTGTTGTCTCCTAGAACCTGAGTGGAAACAACCATCACTCACTGCAGCCTGTATGGTTCTCCCCAGCTTCTTGTCAGCTTTTTCTTCCTATTTATATAGCCCTGTAGTGGGGCAGAGCTTCCTTGATTACACCACAGGCTATTCCACCTGTAAGCTCCAGCCTGTCCCTTAAAGGGGTAGTACACTCCTTCACATATGTAATTCTTCTTTGTCTTGGGATAAAGTATTTCAGAACCTCTTTAATCACAGTCATGATCAATTAGTACAAGTCTCATTTGAGCCCTGCCTCTCTCAGGAGTTAACCCATATGCCTATTTATCCTCAATACCTGACTGGCAAAGGCCTTCATATTCTTATTTGGGATTCCAGAATACCTTATTCCAGATCATGTATTTTCTTCCTGTTTTAGTTCATTTCATTCTTCAACTTTTGGATCACTTTGCATCCTGCTTGAAATTCGCATCTCCCTTTATTCGTGTCCTATGCAACCTTTCCTCCTGGAAATGTGGCAGTCTTTGTCCTCTCTCTTCCTTAGGTGGTTCTGTCCCTTTTATTCTGATGTTCCCCGTCTGCCTCACGACTTGGTGAATATGTCTTTCACTGACTTCTGACATCCTTTGCATGGTTTGGATATTAGACTCCTGGAGTAGGGAGCACTATTTCAACAGGGCACATGGACTCCTGAGGAACAAAAACAAGCTTCAGGCTATTTTCCTGACCCTGGAAACCATAATCACTTCTGAACAAGCAACTTTAATCCAGAGCAATAATCAGGCACTTGTTTGTCAACAGATGATGTGGCACCAGAGCCTCTCTTCTTCTGAGAATTCCTCCTGAGATGTTCTGGGTGTGGTTGTGGTTTCTCTCCCTCAGGACTTAACTCCAAGGAAAGAGCAATTCCACAACAGACTGGCTCAGTTAGCAGACATTAACCTCCCATTGTTCAGAGTACAGGAATTTCTATGATAGCCTTGAGTCAGGTCTACACTACAGACCTATATCGGTATAACTACATCATTAAGGGATGTGAAAAATCCGTATCTCTGAGCGAGGAGTTATACCGACCTAACCCTCCCCGAGTAGGCAGCGCTATGTCAACAGGAGAGTTTCTCCCGTCGACATAGCTACCACATCTCAAAAAGGTGGATTAACTACACAGACATCGTAGGAGTGTCCCATCAGCGCTGATTTGTCTTTAATCTCAGTGACACTCCCCTGATTTTCATAGAGGTAATCACTCTATATCTGATTTATCAGTCCCCATCTTCAATGGAAGCCTGCACAACACTTTCAAAAGACGAGCCTGCAGAGCTTAAATTCATAACTTTGCTAGACACTAAAAATCATGGACTGAATAGAGACACTGGATTTATGGCTTATTACAACAATCTATAAACCACTAAGAATTCTCTTAGCTGCTTCTCCCCCTGCCTTTTCCTCCCTGTGACTGGAGGGTGGGTGTTAACAGGCTTCTTCACTTGAATGTTCCCTTGAAATACTTGTTAACCACTTATGCTAAACAATCTGTTCCAGCTTGTATTTAGCTGTGACCCTCTGAGTAAATTTCCCAGACCTGAAGAAGAGCTCTGTGTAAGCTCAAAAGTTTGTCTGTCTCATCAACAGAAGTTGGTCCAATGAAAGATATTACCTCACCAACCTTCTTTCTCTAATCCCAAAGTGCTATCTACCAATGCATTTTGTTTGGGGTTGAAGGATCTGGAATACTGCTTTCCGCAACTTACCCAATCCCCAACATATTCAGTAAGAGCCACTCATTTTACTGCTTTGCTGGTGTCCTCATTGTGCTGATTAGTCTATTGTGGGACTTACTGGAGATGCCCCCTATGTTTCAAATTTCCTCTCACAGGAATCAGTTTGATTCACCCATTCAAAATTCCTGACTCTGAGTTGGTCCATTTGCTGCAGTAAAGATTCTCATCTCGTTTTGCCCAGCTATCTAGTCACCAGAAGGAATCTTTCAACTCAGACACTGTACATATTCACATATTTGGAAGGCATATATGAGATGGCATACTGAGTGCAATACTAATGTCTTCTCTTGTTTTCTCTGGTATATATTGGCAACAAACGGACTTAGTGTCCTTCATATTCATTTCCTAGTGATTTCAGCTATTGGTAGTTTTCTTGCAGTATAAGGGGAAATGACTCACATCCTATACCAGTGTATTTGTTAGACACCCTTCTACGATTCTGTTAACCCTCAGTTGGATTTGTCTTTGGTTTGGCCAGTAATAACAGTTCATCTTTTTTGAAACTCTAGAAGCAATTTCCTTTAAGCTGCTATCCCTCAAGGTAGTTTTTTGTAGTGACTTCCACTAGAAGAGTTGAGGAGCTGAATGCCATTCTTGTCTTATTTTCTTATTCCCCCATGTTCATTTTTTCCTTTGTAGGGTTGCCCTCCATCTCACACTTGAGTTTATCCCTAATGTGAACACTAGATTTCATATCAACATATCTATGGTTTGCCTTAACCTTGAGTGTTTTCAGAAAAGAAGACTGCACTTTCTCTAGGGTTAAACATTCTCCTTATCTTGTATTGCCAAAATTTTATTAACATGAAGCATGGTTTGTTGGCTTTAAGGCTCCAATCAAGAAATGGTATTTTAATGTAATGAGTCCCTCAAAAGAGAAAAGTGCTTCTGAGACAGCTCTTGCTTGATGGATCAAGGATTGCATCTTGCTGACCTGTGAACAGGCTAATGATGTAAGATGGCTATATCATAATTCATGGGTCTTTCATCTGTCATACCATTATAGCAATAAGTGAACAGAGAAGACAATCTATAGTTTTCTCCTTCTGCTTTCTCTCTGTGTATTACTTGAAAACCTAGGCGAAGATTTACCAAAGTGACTGGTGGGCTTGAATTTCAGGGAGAGGGCTGCTTAACGCTTTCTATAAATCAAGCACCTATAAGGCATCTCAAGTTGGGGATGTAAGACTTGAGGTACCCAAAATATATCCAATTTTGAAAATCTTGGTTAGGCTTTAAGACCATGCAGGAACCTAAAGTAACGTTCATAAAATCAGGTAAAAAGTATTTTGCTGTCTCTTTTGACTCTGAGGCAGGTTTCTGATTAGATGACAAAGATTTTTTTTTCCTATCAGAAAGGATATTTTAAATGAGGAAAAATAATTATATATGAAAGATAAAAAGCAAAGTCTTGATATCAGTTTTAAATAACATTTTTAGCAGTACTTATTCACAAATATACAGCCATTAAGTACAGTAGATTCTGATGCAGCATTTCAGTTTGTACTGAGAGTGACAACCTTTCCAGCTATTGCTGTAACAGTTATGATGTACAATGCGGTTAGCTATGATGAACTCACAGTTATGCAGATTTGCACTGATGGGTATGCAAACACTTTAGTATGGTGTATTACTTTCTCAGTGCTTGTTCCCACAAGTTGCAGTTCAAGGAGCCCTCGCTTTTTAGCTAATGACACTAGTTTATGGTGCAAATTATAATATGCTATAAAATATGCAAATTCCAAGTACATTATTGTGACATATACTTTAGGGACAATAGTATATTATTTGATATTATTTGCTGGGGTTGAAAAGAGGGAAAAATCCTTCTAGTCATACAAGTTTGGTTTTCTCTCCCTACTTGATTTTAACCTGAATGTATCTCCAAATGAGGTCCTGAGATTTCTCTCCTCCCTTTTTACTGGAATCACTGTTTCCCCTGAATCATTCTCCCTCTAGCAGAAAATTACTGTAGCTGCGCTTTTTATTTCAGCTTGTTATCTTTACTTAATGGGTAGATAAGTAGTGTTCTGACAAACTGCTGATATCCTGTGTTCTGACAAACTGCTGATATCCTCTCCGAAGTCCAAGCATCTCACCTTGTCATGTGCCTGAGTTCCATCAGACTGGGAAGTCAGAGTCCTAATCTACTTCTGCATATTGGTATTATATAGTGACCCCTACAAGTCAGGCATCCTGCACTCTATAAACACAGTTTTGATGAGGATTATGTTCAGTAAAGATATTCATTTTAAACTGTTCAATTTTATTCCCCCCCTTGGACCAGATCCTGTGTTCCAATTAGGACTAAATCAAGATTTGCCTCTCTCCTTGTGGGTTGCAGAACTAGATGCTCCAAGAAGCAATCATTAATAGTGTCTAGAAATTTCATTTCTGCATCCTGTCCTGACCTGACATGTACCTAGTCAATATGGGGATAGTTGAAATCCCCATTATGATTGAATTTTCTATTTTTACAACTTCTCTAATCTCCCTGAGAATTTCATAATCACGATCACCATCCTCATCCTGGTCAGGTGGTTGGTAGTGTATTCCTACTGCTGTACTCTTATTATTCAAGCATGGAATTTCAAACTGTGGCACAATTTGATGCATTAAAGATTTTTCCTATATTTGACTCTATGCTTTCTTTGACATATAGTGCCACTCCTCCACCAGCATGACCTGCTCTTGTCATTCCTATATATTTTTTACCTTGGTATTACCATGTCCCATTGATTATCATCGTTCCACCAACTTTCTGGGATGCCTATTATATCAATATCCTCATTTCATACCAGGCACTCAAATTCACCCATCTTAGTATTTAGACTTCTAGCATTTGTATACAAAAACTTATACAATTTATCAGTACAGTACCCACCGCAGCAGCGGGGCTGTAGGAGCTGTCAGGAGGACGTGTCAACTCCCCGCAGCCATAGAGGTGGAGGAGCTGTCACCCCCCAAAGCAGCTGCGGGGCTGGAAGAGCTGTCTGCCCCCGCCGCAGCAGTGGGGCTCGAGGCGCGATCCAGGGACTGGGTTCATCATAGCCAAAGGTTCATTATTATGAAGGGCGCTATAGCGAGGGTGTACTGTATTTAGTTGCCTGCCTTCATGCGATCTAATTAAATGGGACTCTTTTTTTCATTTGACTGTTTCTCTTCAGCTCCTACCTATACTTTACCAGCTTCTTTATACCAGCTTGAGCATTTTCAGGAAGTAAAAAGATTTGTCTGCCAACATTATGAGATTAGCTCGATTGATAACAACAAATCAATGGCAATATTATTGCATCGCTGCTGTAGCAAGAAAATGTCGGGAGTGGTCAAACACACAAGTTGTTACACCAGTTTTTATTTGAGTATGGAATAAAACATAGCCTTTGCAATGTTTTATGAATTATAGGTTTTTTTAAATATGAAAGAAGAGATATAGAAAGGGGATGAACATTATAATTATGCAAGGAAGTTAGGCGTACAATAATACATAAGCTTCTGTTTAATTGTAAACGTAGACTATTTTCTTTGACTCGGGGTTTGGTAGAAAGCTACAGATCACAAAAGATAGATATTCCTAAAGCAGAGCATCAGAACTGTGAACCACTTACTTGTCACAGACAGAGCATGGCTCTGCAGGAGACTTGGAAAGAGCTTCCCTAATGAGTTAGAGTAATTCAGCAGTTGGGCAAGGATGTCATTTAATCACATTTTTTAAATTCTTTGTGCTGACCATAGTGATCTAATTCCCAGGAGTAAATTCAAAATTGATAAGAAACCTCATGAGAATCCAATCTGAAGGAACTCTCATTTGGGAATATAATACTGTGAGAAAATGGACATGTTTTCTTATGTAAGAGCCCAGAGGGCTTACCTGGTTTATGGGAGATACTTGAATTTACAAAATCTGTTTACTTTTGCACATTAGGGTTTTGGGGGTTCCCCCCCTTTATATCAGTGGAGCTGAGACAGATAGTACACATTTTTGGTTTTTGATAAACAGCTTCAGCTGTTGGGTTTTTATTCTCTTGGCTCAAATGTAAACTTTCCATACTTTCAAGGTGTAAAGTAGTGACAGTCTTCATGTTTTAAGGGAAAGTATTTTGGTAAGTAACTAATTGCCTTTAAGTTTTAGTAAGTGCTTCTTTGAAAACTATAATGTAGTGTGACTGAAGATGTTTAACCCTGGTTACTACTGTATGTTTCTATTAGTAGAACATCTTTAAATATTTATTGTGATAAAGGGTTGAGCAAGCATGTTTTTCCTTTGCAGTTTTAAAACCTCTTTTCCTTCTTCATATACAGGTCATGAAACCTAACAAACTTTGGCATTCCAATGATACACAGTTTAGTACTACAACAAGCTAGTTGTAATAGTTACTGCATATAGAAAATATTGGAATATATGTTGTGATAGAATTGGTATTTAAAACAGAAAATAATATATAGTACCTCTTGGAATTTTAAAAAATCCTAAATTTTATGTTTTATCTCGACCATATCTTCAGCATAGTTTACAATATCATTATACAATACAGTTATTGCTATGTGAGTTGCAGATTATGACATGACTAGTGTTATATTTTCAGGTGGGATTTTTTTGTTCAAATATTATGGAAAAGAAGGGAAAATGTTTCTATTCTATGTTATCATGCAGTAAATTGGAGCCTAATAATGGTATCACTTAAAGTGATAGACATTTGATTTTGTTTTTCTCTTACAGAATTTTTTAAAAGAAATTAATTTACATAGTTAACAAAACTCTTTTCCCCCCCTTCTGTAGCAAATGGTACGTGAACAATACACCACAACAACACAAGGCACCAGCCTAGAGAGGCCAGAAAACCAGTATGTCTACAACATTGGCATTTATGGCTGGAGAAAGCGTTGCCTCTACCTGTTTGTCCTCCTCCTGCTTATCGTCCTAATTGTGAATTTTGCTTTGACAATTTGGATTCTTAAAGTGATGTGGTTTTCTCCAGTAAGTGGCCTCATTAATTTTCCATTCTCTTTCTAGTCTTTACTAATCATATTCTCCTCCTTTGTTTGCCTTATGACCTCACCTATTTCATATGTATGCCAGTTTCTTCTTATGTAATAACCTTGTCTTTTTCTTACCTCATTAATTGGAATTTCTCGTTCTGTTGGAAATACATATAGAATAGTCATCTTTTACAACATTCATCCCTCTATAATTTTTAAGTCATCATTTTAAATGATGTTTATGTTGATGACCTTACATTTACAGTTAATTCAAACAGTTCTGTGAGAGATTTTATTTGCTCTTGCCTCACTGTGTTTTTTCTGCCATTTACAAAGTGTGATTTCTCTAGTTTCATTTATACCCCGAGAATTCTTTAGTGTTCAAATGTTGTTCTCACTAATTCAGCTTCTTTTCCTATCTGCACTCAAACTCTGATTTTTTAATCACCTATTTCCCCACTATTTAAGATTTAGAAATTGATTTAGCAAATTAATAAATTAAAGCTCAAAGTATTTGAAACTACTTTATGCTTTAGGTTAAGCAACTACATCCCTCAAGAAGAAATGTAATAACTTTTCACTACAATATGTATATTATTATCATGTAATTTTTAAATAGTAGTTTAGAGTGTAACTTAGGTTAAGTCCGCAAGAGGAAACTTGAGTCAGAATACAATAAAATGCTTCAATGAATATCAAAGCTAAGTTAATTTGATCCTACCATGCAGTCTGTGATGCATAGTTGATTTGAATAGACTTATTACAAGGAAAACAATAACAGTAAATTCCTACTGTTCTGCCCCTGCCAGTCTGTAAAGAGTATTATGTTAACATTTCTATCATCTATCTTTATTATGCCAGTCACTAAATGAAGGGGCATTTTATCTTCATGGAGCTATGTCTATACTCTTCTTTCTTTTACTATAAGCAGGTGAATTTTAAGTGCCTCTTACTCAGCATAGTTATTATGATTGGATTCCTGTCAAGCTTCTTCCCCCCCATAAATTCTTTTCAGCACAGTTTTTTTTCATGTGTACTACAGGTACAGAAGGTCTTAGATCATGTTAAATTTTTTAAACTATTATGCAATGCATTTGGAAGATGTGCACTTTGGTGACTGCACATCATGAATCACAGTGAATGTAAGTGGCTAACATTTTGTGTGTGTGGCTCAAGTTCACAGTAAAGGTCACCCCTTCTCCACTTATTTTCCCGTGTGTGGCTCCCCTGTGTGGCCAATGGGTGGCTCCTTTCCTAGGGGTCATGGAACATAAAAATTGGCAAAAACTCCCTCCCCTTTCAGGCATTCTCTGTGCAGGAACCCTGGTCTCTTCCTGCTTATCCACAAGGAAAGCTGCAAATGCCTCAGGATGGAACTGTAAGGGTTCTCTCCAGTTCTATATTGCAGGACCTGTGTACCTGAAATGTCCAGCTAAGCAGTGGCCCAGCTATGTCCCTGCCTAGCCACCTACCTATTATTGCATTCCAGGGGCACCAGAACAGGGGGGCCAGCAGGCCCTACCTCCCTCCCCCACTTTTTACGGGCTGTAAGGGTGAACAACAGAGGAGGGGGCAGAGAGGAGCGAGTGGGGGCAGGGTCTTGGAGGGAAGAGGTGGTGCAGGGGTGGGGGCTTGGGAGAAGGGGCAGTGTGAGGGTCGGGGAGCGGGGAAAGGGGCGGTGCAAGGGCGGAACCTCAGGTAGAATGTGTGGCATGAGGGTGGGGACTTGGGGAGAAGAGGCAGTGTGGGGCAGGGCCATGTTCTGGGTGCCTCTGGCCCCCTCACTTTTAGGGCGCTTCCGCTGCTCCTGTTGCATTCCTTTTTTTCAAACCCTCCTTATTAAACTCTGGAGATCTTTTTGAAATTCACTATTTAAAGGATTGGGGTGTGCTGCTCCATACGCAGTCTCATTTTCCCCCAAAATGAGCAAGCTAAACTACAAGTTCTTCTTCGAATGCTTGCTCATGTCCACTGCTTGCTATGGGTGTGTGCACCGCATGCACAGTTGCCGGAGATTTTTCCCTCAGTGGTATCCATAGGGCCTGCTCTAGTGCTGTCTGGAGCTGTGCATGTATGCGCCAGTATAAGGGGCCCTGCCAGCCCCACACCCTCTCAGTTCCTTCTTACTGCCTTTGATGGTTGCTGTAATGACCCCTCTTGCTGTGGCAAGGTTTCTTTCCCAGTGGTTGAACTTTCTCTGTTCATATTCTGTATAGTTATCATAGTTAATGTATATAGTTCTTAGTTAGAGTTAGTGTATATAGTAGTGTAAATAGTTGTTCCTGTTGTTAAGGCAAGTCCCGGTCCCCGGGCTTTAAGCCATGTACCTCTTGCGGTAAGCTGATACCAGTAAGTGACACACACGCTAGCTGTCCAAAGTGTCTGGGGGAGTCTAACGTCAAAGAGAAGTGCCAGATCTGCAGGGACTTCAAACCTCATACCAGAAAGGACAGGGACATTCGGCTGAAGGCCATTCTCATGGAGGCAGCCCTCAGACCAGTCTAGGAGCTGAACCGCTCTGAATCAGAGATTAGTATTTTGGCCCCCATGTGGAGCGCTCCCCTGGCACCGCATTCTTCCCAGCACCATTCTCCATCCCCAGTGCCAAGGAAGAAACATAAGAAACAGTGCACGGAGAGAGGTCATTCTCCAGTGACAAAGAGAGAAAGGCGGAGACAGACTGATGTAGTGAGACATACATTGGGCCACTCATCTTCCCCTGAGCCACTGATGGTGCTGCAGACTCCGCCCAGAGTGCCAAGTCCAGAATGGGACCCGCCACCAACTGCCTGGAGCAGCCTTTGGGCCAGGTGTTTGTTCATCCCTTTGATCCCGGAGGCCTTTCAGATTGTGAAAGAACTGCTGTCCCTCCCAATACCGCTAACCCCTCAAGGACCCCCTCCAGTCAAGGCGACCGGACACAGAAGGGAACAAGGTCCGGCAAGCTCCTTCCCGGTATCAACCACTGTGGCACTGTCCAGAGGCAAGCCCTCCATGGTACTGATGCACCGGTCACTGTCCTGACACCGGTCCTCAGTCTCTCGGCACTGCCCAGTGGCTGAAGCAGGTACTGCATTGCCATGGTCTCCAGATGAAGAATCCTCTTCGGGGTCCAAAGTCTTTGGTACCAAAGTCTGTCCCAGCCTGGAGCCTCCTCCTGCACCCCAAACCTTTCATCCCCGGCCCCACCCCAGAGCCTGCACCCCCAGATGGAGCCCTCACACCCCCTGCACCCCAACCCCCTGCCCCAGCCCAGAGCCCCCTCCCACACCCTGAACCCCTCATCCATAGCCCCACCCCAGAGCCTACACCCTTGGCCGGAGCCCTCACCTCCTCCTGCACCCCAACCCCCTACCCAGCCTGGAGCCCCCTCCCACACCCTGAACCCCTCATTTCTGTCCCCACCCCAGACCCCACACCACCTCGCATATCCCAACTCCCTGCCTCAGCCCAGGGAAAGTGAGTGAGAGTGGGGGAGAGGGAGCCACCGAGGGAGAGGGAATGTAGTGAGCGGGGGTCAGGACCTCGGGGAAGGGGCGGGGCAGGGGGCGTGGCCTTGGGGATGGGGCAGAGCTAGGGTGTTCGGTTTTGTGGGATTAGAAAGTTGGCAACTCTAAGACAGATGGTGATGAGCTAAAGCATAAGATCCATGTATGGCTGCGACCTTTAACGTAGAGGATGTGTTAAAGCAGGTTGGCATAGAGGCTTTCCTAAGTTCATACCCTTTTAAACTTAACAGGTATACCACAACTTGGAACTTGGAAAGAACTGAAGTAACCAGTTAGGACAGAAATAACAAATGTGATACCTAACCACAAAAGGGCCATGGTAACAAATGGACATTCGGTGGGCATTGGCTTTTTATATCGAACGGATGAAGCCATTTTGGAAATTGAACCAGATGTTTGTTGCAGTAGCAGATAGGATGAAGGGCCTTCTAGTGTCTTCTCAAAGAATTTCTTTGTGGATCACCTCCTGCATTCATATATGCTATGACTTGGCAAAGGTGCCAGCCCCCGCACTGACAGTGCACTCCACAAGGGCGCAAGCGTCCTCAGCAGCATTCCTGGCGCAGATTCCCATACAGGAGATCTGCAGGACCACAACATGGTCATTAGTTCACACTTTCATCTCACACTATGCTATCACACAGCAGGCCAGGGACGATCCTGCATTTGGCAGAGTGGTGCTACAATCCACGAAAGGTAGGTAACTGTTTTTTCCTCAGAGGGGATCATGAAAGAGCCAACTGTGTGGTATTGTTCACAGGAAAATCCTTTTTGACAATAACTCTTGCAGGCAATTATCTTATACCCTAAAGCATGAGATTTAATTACCTTTGTTTTTATTTTAGTTTGCATAGTTGCAAATGTTAATGGAAATAAAATTATCCAACCCTTTAAAAAATCCAGCTCCTGAACAAGTGGACTGTATGCTGTATTAGTTAATTAGATCAATCAAGTAAAATCTGTCAGGTATAATGATATTTTTACTTGCACTGTATTATCCAGCCATTAGATGTGTCTCTGGGTACATGTAAACTCAAGATGGAGCTAGCGTGCTAAAAATAGAAGTGTAGCTGCAGTGGCAGAAGTAAGGGGATGGGCTAGCTGCCCCAGGTACAAGTTCTGCCTGTGACCCAAGGTATGCACTCAGATGGCTAGCCCATCATGCCGTCTGTGCCGCCATTGTTACAGTTATATTTTTGGCATGCTAGCTTGATCAAAGCTAGTGCACATACATCTACCCAAGCTGAAAATAACATCTAGCTCAAGTGTAGATGTATCCTATGTGGTGTATAGAGCTCCAGAAAATATGTGGTCCTTTTTGAACAAGGAAAACAAAGCTAAAACTCGAGCTGTGTTGGAAGCCAAGTTTTTTAACTATAGTTATAGCTGTTTTCTTCAATAAATCCCTCCCTCCTGTTTAAGAATTGAATATGACAGGACCTAAATATATCTTGTACATCTGCATCTTAAATATTATTCTCATTTAAGATAAGCAAACCTCAGCAGGTTGAAAAATCTGGCAAAAGTGAATCTTGCACTGAGTCTCCATGCCTGGACTAGCTTTCAGTAGCCACGGACTTACAGAACTCTGGCATTCAAACTAGCCTTTTAGTTTTCTAGAGCGTGGAATATTAATTATATTCATTCTAACCAAGCCCCGGTGAGTGTAATTTATGTCATGTGTAACCATTTTATGGCTAGGGTAAGATTAGTTTCCAAACCAGTAGATATCAAATAAACCTCTCACCTTTAGGAGTACTTGGTGCTGCTGAGTACTCTAACATAGCCAATATCTTCAACTGACAAGATTCTGTTGTCTCTTAAGAACAAGAATCGGATAAACTTGTCTGTCTGAGGCCAGGAAATAGAATACTTGCAACAGAAACTGAGGCCTGGTCTACACTACGATTTTAGGTCGAATTTAGCAGCGTTACCTCGATTTAAGCCTGGACCCGTCCACACGACGAAGCCCTTTTTTTCGACTTAAAGGGCTCTTTAAATCGATTTCTTTACTCCACCTCCGACGAGGGGATTAGCGCTGAAATCGGCATTGCCGGCTCGAATTTGGAGTAGTGTGGACGGAATTCGATGGTATTGGCCTCCGGGAGCTATCCCAGAGTGCTCCATTGTGACCGCTCTGGACAGCGTTCTCAACTCAGATGCACTGACCAGGTAGACAGGAAAAGGCCCGCGAATTTTTGAATCTCATTTCCTGTTTGGCCAGCGTGGCAAGGTGCAGGTGAGTGCAGATCTCATCAGCAGAGGTGACCATGATGGAGTCCCAGGATCGCAAAAGAGCTCCAGCATGGACCGAACGGGAGGTACGGGATCTGCTCGCCATATGGGGAGACGAATCCATGCTAGCTGAACTCCGTTGCAGTAAACGAAATGCCAAAACATTAGAAAAAGTCTCAAGGGGCATGAAGAACAGAGGCCATAACAAGGACGCACAGCAGTGCTGCGTGAAAATTAAGGAGCTAAGGCAAGCCTACCACAAAACCAGAGAGGCAAACAGAAGGTCCGGGTCAGAGCCGCAGACATGCCGCTTCTACGCTGAGCTGCATGCCATGCTAGGGGGTGCAGCCACCACTACCCCAACCCTGTGCTTTGACTCCAACAATGGAGAATCACGCAACACGGAAGCGGTTTTGGGGATGAGGAAGATGATGATGAAGAGCTTGAAGATAGCTCACAGCAAGGAAGCGGAGAAACCGGTTTCCCCAACAGCCAGGATACGTTTTTCACCCTGGACCTGGAGCCAGTAACCCCCGAACCTACCCAAGGCGTGCTCCCGGACCCTGAGGGCGGACAAGGGACCACTGATGAGTGTACCTTTGTAAATATTAGACATGGTTTAAAAGAAAGTGTGTTTAATGATTAATTTGCCCTGACATTCGTGGCCAATACAGCTACTGGAAAAGTCTGTTAATGTGTATGGGGATGGAGCGGAAATCCTCCAGGGACATCTCCATAAAGCTCTCCTGGATGTACTCCCAAAGCCTTTGCAAAAGGTTTCTGGGGAGGGCTGACTTATTCCGTCCGCCATGGTAGGACACTTTACCACGCCAGGCTAGTAGCATGTAGTCTGGAATCATTGTATAACAAAGCATGGCAGCGTATGGTCCCGGTGTTTGCTGGCATTCAGACAACATCCATTCCTTATCTCTCTGTGTTATCCTCAGGAGAGTGATATCATTCATGGTCACCTGGTTGAAATAGAGTGCTTTTATTAAGGGGACATTCAGAGGTGCCCATTCCTGCTCGACTGTTTGGCTGTGCGACTGAACAGAAATGTTCCCTGCTGTTAGCCACGCGGTGGGGGAGGGGTGAAGTGATCATCCCAAAGAATTGCGTGTGTGGGGGGGAGGTTATTTGGGTTTGTGCTGCATGCTAACCCGCAAACCGCAGCCCCTCCTTTTAAATGGCCAACCCATTTTAAATGGCCAACCCAACGGCTGCTTGGTATGGGAAATGAGGGCACTGCTGTTTGAAACCATTTCCACATGTTATGAAGGTTAAAGAAGCCAAAAGTCTGTGGCTTACCATGGCTGCCTGCAAGCTGAATTCTGTTGCCTGGCACTGTGTGAGTGATCTCTCACACCAAACCGGCAGGACCTCAATATAAATAAGAGGAAATGCGACCTTGTAACGAAAGCACATGTGCTGTGTAATGTGAACAGCAAGATTTAACGGGAAAGAGTGATCTTATTGTTCTCTAAAATGTGTCTTTTTAACTACCAATCTTCCTTTTCCCCCACCAGCTGCAAATGTTTCTCCTTCGCAGAGGCTAGCGAAGATTAGAAGGCGAAAAAAATGCACTCGGGATGACATGTTCTCAGAGCTACCAGGAGCACTGCCAGTTTTTTTGCCGCCCTAGGCGGCGGAAGGTCCCGCCCCCGAAATGCCGCCCCCAACAGAGGCGGCAGAAGGTCCCGCCCCCGAAATACCGCCGATGACCGGGGAGGCCGAAGATCCGGCCGCCGCGGTCGCCGCCCCCCAAATGTTAGCACGCTAGGCGACCACCTAGGTTGCCTAATGGGTTGCGCTGGCCCTGGGAGCTACAGATGTCCTCCCACGCTGACAGAGCACAGCAGAATGCGTGGAGGCAGACAATGTCAGAGTGCAGGACAGCACAATATGAACGCAAGGAGAGGTGGCGGGCTGAATCGCGGGCTGAAGAGAGTAAGTGGCGGGCTGAAGAGGATCGGTGGTGTCAGATTGCTGACAGAAGGCAAGAGTCAATGCTCCAACTGCTGGAGCATCAAACTGATATGCTCCAGCGTATGGTTGAGCTGCAGGAAAGTCAGCAGGAGCACAGACCACCGCTACAGCCTCTGTGTAACCAACAGCCCTCCTCCCCAAGTTCCATAGCCTCCTCACCTGCCAGACGCCCAAGAACACAGTGGAGGGGTCTCCGGCCACCCAGCCACTCCACCCCAGAGGATTGCCCAAGCAACAGAAGGCTGGCCTTCAATAAGTTTTAAAGTTTTAAAGTGCAGTGTGGCCTTGTCCTTCCCTCCTCCCGCACCCCACCTGGCGCTTCCCTACTCCCCCACCCCTCCTGGGCTACCTTGGCAGTTATCCCCCTATTTGTGTGATGAATTAATAAAGAATGCATGAATGTGAAGTAACAATGACTTTATTGCCTCTGCAAGCGGTGATCAAAGGGGGGATGGGAGGGTGGCTAGCTTACAGGGAAGTAGAGTGAACGGGGTGGGGGGCGGGGGGTTCATCAAGGAGAAACAAACAGAACTTTCACACCGTAGCCTGGCCAGTCATGAAACTGGTTTTCAAAGCTTCTCTGATGCACACCGCGCCCTGCTGTGCTCTTCTATCCGCCCTGGTGTCTGGCTGCGCGTAATCAGCAGCCAGGCGATTTGCCTCAACCTCCCACCCCACCATAAATGTCTCCCCCTTACTCTCACAGATATTGTGGCGCGCATAGCAAGCAGTAATAACAATGGGAATATTGGTTTCGCTGAGGTCCATCCGAGTCAGTAAACTGCGCCAGCGTGCTTTTAAACGTCCAAATGCACATTCTACCACCATTCTGCACTTGCTCAGCCTATAGTTGAATAGGTCCTGACTACTGTCCAGACTGCCTGTGTATGGCTTCATGAGCCATGGCATTAAGGGGTAGGCTGGGTCCCCAAGGATAACTATAGGCATTTCAACATCCCAAACGGTTATTTTCTGGTCTGGGAAGAACGTTCCTTCCTGCAGCTTTTGAAACAGACCAGAGTTCCTGAAGATGCGAGCGTCATGTACCTTTCCTGGCCATCCCACGTTGATGTTGGTGAAACGTCCCTTGTGATCCACCAGTGCTTGCAGCAGCATTGAAAAGTACCCCTTGCGGTTTATGTACTCACTGGCTTGGTGCTCCGGTGCCAAGATAGGGATATGGGTTCCGTCTATCGCCCCACCACAGTTAGGGAATCCCATTGCAGCAAAGCCATCCACTATGACCTGCACATTTCCCAGAGTCATTACCCTTGATATCAGCAGCTCTTTGATTGCATTGGCTACTTGGATCACAGTAGCCCCTACAGTAGGTTTGCCCACTCCAAATTGATGCCCGACTGACCGGTAGCTGTCTGGTGTTGCAAGCTTCCCACAGGGATATCGCCACTTGCTTCTCAACTGTGTGGGCTGCTCTCATCTTGGTATTCTGGTGCTTCAGGGCAGGGGAAAGCAAGTCACAAAATTCCATGAAAGTGCCCTTACGCATGCAAAAGTTTCGTAGCCACTGGGAATCATCCCAGACCTGCAACACTATGCGTTCCCACCAGTCTGTGCTTGTTTCCCGGGCCCAGAATCGGCGTTCCATGGCATGAACCTGCCCCATTAACACCATGATGTGCACATTGCCGGGGCCCATACTTTGTGAGAAGTCTATGTCCATGTCTATTTCCTCATCACTCTCATCACCGCGCTGCTGTTGCCTCCTCGCCTGGTTTTGCTTTGGCAGGTTCTGATTCTGCATATACTCCAGGATAATATGTGTGCTGGTTATATTGCTCATAATTGCCGCGGTGATCTGAGCGGGCTCCATGATACCAGTGCTATGGCGTCTGGGCTGAGAAAAGGCGCGAAACGATTGTCTGCCGTTGCTTTCACGGAGGGAGGGAGGTTGGGAGGGAGTGGGGGCCTGACGACATGTACCCAGAATCACCCATGACACTGTTTTTGCCCCACCAAGCATTGGGATCTCAACCCAGAATTCCAATGGGCGGCTGAGACTGCGGGAACTGTGGGATAGCTACCCACAGTGCAACGCTCCAGAAGTCGACACTAGCCTCGGTACTGTGGACGCAGTCCGCTGACTTAATGCACTTAGAGCATTTTGTGTGGGGACCCACACAATCGACTGTATAAAAACGATTTCTGAAAAAACGACTTCTATAAATTCAACCTAATTTCGTAGTGTAGACATACCCTGAGATGAGGCATCAGCAATGTTAAAACACCATGCACATACTTAGCTCTAAAATAGATATTGTGAGTCAACCACAAGCTCTCATCAGATTCATTACCAATCCTGTTTTTGCTGATTGCTTATTAACAGACTCTACCCACAGTCCTATTTTCTCAATGAAACAGTACACTTCTGTTTGCCAAGCAAGTTCCTAAAATAGTAATCGCAACAAGAAATACTGCACAAAGAGCTGGATCTATAAAGTCATTAACTAAGGTACCTTTGGGACACAACAATAGATGTCTCAGTCTAAACTTGCTTTAGCCTTTCCATGGATTTGACTTAAAAGCAAGATATAAATGTATAAGAACAGAGGCTCCCTGGATGGTCATTCTGCTACATCTTGACTACACTGTAGTTAGTTTCATTGTCAATTTTTTTCAGGAATTATATTATGTGCAGACTGTCAATATTTGGATATTTTGAAATATTCAGGGATGGGGTAGCACACACAAAACCCTTTTCCCCGGCTTTCTAATAATAAATGCCTTGCCACTCGTTTTCCTAATTTTGTTATAGCTGCTGAAGAGGAACCCGTTTCATTTGAGTTGACTGTCTGTCACAGCTATTCAGTGAATTATCGTACTGGTTTTCTTATCTATACCTTTTTTAACCTTTTTTTTTTTAGATATATTTTTTCAGTATAGAACCTACTGTTACTATTGTAGAAAAAGCCCTTTGCCCTGATTTAGCATAGTTTTTACAAGGTCTTCTTACAATGCTAGAGAAAATCCTCCTGTTTGAGACATAAGGATATTAGTTTTTATTCAAGATGGGCATTATTCTAAGAACTTACAAAACTGCTTTTCGGCAGAAGAAATAAAGGTACATACAAAAATACAATGAAGCTAGATATGCTTTCAGTTTGTTTATCAAAATGCTTAGCTCTCACATTTAAAATCAAGTAAAATAAAAATAAATACTAGAAATTAAATGTAAAAATGAATGGCTTTCCTATCTTAATGTTGTAATAATAAAACATCGTAGGCCAGAAATGCTACAAATTGAAACTGAAGTGACAGTAGACTGACCACATTGCACATATGTATATTTTATGGTATACTATACACTAATGGTAAAGGCTAATATGTTCAGATTAACATTTAATAAGGGAAAAAAGACAACAATTATAGAACTAGATCTAATTAGTAGAACAAACTTTACATTTGGATTTTCCTGATTTTTGAGTACTTGATCTCCCCCAAAAGGGTAAAAATAAGGGTTTTTTTTCCGTGCAGTTCTTTGCTGAGAGATGCATGCTTAGAAGTTGAGCCTCCATTGTGTAGAGGGATATATGGAGATGTGCTTGACCCATGCTTAGAAGGTGCATAAACAAAGACCATGTAATAAAGTAAAAAGATTGTCATGGTCATCATGGTGAACTGACACTTGTACCCCTTACTACATTGATGAGGAGCATCTAGATAAGGGCTTATCAGGAGGCAGAAACTGAGCATTCCTTATGCAATTATGCAGTGCAGTGTTTTGGTCTGACAGTGTCCAGGTCTGTCACAAAATGAAATGTTTTCTGTGAGATGGTCTTAGATATATGAACGTTTAAATTAAGACCAGCCCTGAAAGGAAAGAGTAAGAACGATGTAAGGCAGTGTTAGAATGCGGAACTTGATTTTCTGATTAAGCTAATAACTAATCAATTTTTGTAGGACTATGATGGCATGAAGGCTGTCTTTTTCTCAGTATGAAGAAGAACCATGCTTAGAAGCCTTTCTATTAGATATGCAGAGGCACTATTTATGTAGTCCTCATCTTTCTCAGGGAGTCTACCTTTGCTTTGAATACTTTCTCATAAAGAGGATGCCTGAAAAGGAATGTGTGGGCAAGGGCAAGGGCTGAGAGGTAGCGTAGAATGGAATTGGATCACATATTCAAACTGGATGATCATTGTAGCTAGACTCCATAGTAATTCTACCCAAAGCGTCAAAGAAACTGTCAGAATGATTCCCAAAAGGAGGAGGGATGAGAGGAAAGCAGAAGGTAAAACTGGTGCTAGGTTGTCAGGTAACATGTTGGATTTTTGGTCTTGCTGCTAAAGAAGACAAATGAGTGGCTGAAGATGAAACTGATCTAAGATGTTTTCCAGTGCCTTTCTTCTTCTGGTGTTACGGCTACCTCTTCTGAAATTGAAGCTGGACAACTGAGGTTAAGTCTGTGATTCTGGAAGGAAGAGGTCAAGGGGCGCCTCCCTTGTCTGGTCTGGTTGAAGGAGTCCCAGAGATCAACAATAGATTAAGAATCTTCACTTCCTCAAGAATCTTATCCATCTTTAGGCTGATAATACCCTCTCCCTGAAACAGAGGATCTTCCATTTGGGTCTGAGACTTAGCCAAAATGCCCAACATTGTTAGCAAGGAGCACAATCTAAGGGAAGAAGCTTATACCAGCTGAAGCATCCTAAGTTCCTGAAGGATGTGCTTGGCCACTATATGCCTCTTAGTCACTAGCTTTGCTGGTGGTTTGTGTGTGTTTGTTTGTTTTTCCTGCACCTCAGGAAAACATCCTGGGAAGCAGTGACTCTGTAAAAGATTTGAGGGTCGTGGTGGATAATCAGCTGAATATGAGCTCCCAGAGTAACACTGTGGCCAAAAGAGGTAATGTGATCCTGTGATACATAAACAGGAGAATCTCAAGTAGAAGTAGAAAGTTTATTTTATCTCTGCATTTGGCATTGGTCCGACTGCTTCCAGAATCCTGTGTCCATTTCTGG
Source organism: Terrapene triunguis (assembly GCF_002925995.2). Classification (NCBI taxonomy): domain Eukaryota; kingdom Metazoa; phylum Chordata; order Testudines; family Emydidae; genus Terrapene; species Terrapene triunguis. Next base: position 1,424,057 of record NW_020664492.1, read on the forward strand.
TGCCCACAATTCAAGAAGGATATTGATAAATTGGAGGGGGTTCAGAGAAGAGCAACAAGAATGATTAAAGGGTTAGAAAACATGCCTTATAGTGATAGCCTCCAAGAACTCAATCTATTTAGCTTAACAAAGAGAAGGTTATAAGGGGTGACTTGATTACAGTCTAGAAGTATCTAAATGGGGAACAAATATTTAATAATGGGCTCTTCAATCTAGCAGAGAAAGGTATAACAAGATCTAATGGCTGGAAGTTGAAACTAGACAAATTCAGACTGGAAATAAGATGTGAATTTTTGATGGTGAGAGTAATTAACCATTGGAACAATTTACCAAGTGTCAAGATGTATTCTCTATCACTGACAGTTTTTAAATCAAGATTGGATGTTTTTCTGAAAGATATGCTCTAGGATTTATTTTGGTGAAGTTCTATGGCCTGTGTTACGCAGGAGGTCATACTAGATGATCATAATAGTCCCTTTTGGCCATAGAAACTATGAATCTATGAACTGATTAGAAGGAATATTTATCCCCAAGATAAAATTGGTACTTTCCTATGACAGGTTGTAATTCACCACATAGATACCCGAGAAGGCTTTCTTTCACCTACGGTCTATTTTTTGATGTCCTTATTCAATAGGAAGGTCTAACGTGCTCTGGAACTACTCAATTTCATTGGCTGCTATCATCATCAATAAGCCAGGAGTAAGATGGGTTAGAAAATACTGGCATCTCCATGGTGGCACCTGATAAAAATGATCTATCTTCTTATTTGATTCTGGGATTCAGGGTGGAACGAAGCAGAAGCGCTTAGCAAGAACCAGTAGGCCATCATTAATGAGAAGTCTCTGTCTGTCTCTCTGTCTGTGTCTCGCTCTCTCTCACCCCTACTCCCTCTTTGGACTCAATGATGTTGAACTTCTGTGGTGTCTTTTCCTTAAAGTTGAAGTTTTCAGGTCCAGACCCTGTGCCAAATGGATTATCAACTCCTGGACCATTTGAAATGGTCAGGTCGTAAAACAGATGAAAAGGTGATTGTATCCTCCGTACATTCCCTCAGACAGTGTACAAATGAAGGAGTGATACTGTATGTAGCAGATTTTGAATACATGTTGATGAAGTGTATATATATTATACTATGCAAGACACCAGTTAGTGGTGAAACCACTAGCAGAAAGTAGTGAACTTTTAGAGGGACTCAGGACCCAATCTTGCAAATGATTACACAAGTGCATAACTTTTCTAATGTGAGTACTGTATATTGTTTGAAGGATCTGGGCTGTGGTTTGAAATTAGAAACTACAGCTGTGTGCAATTGCAGAAAAAACTGAGACATTTTTCATAATTCTGTTTCACAGATATTTTTCACCCCCTATAATATTTCTAAAATTACAATATGGCTGAGAAACTATTCAAAACTGAGACATTTCATGTTTTCACAATGAAAATAATTTTGCTTAAAGTGGGACCACTTTCACAAAAATAATCCCCATTTTAGTATTGATATAGAGAGAATAAATAGTTTTGAATTGGCAACAAATAAATGTTCAAATTTTAAGCATTCCAAATTCGATTATGAATATTTCATACAACTCTATTAAAAACAAATTCTAAAATAAACATAATAAAGGGATGAAATGAAAGCATCTTAGCAACAGAACGTGTCTCATTAAAAGTTGTGCAATTATCTGTACTCTGAAAAATCATGGGGATTTACTAAAACTAGAAAATCACCAGGGAAACAAGAAACAAGCCATATGAGCTCTACAGTGTGCATGACATGTACTTACAATAATGAAAGATAAGTTAGGAGAGAAACACAAGGAAGACTGGGGTGGATACTAGGTGCCCTGATTCTAAACCAGGCATGTACCAATGCCAAGATATTGAAAACTGACAAATGATTTGCGGTATTTTAATTTTTAGGTCTCAACCCTGGAAGCCTTAATGGGGTCTGATTACATAAGAACATAAGAATGGCCATACTGGGTCAGACCAAAGGTCCATCTAGCTCAGTACCCTGTCTTCTGACAGTGGCCAATGCAGGTACCCCAGAGGGAATGAACAGAACAGATAATCATCAAGTGATCCATCCCCTTTCACCCATTCCCGGTTTCTGGCAAACAGAGGCTGCCCATCCTGGCTAGTAGCCATTGATGGACCTATCCTCCACAAATTTATCTAGTTCTTTTTTGAACCCTGTTATAGTTTTGGCATTCACAACATCTTCTGGCAAGGAGTTCCACAGGTTGACTGTGCGTTGTGTGAAAAAATACTACAGAAAGGGCTGAGCGTCCACATTTTGAAAATCAGGTTGTTTTAGTGTATCTCAAGTTGAACAGCCACAAATTAGGATAGGTCAGTCACTTTTGAAAACCTTGTCCCAAACACATAAATAGAAATTTTATATTCCCTAAAATTATAAAGAGTTAACTTCAAATGAAACTTGAAAATGAGGAAGAAGTAAAATTGTATTTTTAATTAGTTTTTCCATATAAATGCTTCCTGTATTTTCTGCATCTACAGACCTTTATAGTATATAAAGCGTTATGAGATAGTTCTGGCTTATTCTAGAAAACCTGCAGATTTTATTACATTGTTTCCACATATGACGAGCATTTTGGTAAATAATTGCTAAGTCCAGGTGCAGTTAATAATGCCTCATGAATTCTTGCATTATTGTGTCAATTTCTTATGCAGTAGGATTTTCAGGAACAGTTTATAATTTTATTGTATGTCCTCATTGTATTACTGTTGTAGCAAAGTTAGTTCATTGCCTCTGGTCCCTCATGTTGAAGTATTGCCACAACAATTTCAGACTTGCCATCAGTGTTTGTTTTCTTTATCTGCCTGAGGATATCTCTTGATAACTCAGTTTGCTTTCTAATCATCTCTCTTATTTCTTGCTGCAGTAATAGTCACAATCTGTGACCAACATGAACTTGTTCCTTGCTGTTCAATATTTCATAATATTGGAATTTTCCTTATTTCTCTCATTCTTTTGCAGTCTTACAGTTAGCTAATTCAAGTGTTATTTCTTTCTACATATCTTCATTTTTAGTCCCAGATTTATTTATTTTAAATATTTTCTTGCTTTCAACTTGTCTGATTTTCTTTCAATGCACTATATTGATACCTTAAATCTTCTTTGCCATATCTCATTTCGGTTTTTATTTGTTACTATCTTTACCTAAAACAGCATTCAAATTTATTCTTCTGGGAAACCTGTAAATATACCCCAATAAAATAAGTGTGTAACATTACAAGAAAACCCTGACATCTGCAATATCTAGGGATTTTTCTAGTCTACTAGTGTATTATGTGTTTGTACGGAACTGCATTATCTAATGTATAACCAGACCCTACTTCCACTTAAGTCAAGGGCAAGACTTTTATGATTGATTTTAGTGGGATCAGAATCATGCCTTTGAAACTAAAGCCCCTGGGATGTTGATCATGTCTTTCTGTTTATTTTGAGTAGCACAGAAGACACTGACAGCAATTAATGAACAATTATTTATTGCACTGATTCTTCTGCCATAAGCACATTTATACTGTAACCCTGATCTCTTGCAATGTAACAGACAAGGAGGGTTTATGAGGAACTATTTTGTTTGACTAATTACACTCCCCTTTTTCCTGGACCTCTAGCTTAACTCTTTGCTGAAGCACAGGCCAGAGTTCTGTCTGTCTCAGTCATTTTGGGCGGGGGAAGGGGGGGAGAAATATTACATAGAATAAACCTCAGAGATATGGCTCATCAGACCCTGAATATAGGTGTTGGTAACAGCTGCAAATCATCCTCAGAGAGAGCATACCATATAATTTATTAGTGAACAAAAATGTAATACATACACAAATATTTGCAAACATTATTTGGAATACTTTTCAATAACTTCCTAAACAAAACTATTAAGCAATAAACTTACTGATGTTCTGAGGTGTGGCCCCTTTAGGAACAGATGTTTAGGGAGATGATCATCAGACCCATGTAGGAATGGGGCCAGGAGACCAAATCATATGACGGGCTGCTGGGAGATGTAAATGAATGCTCTCAGTTCAGTCAGGAGAGAGCCTGGAAACAGGAGAGACGTATAGTGAGAGTCTCCTGTAGTAAAGCCTAAGTTTTGGTACACTAGGAGCTATAGAGACCTGCAGGTGGCTATGGGAAAAGGAAACACACCCGATTTAGATATTAGGTGAACTGTTTTGATTTGAGAGACAATAAACCTATGCTAAAGAAAAGGACTGAAATACTGCCACTGGTGAGGACTTTATTGACATACTGGCCAGTGAGTGGGGATCACTGGCTTACAGTGTATCTTTATACAGACTTCTCCACTTTGTTGCTCTTACATATTTTTCAGTGCAAGGTTTCAACAGAATATATACCTATTTTTACCTTAGTGCACTCATACACATTCCCCTCTAATATTGTCACAGAGCTGATTTCTCAGTCTCTGTAATGTGGCCTCAAAATGAGTGTGTCACCTGGATTCTCCAGAAACTGTGGAGGATGGCAGCCTCTCAGTTCTCCTCCAAGCACTTCAGAATCTCCTCAGCAAAACCATGAGGGTTTGTCTACTCTGCAGTGAGAGGGTCTGATTCAGTTTGTGTAGACATACCTGAGCTAGCTCTAATCTATCTAGCTCGGGTACTGATAGCAGTGAAGACTCCACAACACAGATTTCAGCATGGGTTGTGCAAGCCTGCCCACAACCCTGGGTAATTACTTGGGGAGCTAGCCTGTGCTAAAGCCTGTGCTCCCATGGCTTCATTGCTCTGGTACTTGAGCTAGCTAGATTAAAACTAGGTTGGGTATGTCTATATGAGCTGCAGTCTTGCTGTAACTGCAATATAAATATTCCCTCAGAAGATCCTTGAAGCCAGTAGCAAATTCCAGTGCTTGAACTAATAGTTGATTGTCTCCTTTGTTTCTAGCAAGACAGAGAATCTGTAGCTCGTATCCAAAGTGATACAGGTATTGGGACCCAGCCCACATAGCAGACACATCTTTGTCCAGTGTCAATCAGCCACTGAGTCCAGAGCCTCCAGTTCCTGTATTTATAACCTTTTCCTCCATATCTCTGATTGGCTCAGAGCTCTCAAACGGTGAATGTATGGAATCTGCTAGACTGCTTGCCTTTAATGTCTACTTTCTGTTGTAACCCATATGGCTAGCTTAGTCTTTATTATATTCAGCTGTAATGCAAGGAACCTACTGGCCTATATCCTGTAAGACATTAGCTTAAGCAAGTTAGCATAAGTATAGTAGGCCTGCAACCTTTGGCATAGATAAATGGCCTAATGGTTACTCTCAGATTTTGGGAACTAGGAATAGCTTGCTCAATGGCAGGAGCTGAAAACTAATGGTAAATTGCAACTGCAGGAACATGGAAATAATAACTGCAGAGCTGCTTAAGCAAGAAGTGATGGGTATGATAATGAGTTAAATACCATTAATATGTATTAATATGTTAATCTATAGGATAAGTGTACCCCATTATTATGTGGGTGAGGAAATTAGATTTGGGCATGGAATGCTGGGCTTTAACATGAATATTCATGATGGTGTTCAGGCCCTATAATAGGGTAAACCATCATGTAGAGAGAGAGAGAGAGAGCTATTTCCATCACTTTTAGCTTTCCACCATTTGACCCTTCAGCTCTATTGTTATCATAGAATCATAGACTATCAGGATTCCTTCAGTTCTATTGTTATCATAGAATCATAGAATATCAGGGTTGGAAGGGACCTCAGGAGGTCATCTAGTCCAACCCCCTGCTCAAAGCAGGACCAATCCCCAAACAGATTTTTACCCCAGTTCCCTAAATGGCCCCCTCAAGGATTGGGCTCACAATGCTGCGTTTAGCAGGCCAATGCTCAAACCACTGAGCTATCCCTCCCACCACCATCAATCTTGGGTACTGAGGAACCTGGACCAACGGACTCATTTGGCTGAGAACTGAGATGAAAGGAATGACAGAGAATGAGGAAGGACCTAAGAGACGGGGGGAAAGGGGAGAAATGACTGAAGGAGTTGGCAAAGAGAGAAGGAAATGTGAATCCTGAGAGATGCTGAGAGCTGGAGTGTTCACAGAGAGACCGAAGAGAAAAGAAGACCTGGAAATTAAAAATAAGAATTAAAAATGAAAGAAAATCACAAAGCCTCTCTCCCTGTTGTGTGTGAAGCAGTGTCACATTCCAAGTAAAATATACCAACAACAGAGCAAATACTCAAGCATAGGATCTTAAAGTTTTGTTCTATGTGAGTATTAGTATATGCAAAAATAAATTGTTCACATGTTCTTGGAAAGTAAGCACAAAAGATGTGTAAACATGGGCAATACATATTCACTTTTGAATTTAGTTGATTTTTTTCTTCCTACCCAGGCATCTTCCTGTTCTTGCTGATGAAGTATCTCAAGATCCAAAAATCAATTACACTAACAACTTTCCTTCTTGCATCACATTTTTTCTTTTTTCCTCAAAAGACATTATTAATAAAAGGTATTGGGATGTCTGGTTATAAAAATATCTCATGTCCTAAGACGAATTGTCTGGAAGTCAGTGAAGAATTTTGAAGTGCTAACCAAACTGTTAAGTCCTATAGTGCAGTTATCTTCATTAATAGCATAGTCAGAAAAAAATATATAATTCTATAATGATCCAACTTAACAAATGAAAAGGAAATAAAAATTACAGTAAGAATAAAGCACACATTACTCTTTCATCTTCTCCACAGACTGGGATGGGACATTTACATGTTACAAAAGAAGGACTTCGACTGGAAGGAGAGTCAGAATTCTTATTCCCTTTGTATGCCAAAGAAATTCACTCTAGAGTGGTAAGTAGATATCGAAAAGCCATGCTAAAAGAGAATTAATGTATAGAAATCCATTAAGAAAATCAATAATATATATAAAATGTGTGCATGTATAGAATATTATGGTATGAGTGGATATATATTAATATAGTATGGTGTAACATGGCAAAAGATTTTATCAGTGTGAATTTGAAATTCGTGCTCAGATGCTATGGCAATACTAAGATACTGTGGTGACATTCACCAACATGAAATACTTAGGCATATTGCTCTTGAGTGATAAAGCCATGCGTGAGTTATGCAGGTCATTCCAGCTGAATGGTGTTAAAACTTTAGGAATATTTTAGAGAGTTTTAAGATTTTTTTATTGAGTCTATTTTTGTATCTCTTCCCTGTAAAGCCAGATATCTTGGTAACCATGAGTTCGACTCTTAAGGGTTTACAAGGAGTCTTAAATATCTCTAAAAATGACCAGAAATAGTTTTTGTATACCTCAATTAAAGTTCCATTCTTGGGAATGTCCCAGGGTGAAGGTAAGTTCTGGATCTGATTGAGGAGCTGGGAATCTCTCCCTTTCCAATGATACAAAGCTCCCATTTCTATATCTGTAAGACACAAGATAACAGAGATTAAATTTGTGAAATATTTATACATAAAAAAGCTGTAACTCTGTAAGGACTATATTTTGCCTACCTGGGCTTCAGACAGGTATGATTTATTTATTTATTTATAGTTGGTGGGGAAGGAGGAGAAATTACATACTTGAAAAAGAGACAGGAAACATTTCTCAAACAGTTTGAATTTTTTTTAAAAAGAGAGAGGCAGGTGTTTGAAACTGCTCCAACATCTGGAGGTGTGTGAAGGAGTCCTATTAGCATCTTTCCATTTGTTTGAATGAAGAAGGAGTGGTTCTGAACAGGTCTTAAATTATCCAGGCATTAATTTGTTGTGGAGCAGTGTTTGTTACCTGCAAACTAAATAAAATCTTCTTCAGGGCCAGATTCTGCCACCCTAACTCATACTGAGTAGCTCTAAGCCATCTTTCATTTTGAGTCACATACAGATTCCAGCAAGTTTGAGTTGCTGAGAGAGAGCCCAAACTTCTCCAAGAATGTTCATTTAAGCTTTATTTTATCTTTTTGTGCAACAAATCTTTCCAATAGCATGAACAGCGTCTTATTAGATAGTGAAACTGCATTACTAAATCTGTATTCCCTCTTTGTTTCATATGTTCTGTTTTCTGCCTTGCAGTCAAGGGAACATGATTTATGTGTTTAAACGTGAATCCTCTCAGAGATATTCTTCTTTGAGTAGTGTCCCTATGGGTGCTCCACTGTAGGTGTGCTTGTGTCCCTGCGCTGCTGATTGGAGAACTTTGGTAGCAGTGTCTGTTGGGCTGTCTCGCCTCATGCTGCGCCACAAGGCTAGTCAGTGCACACTGGCTAACCCCTCTCAGTTCTTTCTCAACCACCCGTGGCTAGAGATGGAGCCATTAGCAATCCATTAAGACTATTGTTCTCTTGGTTTACATACTTATAGTTAGTTAGCCTCCTAGTTACAGCTGTAGCTTTTTCTTTCTTCTCCTTTCTTATTTTACCCTTAAAAAAAAGAAGAAAAAGAGACTTTATTTTCTTCCCATCTTTTTCCCCCCATCAGGGACCCTTCCCCTCAACAGGGTATGCCCAGTTTGTGGGGCTTCAAAAAGTGCCACATCTGTAAAGAGATGATCCCGGTTGTGGATAAGCACTCTCAGTGCATTCACTGCCTCAGGAAAGGCCACATACAGCAGCAGTGTTGTCTTTGCCAACAACTCCGGCCAAGATCTCGCAAAGACAGAACTCCACTAGAAGATCATCTTCATGGAGGCAGCTCTCTGGCCCCAGTCACCTGGTAGACATGAGTCTTCCCCACAACCTTCTACATTTAAGGGATGTGGGTTGAAGAAACAGGCTGTGGACCCTTCTCACAAATCATCTAAGAAGAGAATGGGAAGTCCCTTAGTGAACCCCGATATAGCTGTAAGCAATCACCATCTCACCGGATATCTTCAGCATCGCCGGGACCAAGACCATCTCAATCTGGCACCCATGCCTCATGAAGACCAACAGCTACTGGTACCACTGACAGGCTCATGGAC
>NW_020664492.1:1433417-1435583 GCF_002925995.2 Terrapene triunguis
AGTACATATTCATGGGACAGCAACACAGGATGAATCCTTAGAAATATGTTACTAACTTTTAAGTAGTCACCAATATGTGAATGGTAACTAAAGATCCAGAATATAGTTTATCACACTGGACCAGATTGTATTACCAGATTGATCACTGGTTTATTTTATTAAATCAAGCAGCAGCAATTAGAAAAGTGCATTTGAGATGCCCAGATTTGTGTCTGATTTTTTACCAATATATAAATATAATAGATTTAGCTCACAGTCTCTCTTGATCTTTGTTCCCCACCTTAAATATAACTCCTTGACCTTGGATATTCAGGCTAAACCATTGCATACTGTTCTTCCTAAGGCTCAGAGGCTGGCACACTCATCTTTTTCTGCTCTTCCTGTCTTTTCATAAGAGTTATTGGTTCTGTTTCTGTTTCTATACACTCTAATTTTTTAAGATAATTTACTAATCTGAAATAATTCCTTTTACTCATTTGGCAACTTGTTTTGAGATATCCTATCTTCCTGGTTTTCATATTTACAAGATTCTTGGTTTTTTTTAAATAAATCTGGACAGCAGAGGGCACTGAGACTGAGGTGGATGCAGGTTGCTTGAGCTCTGAAGTGGCCCTTGGGGAATCTTCAAATGTTGCCCCCTACAATTCACTATACAATCCCAAGAAATATTGCATGCTACTGTTGAAACCCCCAAGATGCCTTCTAGTTCTGCATCTTCTTCTCTGAATCCCAAAACACCAAAAACAGAGGAGATCTGTCTCCCCTACTTCTACAAGTAAAATGGTGCCTCAGCCTGATGAAATGCAGCTGATATCTGTACAATAGGTTGCCACAGATACTGATGAAATTAAATCTACAGTTTCCACCCTTCAGACCACCATGACTTAGATTGAGTGCACTACAAGTTCTATCCAGATGGATTAGTGAAGCAGAGCACAAAATTTCTGAAGTGGAAGATGATTTCAAAGAGAACAAATTATAGGTTATGAAGAACTGTAATGATATCAGATCTATTAAAACCAAGCTAATTGATCTAGAAAGCCACTCAAGATGATGGAATATCAGGATTGTGGGTGTCCCTGAGTGCATAGAGAAGGGTAAATCCTCTGAATTTGACCCTAAACTGCTAACTAAGTTGATGTATCTGCTGGTAGATCTTTGTTGTAATATAGAATGGACACACTGGGACCTTGCCCTCAAGTCAGTTCCAAGAGATGAGACTAGAGCATTGATTGTGAAGTTCCTGAAGTTTGCGACCAAGGACCTTATCAAATCCAGAGAAAAAGGGATTATGCTATGGGGAGAACCAGCAATTAAAATACTGTTCTTTCAAGATTATGCCCGCGATGTGGTTACAATAAGGGCAGCTTGTAACTAAGTGAAACAATTGGCTAGGGAGATGAACTTGAAGTATTTTATTAAATACCCGGCAACGCTCCATATTAAAAATAGTAAGAAGATAGTACCATTCGGTTCCTGTTAAGAGACAGAAAAATACCTGAAAAATCTTCAAACTCCTGCCTTGCAAGAGGAGACTGAGTGATTTTCGGACTATGCTCTAGTGGTGGGGGTCTAGACTGTGTTTGTGGGGACGCAGGGGGTGTGGCATGGAGCCTGCCCCCTGGTCCATCTGTGTCCCCACCCCAACCCCCGCCACCACCGTTGCCCCCTCCACCACCCCCACAGGCCATTTACCATCTGCCTTCGCTCCTACCTCTGGGACTCTGCTGCTCTCCAGGCCTGCCACGCCCTATTGCCATCGTTTGGGCCTGCAGCAGCAGGCAGCCCGCACGTTGACTTTTGGTGCAAGCGCCCCGGATTGACCCCTTCCCCTTTGCAACAGGCCCCCCAGCTTTGCCCCTTGCTGCCTACCCCATTTGCCCCCTGTAGTCTTTTGCCCCTCCCCAGCTTCAGTTTGTTTGCCTGCCCCGCCCTTTCCCTCTGCAGCTTGGTTTGTTTGTCCCACCCCAGCCCTACAGTTAGCCCCTTGGTTCCTCTGCCCCATTCCCAGCCTGGTTGCTCCCCTTCCTTTGCGCCCCCTTTGCCCTGATTGACCCCTCCCCTCGTGTGCCCATGCCCCCCCGTGCGCTTGTGCCCCCCACCCCGTTTTGGTTCATCACTGCACCCCCTGATGTTATTGTGACCTTCCCTCCCCTAGTGCAGCTA
>NW_020664492.1:1435683-1467513 GCF_002925995.2 Terrapene triunguis
AAAAAAAAAAAAAAAAAAAAAAAAGAGGAGACATCTATGGAATGATCCGACCAAATGGAATTTCTGTATTGCTCTCTCACGTCTGATATGGTTGTTCTAAACAAGCTGATGGGCACTAGTTGTTATTGATATTAGTTCCTTTTTTTTTGCTTTCTTTCATTGGGGTTGAAGGGCTAAAGGGTTATCATCAATTTACTTCCTACTGCCCTAACTCATGGGAAAGGACCATCAATGTAAAATCTATCATTTGATTAGTAATTATATATATAATCATTGCTTTATTAGATGGTGCTTCCTTAGGACTAGTATATGTAGTGTGACAAAGTTCCTCCTCTATCTTGGTGGGTCCTGTGCTTATTGGAGGATTTTCTTGCCTCAGAGATTCACCATGTGGGTTGGGGAACAGCCCAGAGACCTTCCCCTCTGGAAGAACCCACAGTCCAGGTCAATTGGGAGGTTTGGGGGGAACCCGGGCCCATCCTCTACTCCGGGTTCCAGCCCAGGGCCCTGTGGACTGCAGCTGTCTATAGTGCCTCCTGTAACAGCTGCATGACAGCTACAACTCCCTGGGCTACTTCCCCATGGCCTCCTCCAAACACCTTCCTTATTCTCACCACAGGACCTTCCTCCTGGTGTCTGATAACGCTTGTGCTCCTCAGTCCTCCAGCAGCACAGCACACCCTCTCACTCTCAGCTCCTTGCGCCTCTTGCTCCCAGCTCCTCACACTCACACCACAAACTGAAGTGAGCCTCTTTTTAAAACCCAGGTGCCCTGATTAGCCTGCCTTAATTGATTCTAGCAGCTTCTTCTTAATTGGCTCCAGGTGTCCTAATTAGCCTGCCTGCCTTAACTGGTTCTAGCAGGTTCCTGATTACTCTAGTGCAGCCCCTGCTCTGGTCACTCAGGGAACAGAAAACTACTCATCCAGTGACCAGTATATTTGCCCTCTACCAGACTCCTGTACCCCACTGGTCTGGGTCTGTCACAGTAGGTTTTATTGATAATGTGTGATTACTATAGTTGCAATCTTTGGGGCCTCTGGGGATCTCCATGTTTCACCTGATCTGGCCATGCACTCTGGGCATCAAGTGTATATGCATATGTCATTTAGACCTTCAGGGTACGCACTCTCAACTAAAATGTGGCAATTACTTCAGTAAGAAAGGTTTCCAAACTGCAAACCGTTAGTCGACCCCTGCTATATGGTTTGTTATAAGGATAAAATTTCTGTATTATTCCTCACACCTCATTCATCCAACACTGAGGAAACACTTCATGCTTCGTAGAGCTTTGGCATTCTACCTTGACAACAGTAATGCATTCAGAACTTCTAATAGGCTTTTCATAGCCTAGGCCAAGAGAATCAAATGCCAACCAGTGTCAACTCAATGTATATCACACTGGATCTCTGACTGTGTCAAGCAATGCTATGATCTTGTGAAAGTCTTTCCTCCAGTAAGAGTAATAGCTCACTCCATCAGGGCCCAGTCCACTTCATCAGCCTTTCTGATCAGTGTTCCCATAACAAATATATGTAAAGTGGCAATGTGGTCATCTGTACATACCTCTTTCAGACATTATGCCATCACTCAAGCCTCTTGTGACTATGCTAACTTTAGTAAATCCATGTTGCAGTCTCTCTTCAGATGATCCAAAGCCTCACCACCTGTAAGGGAACTGCTACAGAGTCACCTAAAATGGAATATATACATGTACAATTACTTGAAGAAGAAAAAAAAACAACAGTTACTTACCTACAGTAACTGTTTGTTTGTTTTTTGTGGAGATGTGTTGTGCACATATAAATTCCACAATCCTTCCACCTGGCCTGTGACTTTGGTTAATATTTTCCACAAGCAGAACAGAGAGAAAGGTGACACATGCCGCTTTTATGCTCTTGTTTGGGTGCATGAGGAGAGCAGGGGCACATGCATTCCCTCATGGTACTTCTGGTAAAAGTCTCTGACTCAAGAACACTGGGAACACACACACCTAAGGTGGAATGTATATGTGCATAAAACATCTTGAAGAACAACAGTTATTGTAGGTAAGTTACCATTATTTTTTAGTTTCAGGTCTGATTTTTTTTAAATCCTTTATTTTTTGGTTAGTTGGTTTCAGGTTTTATTGTCTAATGCACTGAAGTGTGAAATAACTGTTGCTCCATTATTTATCACCTGCTTGATTACATGCCACCTTGACAAAATGGCTAACTTGACTCAGTGGGTTTGTTTTATTTACAACACAGTTATATTTCTACATTAAACGCATTTCTGTCCTGACACTGGACCCAGTGGGACTACTCACACTTAAAGTTGAGTGTGTTTGTGTGTGTTTTCAAGGTGGGAGCCTTGGATCATAAAATTAGTGTTACACAGCTTTCATCATCATTCATCGTTTTTCACATGACCAGTTTTCTGCGGGAGTGCAGGAAGTCTGGGACTCAAGTGCTAAACTTTTATCAAAAGATAAATTGCCAGCAATTGTATCTGTTGGGCTAATGTTATAGATTTTGATCACTTTAGGACTACACTTTTTAATTATGTTTGTGTATTTTGAATAAGGTGTTTTTTGTTTGTGTTTTAATTTAAAAAAGATTCTGGAAAGAAGACAATAAATGATTCAAACCTATAGTGTTATGGCATTTCAACAGGAGACTTTATCAAAATTTTACCATGTCATTCCAGCTATCAGGTTTTAATAGTTTCTTCCTCCTACAAGGAGGGAAAAATCCATATTTACTGTATGAATTGATTCCCATAAGATGGTATATTATTCTCAATGTGGTTCTCTAAGATTTTATATTATAATGTTTTGGAGAATTGATAATCACTTTGTACCACATGCTGCCATTTCCAAATATATCTACCATATTTTCTGTTTTAGAGTGACCAAAAGTGGGGAATAGTCTGGGGAAAAAAGTGTGTGGGGTCATAAAAATACAATATTGACTTCCTCATCTACCTACACCATCAGAAAAAGGTAGATTTGGAAGGAAAACTTGGAGTAGTTATTTATGGATAATAACTGCCAGTCGGAGGTAATCCCAGCCAAGAATTTGGGGGGAAAGGGAGCTGGATTGGGGACTTTGGTTAGACTGATTATAGAGGTGGGGACCAGCTCCCAATCTGAATGTCTCCAAAGTTCAAAGGGTATTTGAATCAAGGATTGTAATTTGGGTCCATCTCTGCTGTCCATCAGTGGGTTGAGTGCCTATTCAAATAATTAGGTTTTCTGTTTTTTGTTACATCTGTCAACTAAATGAGAGCTCTAAACACAAAATATTAATTCAGAGACTTCACTCTTTGGCTGGTTTTCTATTGCAAAGGCTCTTTTAATGACTTTATTAATAATATATATGGCAATGATAAATTATATAAATTGTTTTGAAATCTATTTGTTCTGCTAAAACTGCAAATCTTTCTCGATACTGTAGGACTCATCACTACTTCTGCAGTCTGCTCATAATGTGACTGTGAATGCTCGCAATTCAGATGGTGAAGTCACAGGCAGATTAAACGTGGGTAAGTCTAAATTATTTTCTTTTGTTTAGCATTTTGTATGGATTTTAATGAATATTTGTAAAGAGTTTTGAACATATAAAGGTCTGTATACATGCTAATTGTTCATTATGATAACCACATTTGAATAGCCCACCTGCCACACAATATGTACTAAGATCATATTTCTCACTCACCAATTAATTGGTAACTCCATAAATGTATAAAGCATTTGTTTCCTGCAGGTTTTGACAGGAAAACCAAAGGTTTGGATGTCTGTTTTTGTCTCTCTGTCATTAGCTTTTTACAAAATTGTTTAAATGGTTCTACTTTCTGTTTTTCTTTCACACTCTTTGATGGCTGTACTTGTTTAAATTAGGCAGTTTAGGGGTGTAACTGACTGGAGGAAGTAATATATATGCTGTTTCAGTTCATTGAAACAGTAGTGTATTTGTGCTTTCATTTTCTCTCTCTGTCCAGAGAGGGGTATCAGCTGGAATTTGAGTGTGGTAAATTCAAATTTGACATGGTCTTGAGTGCTTGCCTTTACATTCACTACAATGGTGTATCATGCCTGAGGCAACTAATAGAGCTGTCTAAACTAAACCTCCTCCTTCAAAGTGCTCTGGAGCAAATTAGGTAGAGTAAAGTGCTTGAATTATGTCTATTTCTTCAAATTCTGGTGACTGCTGGATTATCTATACTACAAAAAACTATAATATTGTCTTCCTTTTTGAAGTGTTGGTTAAATAATTTTTTTACTCTTTTTGAATATATTTTTTAAAAAGAATTATCACCTTATGTTGAGGAATCCAGAACTCTTTAAAAAGACAAGCGTTCTTCTTTGAGTGCTTGTCCATATGTATTTCACTCTTCGTGCACATTCACCCCATGCATTCAAGTTTGGATTCTTTTGGCCAGCAGCGGCAGTTGGGGCCGTATCTGCACCCTTCATGGCCTAGTACTCCCCTACCCAAGAGCATAAAGGGTGGCATGACCCGAACTCTTCCTCAGTTCTTTCTTACCGCCTATTGCTATGAATAAAAACTTTGGCAGTATCCAACCCTCTCACTGTGTGATTTATACTTTCTAGTGTAAGTAGTTCATGATAGATATAGTTTTAGATCGTTAGTTAACAGTTAGTAATAGTTTTAGAGTTTTATTCTCCCTTTTAAAAAAAATCCATATTGTTTTCCATTAGTTTTCCTAATGAGACTTTCCCAGTACCAGGTCCAGCACTTATGGATGAAAAAAAGTCTCCTAGGTTTAAAAACTGCCCATCTTGTGGTATAGTAATGCTGCTTAATAATGGACCTATTGTGCCTGAGTAAAGGGTACATGCCTGACAAGTGTGCCATTTGAAAGTCATTCTCTAAGAGAACACAAAGGTAAGAGAGGCTCACCGCATGCTATTTTTACTGGGGAAGTCTATACGCCCCTCTTCAGATCCTTCTGCACCAAGGCTCTTGGTACCAGCAACATTGGTACCCACCACTGGGGTCCTGATAGCTTCTGTCCACCCTGTCTGTGGTAGTGACATTCTTAGTACCAACAGTTTACTCGATACTGGGTGATCTGACTGTCTCGGAATCACCACTTTTGTCTTGGGTGAACATAACAACTTCAGTACCAGCTAATACCCCACTACAGTGCCTATTACCTTGGCGATACCAGCTAAGGGACACACTGAAGTTTTACCTGAGACCCCAGTTAAGACAGTTCCACCTCTAGGAGAGAAATAATCTTTCTCCTCTTAAGCTTTGGAGCATAGTAGGGATGCATTGCCAACACACTCCCAGAGGTCCAGGTCTTTTGATCCCTATGGTTCTGAAAAGGATTCAGGGGCACATTATTATAATGCTAGACCTAGGGGTTCTAAAAGGTACTCTAAAAGTTCCCATGGTATCTCCCCCTATGGCCTCCTGCCCCATACCCTTACCATCTTCCTTGGCCATATTTGGCATCAGCCGCTTACAGACAACCAGGAAGTTAGCTTTTGCAGCCCCATCCAGGGTTAGGTCCCTCTCTCCACACAGATATCAGAAAGCCCTGCAGGTAGCTCAGACAGCGATTCCATCTGCTGAATGCCAAAAAGATCAGGGCTCTGAGGAAGAGGATTTGCAGGCTGCTGTCAGATAATACTGTTGCCCATTTCCTGTTCAACACTTGATAAAGCTGTGGTGCAATTGTCATCAAGCATACAGCCTGATGATTATAAAACATTTCAAGAATCATTATGCTGGAAGGTGGACATTCTTGAAATTCCATTGGATGTTTTCCAGGAGAAATCCCATAAAGCATATATACATCTCTGCCTGGACAGTTTGCAATGCCAAAAAATTATGGCCTGCTGGAGACAGTCAAAATCCTCAGGAAGACACGTGACGCTTACATCTGGCTGACACCTACATTCAAAAGGACTGATCAACAGTATCAAGTTCCCTCATGAGGATTTGAGCAGTTCTATCTGCATCCCCTTCCTGGGTCACTAGTAGTAACAGGGGGACCAGACAACAGGGACCACCAAAATCTATGCCCCATGAAAAAGAACCTTAGAAACTTGGTTTATTCAGCTGCAAAAATTATTCTTCTGCCAGTCTGATTGCCAGTTATCAGTGTTTATTGGCAAAATATGATTATTTAAATCAAGACAACTGTTTTTAAATTCATGGACAAAATTCCACATGGCAACAGAGAGAAATTCAAGTCTCTTGTCTCAGAGGGTCGACTCATGGCACACACTTCTCTCCAGGTTGCTCTTGATGTTTTGTACACAGTGGCAAGATCCATGGCCACATCTTTTGCCATGATGAAGTCCTCTTCGCTAAAATTGCCCTGAATACCTAATGAAGTACAAACAGCAATAGAGAACCTGCATTTGAGGGATATGATTTGCTTAATGTAAAGACTGATGAGGCCTTACGTTCATTAAAAGATTCTCAAGCAATACTGAGCTCTTTAGATGTTTACACACCTACATTGAGAAGTAAGCAAGTCAGGCCACAACCATATTTGAGACAAACCTATCACTCACAACAGAGACCATTAGAAGTTTCTAAGAAAAGACAGAGGACTTAGAGGAGGAGGCCATCAGCCTCCACTTTGCTGTCTGTTCATCCTGCTGCATCAACATCAAGGAAATAAATTTGACTCTTATTGGTACTCTTATTTGACTCTTATTGTACATCTTCTCCATTATTCTTCCATTACCTACCCACCCCTTATCCCCTCTTTGGGAACCATTAGTTTTATTTTTGTGGGGCCTGGAACCTTATCACTATAGATCAGTGATACTCAGACTGAGGCTTGCAAGCGAGTGGCTCTTTAATGTGTCTCCTGAGGCTCTTTGCAGCACATGATATTAAAACACTGTATGATTTAAATATTAACCAATCTAAGTTATTAACCAATCAGGATGCTTTTACTATGTTACTAATCAATTGTAGTTGATAAAATAATAATGCTTGGTCAGTCATTTTGCTGTGAGAATTATATATAATCTCCCCATCGTACTGTTTAAATATGAATATATATTGAACTATAGTAAATGTAACAATGAATTTACACTACTGTGGCTTTTTTGGGTAATGGGATCACTTATTTGTCTCCTGAACCACTGAGGTCTGAGTATCACGGCTATAGAGTTTCTAGAGATCATAGAGATGGGGTATTCCATACAATTGCAGATCTCTCTGTCCCTTTTCATGTTACATCAAGAAGTGCAATCACCTCCAAGTCTCAGAGTAGTCGAAGAAGTGCCTCAAGAATATAGGGGAAGGTTACTTTCTAATTCCAAAGCAAAAGTGAGACTGGCACCCTATTATGGACATGAAACACCTTCATCTGCAGATTCAAGTTCAGGGTGGTAATTGTGGTTTCTATAATTCCATCCCTAGATCCACAGGACTGGTACACAGCTCTGACCTCCAGAAGCCCTGTTTTCATGTAGCAATTGATTCTGCTCATAGAAAATACCTAAGGTTCAGGTGGGCAATTCCTATTATAAATAGAGTTCTGCCCTTTGGGCTATCAACAGCACTGATGATATTTATCAAACAACTATTGGTAGTGAAAGCTTACCTGGGAAAACAGAGAGTCCAAATTTACTCCTACTGGGATGATTGGCTAATTCAAGGGACATCTCCACAACAGGTGACTGAATCTATTCACCAGATACTCCAATGTTTTTCCTTTCTAGGACTTTGCATCCCAAAAAGAAAAGTTGGTATTACTACCTACCCAAAGGGTAGAATTTATTTGGACAGTGCTAAACTCCACCACAGCAAAGGCCTATCTACTTCAGGACAAATTCAACACCACAATTGGCACAATGTCATTGATTCATTATTTGTCACTTTCCATGCAGATATTCTGGAGGCTGATATTCATTTCTGCAACATGATAAATGTCTATAGCATTGGGGATCTCAAAGCACTATACAAATACTACTTAAACTTCACAATAGCTTGCAAGATTGTCCCTGTTTGTTAAAAGGAGATAATGTTCACCTAATCTTGCAAGCTATTGTGAAGATTAAGTAGGGTTTGTAAAGTGCTTTGAGATCCCCAATGGAAGGTGCTATAGACATTTATCATGTTGCAGAAATGAATATCAGCCTCCAGAATATCTGCATGGAAAGTGACAAATAATGAAATGGCAACATTTCATATGATATTGGCAATGACCTGGTTAATCCCAGAATTGTAGAAGTTGTAGGTTTGGTTTTTTTTTTATTTTGAATCAGTGAACATTCAGCTGTTCTGTGTTCAGTAAGGATCAGATGCTACAACCCTTGCTCCCACTAAATAGCCCTTATTCACATAAGAAGTTCCATTGAAGTAAACTGGACTACTCACATGAGTAAGTGCTACTTAGTGGAAGCAAGGGTTGCAGATTCTGATCCTGTATTATGACATTGATATTAGTAAACAAATAATTTATAGTTGTTGGGGCGGGGGGAGTTTTAGAAATTGCTATTTTAAATGGTGCTGGCCTAAATTTTCAGAAGTGACTAGTGATTGTCAGTGCCCAACTTGAGATGGCTTAAAGGATATCATTCTGGGATGTATTAGCAGGAGTGTTGTAAGCAAGACACAAGCTCTACTCTGTGCTGATTAGGCTTCAGCTGGAGCATTGTGTCCAGTTGTGGGTGCCACATTTCAGGAAGGATGTGGACAGATTGGAGAAAGTCCAGAGAAGAGTGACAAAAATGATTAAAGGACCTATGAGGAAAGATTGAAAAAAATTGGGTTTTTTAGGAAAAGAGAAGCCTGAGGGGGGACATGGTAACAGTTTTAAAGTATGTAAAAGATTGTTATAAGGAAGAGGGAGAAAAATTGTTTTTCTTAACCTCTGAGGATACAACAAGAAGCAATGGGCTTAAATTGCAGCAAGGAAGGTTTAGGTTGGACATTAGGAAAAGCTTCCTAACTGTCAGGGTGGTTAAGCACTGGAATAAATTGCCTTGGGAGTTTGTGGAATCTCCATCATTGGAGATTTTTAAGAGCAGGTTAGACGAACACCTGTCAGGAATGGTCTAGATAATACTTAGTCCTACCATGGGGGCAGGGGACTGGACTAGATGACCTCTCAAGGTCCCTTCCAGTCCTATGATTCTATGATTCTATTACTCTAATTTTCAGAAAGTGCTGAGCTTGCACACTCTGAAAATGAGGTCTTTTAAGGTGTCTTAAATTAGACCCCTGAAATCATTAGTCACTCTTGCATATTTAGATCTGAATACTTAAGCTTTGTTTTTTCAAGGCAGCAACTGGGGAGATAGGCATCTTTTCACTTATATAATTTTGTTAATGTTTCTCAAACTTTAATTGATTTGGGGGAAAAACATCATAGTTTCTTAATTTGTTTCCCCTAAAGCCCTAATCCAGCAAAGCACTTAAGTACATACCTAACTTTAATTATTTTATTAGTCCCATTGAAGTAAATGGGTCTTACTCCTAGTCTTAAAATCAAGGGTGTGCTTAAGTGCTTTTCTACATCAAGGTTTAAAAGGGTATCATTGAGCAACTGTTACATGTATGTGATGGGGTGAAATCCTGTCACAGTGTAGAAAGGGGGTTTTAGATAGCTAAAAAGCGCCTTTTGCAGCCATATAGGAAAAAGGAGGATCCGGGGAACTATAGACTAGTCAGCCTGACTTCGATACCTGGGAAGCTACTAGGGCGATGTATAAAACATTCAATTTGTGAGTACCTGAAGGTGAAGGGGTAATCACTAGCAGCCAGCATGGATATACCAAGAACAAATCATGCCAAACCAGCTTGATTTCCTTCTTTGACAGGGTAACTGGTTTGGTGGATAGGGGGAGTGCGGTGGACATAATATACCTGGACTTCAGCAAGGCTTTTGACCCAGTCCCACATAACATTCTGATAAGTAAGCTGAAGAAATGCAGGCTTGGTGGAACTATCATTAAGTGTATACATAGTTGGTTAAACAACTGCAAACAAAGCGTAACTATTAATGGAATGATGTCAGATTGGAGGGAGGTCTCAAGTGGGATTCCACAGGGATCTGTTCTGGATCTGGTGGTATTTAACATCTTTATTAATTACCTGGATGCAGGAATAGAGTGCATACTGATCAAATTTGAAGACGACACAAAGCTATGGGGATTGCCAATGCTTTGGAGGATAGAGCTAAAATTCAGAGGGATCTTGATAAATTGGAGAGCTGGGCTATAAACAATCAAATGAAATTCAATAAAGACAAATGTAAGATGCTACACTTAGGGAAGAAAAAGCCAAATGAACAAATACAGAATGGGGGATAACTAGCTTGGCAGCAGCACTGCTAAGAAGGATCTGGGAGTTGTGGTGGTAATACCGCTCTTCTTGGCACTGGTTAGGCCTCAGCTAGATTACTGTGTCCAATTGTATAGAAAAGATGTGGAGAAACTGGAAAGGATCCTGAGGCGATCCAAAGATGGTTAAAGGGATGGAATGCAAGACATACAAGAAAGGCTGAAGGAACTGGGTATGTTTAGTTTGGAAAAGAGAAGATTGAGGGGAGACATGGTAGCAGTCTTCAAATACTTGAAAGGCTGCCATAAAAAAGATGGAATAAAGTTGTTTTCTCTTGCCGTAGAGGGCAAGACAAGAGGCAATGGGTTCAAACTACAGCATAGCAGATTTAGATTAAATCTCAGGAAAAACTTCCTAACTGTAAGGACAGTAGGAGAATGGAACAGACAGCCTAGGAAGGTTGTGGAAGCTCCTGCACTGGAGGTTTTCAAAAGGAGGCTGGTTTAGACACAACAAGTCCTGCATCTTGACAGGGGGTTAGACTAGATGACCCTTGCTGTCCCTTCTAACAGATATGATTCTATGCTAGGGACACAGATTGATGCAACATCATACCCTGATGCAAGGGGGTGCTCTAATAGTGTAAATTACCATGTTTGCAGAATGGTAGTACCAGTTCACTGAACATTTGCAAGCATCACTATTTTTAAACAAACATTAGATAGAAAATATGATTTATAGTTTCACAAAAAAATGGGATAGTGTTCCAGTTACAGATTTATGATGTCATAATTAATCCCTATTTTGTCTTTAAATCTTTCTGACGCATATTCAAAATCCCTTTTCGTTTATCATTTGAGCTAATTATAAAGACCTGGATCACTCCTCTTTGAAAAATAATCTCCTAACAGTTTATCAAACCATGTTAAGTGATTGCAGAGTTCATATCTCATTTAGGTAATAATTAACTAGGAGCATGAAAGGTACAATATTTCTAATTCTACTTTATGAATACAACTCAGACTATTTTGCCATAGTTAGTCACAGAAGTTATTGAGTTTAAAGGAAAAAATTTTTGCAAATTTGTCCTTCATACTGTGCCATTCAGATGCACGAATAATTCTTTATTCTTTAAAGATATTTTCAAGTCAAATATTTAAACATTACTAAGGTCTCCAGGCTCCTTAACGCTTAATTATTTTCCAAATTATTTGAATTTTATAATTCAATATGTTGCTAAAGAAAAGTGATAATTTGATGGAGACTGGATAGGTTTTTATTTAACCTGGTAATGGGGAAGAGGTTAGACATAGATATGTGGGGTATATCTGCACAGCCCACAGAAGCAAGCCTGGGTCAATAGATTCATGCTAGCTAGCACTTTAGAAATACAGGTCTGTCGCATCTTACGCACATTTAACATGCGTGATTTCAGCTTTACGCGGTCGGCAAAAAACCAAAAAAAAAAGAGAAAAATAACAATTTTAATACTGTACCTGTAGTGCGGGCGATTCTGCCCGCCATTGAACTCAATGTAATTTTGACTATACGTGGTTTTCGCTTTACGCGCTAACCGCGGAACGGACCCCCCGAGTAAGATGAGACTTGCCTGTAGCTATGTAGACAACACTTTGAAGTTGTGGTTCGGGCTGGAGCTCAGGCTCTGAAGTGTAGGGTGGTCTTCAGAGCCCAAGCTCCAGCCCGAGCCACAACTTGAAAGTGCTGACTACCCAGCTACTTTTACAGCGCTAGCATGAGCCTTGCTAGCCCAAGTCTGTTGACTGGGCTGGAATGTTTGCTTCTGTGGGCTGTGTAGACGTACACTCACTGTATTTAAAACATCAACACATGCACCTGTTTGGTTGTAGTTTCAAAACAAGAAATGAACGGAATGCCAAATATATAAGATTATAATTAGGAGTATGATTAACAACCATAAACACTCAGGGAAATATTAGAAAAAAAAAGATTTGATACAAAATTGTGGATAGCAGATTTAAATCGTTCCCTGAAACAACTTATAGGGTGTGACGCTTTAAGGAGTGAAGGAATGCTGCTTGTATTGTCTAATGCACCATTTCTATTCAAAATGTTAACACCAGAAATGTAAACCTGATTAAAAATAAAGTCAATTAATTGTATTGAACACATCTATATCAACTTATTTCTTAATTAAAAAGGAAATCTACTGCTTAAGACTAAATCTCCATCATCACAATATAAAACAGACTCCTGGGGTCGCAGTAAAGGAGCTTATTCGATATTTATGTATGGGCAGACCTTTATGCTATGTTAGATTGTGTGTTTTGATTTATCAGATGGGCATCTATAGAGATTTTTATACATTTGAAGAAATAAATAATTAGTACTGCAGAACATAACAAATGTTCACTACTGACTAAGAGTGATTAAGAATGATTGCATTTTGTGAATTAGCAACGTAAGAAAACAAGCACAATGAAAAAAGCAAGGATAACATATCACAATGAATTTTGTTTCTTTGACTAGTTTAAATTTATTATACTACCTAGTAAATATTTTATAGTATGTTTTCTTATTAATAGCCTTTAACAATAACATCAATTAGATTACATAATAGAAACCAAATTTTACATAATATTCCTGGAAGTTCCAAAATGCATAAAAATATAGGCACGTCCACTAAATAAACATCAACTAGAAAAGGGAAGAGATTTTTTTAAAATGATCTATCAAATGATTGGCATTTCCACTAAATAACTGACTACGAGTAACAATAATCTGGCATTTTCAAACAACCACAGGTAAGAAAAATATTATACATCTAATACTTAAGTTAGAACAAGTTGTCTAGATTTGAAAAACAGATAATACCCCAAAACCTGATCTTCTGAAGTGGTAAAATGTCATCTTTGAATCTAAATTGTTTTAGATGGTAATAAATAAAAAGTAGTCTATAAAAAAATACCACAATTTGATTTAAATTATTTCATATCCTTGTATGGGCTTGTTTGTTGGAAAAGATTGGGAAACCTATGTATTTTATGATTCACATTGTAAAACCTGTTCTGCTACCCCATTTTGGTAAATACCCAAACCAGCTTGCCTAATATTAGGCTCCTAAATCCTTATTTTGGCATGCTTTATTTGCCTCTTAAAATCAACTCAAACTCAGCCTTCTAACAGCAGCTGCTTTTATATTTGAAAGCCTCTGAAAGTTTTATAGTCTACTGTGAATAAAAATCAAATTTTTAAATAAAAAAAATCACATTTAAAATTTTTTTAATTAAATGCATTTTTCTTTTTAAAAATAAACTTGTTTAAAATTAAATTTGAAATTATGAAAACCCATTTTAAGAACAAAACTTATTATAATCTATTTAAATTATTTAAATTAATTTTAATAATGCTGCATCTATGAGCCCTCCTCAAATTTTAATGTGTTAAAGGGTGCTGCTTTTTTAAATTATATGCAGAATAAGATGGAAAAAATCTTTAACACCTGAGGTTAACTTAAACATTATAAATATGTCACAAGGTCATGTAATACATGAAGCAAGTAGCTATATTATTTTTAAACTTTACAGTGGATCGAATGCTGACATTTGCATTTTTCCCAATATAAGTACTTTCAGTCTATATTGTGTAGAAAAGCTTTTGCCTTAATTACTTTTGGTTTCAATTTAACTAGCTGGTGCAAAGAGAATATTTTCTTCATTTGGACTAGTTCATTCAAAGTTGAGAAACCAGATGGAAGCTGAAAAATCAGGAAAGCTCGTTTTCCTCTGCCAATCTGTGAATAAAACCAAGTGGGAAAGGATGAGATCTACCAATTATAAAAACTGGAAAAACATGGGGCCAGATTTTCAAAGTTATTTAGGAACCTAAAAATTCAAATAGGTGCCTTGTGGGCTTTTCATTAGTGCCTAAACAGATTAGGTGTCTAACTTCCACTGATTTCAATGAGAGTTAGGCATGAAATTTGTTTTAAGATTAGGGTTAGCAAAAAGAAGTACAAAATTTAGTGCAAAGGCAACATTTGGTTGCAAATCAATATGTTTTAGTGGCTAGACCAACCAATGAGAATGAACCTTACTTTAGGAACATAACTAAAAAAATCAATTATTTAAATCAAGGTTTTATACTTGCTGATTTAAATCATGATTAAAATTGGTGATTTTAAATCACTTTTATTTAAATTAATCTACCCTAAGTTCTGACAAAGATACTGGGCTTTGAAATACTTAAAAGTAGCTGAAAATCCCAGATACAACCTATCTCCTTTCCTCTTCTTCCCTTCCCAGTTCCTACAGCCTTCTGGGCTTGTCTGTGCTTAAAATGCTACAGTGGCTCAGCTGCACTGCTGTAGCACTTCAGTATAGATACTACCCATGTGACGGGAGGGGTTCTGCTGTCAGTGTAGGTAATCCACCTCCCTGAGAGGTGGTAGTTAGCTTGATGAAGGAATTCTTCCGTTGACCTAGCGCTGTCTACACAAGGACTTACACCACTGCCTGATGTAGTTAAACTGACCTAATTTTCTAGTGTAGACCAGGCCTAAGAGACGACACATTCAAAGTGAGGATCACTCTCAAGCATACTCAACCGCTCACTTCACCCCAGTTCTACCCCTTCTCTCACCCACACATTACAGTATTTCTGGCATCAGCGAAGTTCAACTCAATAGGGAATTTCCCCCACTCTGAATAACCACAAGTCACCATTTCTGTTGCTCTGTTGTGCCTATTCTCTTCCTATGTGAGGCAGCTCAGTTCTTTGCTCCATTCTCAGTGAACCCCTCTGGCCACACTCGCCTATGTTTGGCAGTTCAATGTTGTTGTGCCTAATGTCCACAACCCTTCCTAGCCTCTGCTGTGGTACTTGTCCTGCAGGCAAATCTAACACTTCTGCACTTTTGCCTTACAATGTGTCCAGATAACTGTTCTACTTGTTCTGGGCAGTAGGGCTTCTCCCAGCCTGGACAGCACACAAAAGGTGAGTGGCGGGGGGGGAGGGATGGGTTTTGGTGTGGAGGACCTGCTACTATTTAGACCAGGGGTGGGCAAACTATGGCCCGCAGGCTTGATCTGGCCCCTCAGGGCTTTGGATCTGGCCTGTGGGATTGCCCCCCCATGGCGCCGCAGGCCCGGTGCCGCTCTCAGAAGTGGCCCCTGGGCGGGGGGGCAGAGGGCTCCGCGTGCATTGCCTTTGCCTCCAGGCACCACCCCCCACAGCTCCCATTGGCCGGGAATGGGGAACCGCAGCCAATGGGAGCTTCGGGGGAGGTACCTGGAGCCGCAGCAAGGGCTGCGCATGCAGAGCCCTCCGCCCCTCCTCCCCCAGGGGCCGCAGCACTTCCATAAGCGGCGCGGGGCTGGGGACAGGGCAGGCAGGCAGGGAGCCTGCCCTGGCCCCGGTGCGCGCTGCTGCCACCCCAGAGCCACTTTAGGTAAGTGGTGCCTGGCCGGAGCTCGAACCCCTCCTGCACCCCACCCCCCAACTCCCTGCCCTAAGCCCCCTGCCTGCACCCCACACCCCTCCTGCACCCCAACCCCCTGCCCTGAGCCCCCTGCTGTACTCTGCATGCCTGTGCACCCCAACCCACTGCCCTGAGCCCCCTGCTGCACCCCACACCCCTCCTGCACCCCAACCCCTGCCCTGAGCCCCCTCCCACAGTCTGCAACCCTGCCCTGAGCTCCCTCCTGCACTCTGCACCCCAACCCCCTTCCCTGAGCCCCCTCATACACCCCATGCCCCTCCTCTGCCCCAATCCCTTGCCCTGAGCCCCTTCCTGCACACTGCACCCCCTCCCACATCCCACACTCCCTCCCTCACCCCAACCCCCTGCCCCGGCCCTGCATACAATTTCCCCACCCAGATGTGGCCCTTGGTCCAAAAAGTTTGCCCACCCCTGATTTAGACCATCCTGAGGGATACGTTAAGGGTTTATTTTCTACTTCAGCCTCAGGGCTTCAGTAGTGCCCATGGGGCATATCTGAAACCAATCTGCAGACTATGGGGAGGAGTCCTTCCCCAGGCTTACCTGTCATGCTGTCTAACCAGCTACTCAGGCAACATGTTGGGCTGAAGATTTGGATCTAAGAAGAACATTAAACACTCAAAAAAAAGAAATGCCGAATTAAGGTTGCATGTAATTTAACTTAGTTGATTATTAAGTGATTCCTATTTGCTCTTTTTGAATGTCAATATTATTTATTCTATTCATAGCATATTGGTCTTCTGTTCTAACTAATGTTCTGTTAAATTACAATACCTGTGCCATAGTTAGAACTACTATATATAATATATAAACATATATTAACTATTTGCATGATACTTCCATGACTGATAACAATCATGAGACACGCTTAAACAATAATGACTGAGGTGAAGAGCATTTCTTGGGGATTAAATAAGCAGTTAGAAAAGGTTTAATGCTAAGAGCCATTATCCTCGGTCATTATATTATGATATTTTGGTGATCACCCAGACCAGTAAGGGGTTCTGTCACCTGCTGCCTCGTAACCTGGGGTGCTGTTATGCTGGGCAGCTTTGGTTCAGAGCCCTGACCCCTGTAGCTAACCCACAAGCACAAGGTCTCATCCTGACTTCCACCAGCCTAGTTACTCCTTGCAGGGTAACACCAACAGCCCTTCCAGTCCTGAGTCTCCCCAAATCCATCCATCCTGAGTTGTTAAGTACCAGACACTCAGACTTTCCCCCTCTGGTTCATCACCCCCAAAGACATGAAACCAGTCTCCCAGTCACCAGTTTACTTTTGCACCCACATTCCAGACAGTTTGCACACCAAAGACCTGCTTGGGGTAAGGTGAAACTTCAGGCTTTACACTTTCAAATTAAATAAACTCCTTTTTCTGATTCAAATAACCTGAACAGTTTCCCAATGTACCCCCTACCCTAGAGGGGATCCAGCATTTCATGGACAGCACCCACCAAGTGATTGTCCCTCAGTTTCTGGATGAAAACTTCAGTTTCAAAACTCCTTTTTAAAAGGCTCCCTGCATTTCACTCCCCCCGCCATTCTCTCTCTCTCTCTCTCTCTCTCTCTCTCTCCTGGTATGGTGACTCATAGTTATTCAGAGTGGGGAAAATTCCCTCCTGCGTTGATACCTGGGATGTCTCAGTGTTTTCTCATTAAACAAATGGCCCATTATTTGTCGTTTCCTGGGTTGTACAATGCTAGGTGCTTGGAGCTAGTCTCCTGTGGTTGGGGAGGCAGCCCTTCCCTCTGATTCCTCACCATCCTGCTGTGAAGCAGAGCTGAATATTGCAGCACAAATTAGGAGCAAGCTTTTATATATACATAAATTCATTACCACAGTCTGTATACTTAACTCATAATGACTGTGAAGTTCAGAATGTTACAAGCTTTCATAAAAGACCTTAATATATTTTTATAGCACAGTAACATTGTATACTTTTATTCTTTTGGGGTCAAACTCCCTGTTCTCCTCTTGGGGGTGTCTTGACCCTGATTTGTCACAGTGTTGCTATTATAAGTTTGAAAAACATAGTCGTGTGGTTTTTTTAATGAGTGTTCCAGTTTCAGTTGGTATTAACAGGGCCTTGCTAAAGAATTAATGCCTTGTACATTAGTCAGAGTGCTTGAACCATTTATCAGCATTCCATCCAGCTTATAAACATAAGTAATTGCAGTTGTGGAACATTTATGGGAATAAGTTTGGGATCAGTCCAGGGATATGGTCCTGTCAAGGTTATTAAATTATATTTCAACAAAAGAATTATAAACAGTTGTGCCTACAGTAGAAAGTGATTCAAAATCAAATGTTAGAATCTTAGAATAAGTGTTTAAGACTGATTTAGATACCTATTTTACCATAAGAATTATCCACATAGGGGAATGGAAACTGTGTCTTACTGGCTAAGTTTCTGTGGAATTTTCCAGTTGGGAGCAGCAACTATGCACTTATGAATGAACTGGCGCTCCCCCCATAAACCACAGATCCTCCCCAAGTTTACTAAAGGTGAAGAGCTTCCACCATGAGGTTCCTTGTCACTAATGGTATGGCACACTCCCCAACTCACCAGTTTACTGCAGCCCCCTGTTCTGTGCCATCGTACTTCCATTCAGCGTGTGGCCCCTCCTTTTGATGGGACATACTTGTTATTGGGTGGCAAGGGAAAACACGGAACATACTGTAAAAGTGACACTACTCGTTTCTGATCATGCAACCAGAGATACCTGAGTGTAAGTGCCTCTCCACTTGCAGAAGCAGAGTGAAGCAGGAGAGCCTTAACTACTTTAAAACTTTGTTTTCAAAGGTTGGCCTGAGAGTAGTTTAATGAGCTCACTGAGGTTATCTGGTAGAGATACAAGTCAGACGTTCTCAATTATTTATTTGTAAAACTACATCAGTTTGTATCATGTGATAGAGTAGGGGGTTGAATCAGGACTTCCGATTATGTTCCTGACTCTACACATGATCTTGACTGTGACACTAAAATTATGTGCTTTACTCTCCCTGTGTGTAAAATATTTGCTGACAGAACCTCACAGAAGTGGTGTGTAGTTTAATGTTTCTAAAGATTTTGAAATCTTGGTATGAATGACTCTAAAGTATAAATGCAAAGGATTGTGATTATTACAGCAAATGACAGTCGAGTAGGTATACTCTCGCATTGTCTGTATCAGAAATGTTAATATTCTTGATGTTGGGAGCTCTCACTATACACTGTAAAATAAGTCTTAAACTGCACTCAGGACACCTAATTTTGGCTAACCACTTGGGTCAGAAAGGGATAACCTTTCTGTGTTTTCTTAAATTCATTTTATTTGTCTACTTAAGACATAGGTACATGTGCTTGCCCCTCCTGTTGAAAGTAGGTCCAAAAGTTTAACCCTGAGATCCTTACTTGTCCTTATTTAAGGAGAGACAAGAACTAAGATCTCTTTTTTCCTGCTCCCTTCTGTTGTAGCCTTGCCTGCTCCCTCTCTCCCACCAAGTTGTCAGAACCTCCTACTCATCCGCATGTGCATTACAGAGCTCCTCTTCTTGCCTCAACCCTGGCAACTTCTACATCGTTGGATACCTGTTTTCTGTTTCTTCCCATGATGATAGTGTGACACCAGCACTATGAGGAGATGTGGCAAGGCTCAGATGCTGCTAAGCAAAGGAGGAAGTGGTTCCCACTAGGAGGTACCTCAGCCTTCCTCCCTGGCCACAGGCTCTTTCTCCTCCCCAGCACAGTAGCTCCTATATAACATTTTAAAACCACTGGAAACTGGCTAGATGCCTGTCAGGTTAACTGAGTTGGACCAATATGTGAACATTTGTATGATACAGTTATGTGGTCATGGTAAGACATAATGTGTACTGTAGTTGTACATATAGTTATATTTTGGACTACCTCCTGTAATTGTGCTGCATTTGGAAGCACAATTGAAGTCAAGCAGAGTTATATGGGGTTTTTTTGGGGGGGGGGGAATAATGGCAAGAAATAAGTGGTATAATTGAAAAACAAGTGACTCTGCCTTTACCCTTCTTTGTCCCTATTATCCCTCCGACTGACAAACATGCCTGGGTTTAGTGTCAAATCAATTACTTGTTATTACAAATCATGTAGCCTCGTAGACTAAAATGCATCCCCTAACTCAATGAGTTGGCCATAAAATCTAACTCAGACAAGACAGGACATGAGACAACAGTTCAGGTAAGAGAAAGTTTGGAGATTATTGAATAGGGAGGATTCCTGGAAGAACTGTGGTTGAAAGGAAATTGAAAGCAAGACAGGAAGCTTGACCACCAGGAAATGGGAAACTGATCTAAGCATGGACACACCATGAGTGAAGGTGCAGTGCTGAGAGTTAGTGGAGATTTAGAGTGTAGTAAGGGGAGAGGATTGTAAGGAGAATAGGGAGTGAGGGGAACCATAGGAAAATGTGAGCAGAGATTGATTAATTTCAGTAATATAATCCCTTTTTAAAAAATCCTGGATTGAGTTTCAAAGATGTCATTCAGTGTCCAGTAGCTGCATCTTGCTCTTCTGCCTTAACATTTGAAAAGGCTGGAACTTTCTTTGATAAGCTGATCAAGAAGTGCAACAAAATGAAACCCATTTTGATTTATTAACTGAAGCCTCCAAGATTTGAATAAATAGAAAGGAAAGTCTTTCTTTACTGAGCCTTTTCCTCCTCAGATCAAAAATTAAGTCTTTAAATTAGTGTTCAGTCTTAAAATCAACTTCAGTCTTAAACTGCAACTTCAGTTTTAAAATCAAAGAAATGGTTATGATCTTTGGTTTGTGTCTTTATAATCTGAGTTGCAATAAAATAATTACCTTAATTGTCAACATTTATCAAACTTTTGTAATGATATGAATTCTCGTTGGATTTTTTTTTTTAATTATCCTTCCTCCCAGTGGTGTTCTAGCATAGTAAGTGTGTGCCCCCAATGAATCTTGAGTTGGTGATCTGTAGTAGTTAGGATTGTACCGCAGTTTCTGGAGAATCTTCATGAAGAGACTATTGCCTTTTGTCTTTAGAAGACCAGAACCATATCTTGAATCCATCTGCTTTTCCAAAATCATGCAAGGCACCAACAGCATGAGAATCCTAGGTTCCACATGTATCAAGTCATTTTGTGGAGGAAAACAGACTAGCAGAACAGGCTCCAAAGCCATGCAGTATCTGTGCTAACAGATCCAAGCACAGTGAGCTCTTTGGGCTCAGTTCACCTTTGCCTTCCTCTTTGTCATTTACATTATATTACATTACATTTACATTAGATATAGCATCACCGTGGTCTTTGTTTGGATGTTCATTTTTAAGTATTCTAAAGTTAGTGACAATCCACTTAGATAACTATAATATTGGGATCCCTTGAAATGCAAAATCTGTGAAATTCTGTACACCAACCAATAAGGCATGGAAATATGGTAACAGTCAAAATGATTTATGCAGTTTGAAAATGTTATAGTTTCTAGGCATAGTTTTAACTATCTTCTGTGTCCATCACAGTAGTTTGAAGTAGCTGCTAAAGTAAGAACAATGTTTGTGCTATGAATTTTTTTTTTTTAACAAATGGGAACAAAGTTCTAACAATACAGAGAAAACGGTCAGTACTGAATATATTACTTCATTAGTATTAATTGTCATCTATAAATTGCTGCTTTAGAGTGTCAGATCATTTTTATTTTTCTTATCAGTGTTGTGACATTTCATTTTCAAGTAATGGTATTTTTTCGTTAGAGACATAATAGGCAGAGAACAGTGTTAATGAAGCATGTTGTACATAAGAAGAGTTTGATAATGTTTTTACAGGGAAAACCCTGAAGCCAGTTTTATAAGCTCCACTTAATTAATAACATCATAAAACCATTAGCTTTCCCTTCTTTACTTTTCCCAGAAGGCTTTCATTAAAAACTTCACTTTTTTTATTTTTAAGATAGAAGCCAAAATATATTTCTTCAAGATCTCTATACTGCAGAAAAATTATTACTTGTATGACTTTAATCAATGTCCAGCTGGATTGTGAGAAGCAAAGATATGGTACAAAAAAAATTAATAGAAAGACAAATTGCAAACCTCACTGAAGTATTTTAGAGGTGAATCAGTGTTCCTAAAAAGGAGAACTTACACTGTCCATTCCAGGAGGAAAAGTAGAGTTTTGATCCCAGTAAAGTAAAAGGGGAATTTAAATTTTAGTGACTCAATAGATTTTGTAATTTCAAGGCATACCTTCTTGTTTTATTTAACAGTAAGCCTCGGTTTACTCAGATCAGCCACCATTTAGAGAAGGACAGGAGGCCGTCAATAAAGCACTGTGCAGACTTTTAATTGAGCCT
Source organism: Terrapene triunguis (assembly GCF_002925995.2). Classification (NCBI taxonomy): domain Eukaryota; kingdom Metazoa; phylum Chordata; order Testudines; family Emydidae; genus Terrapene; species Terrapene triunguis. Next base: position 1,457,754 of record NW_020664492.1, read on the forward strand.
TCTTTCCCTGTTTCCTGTTGTTTTGATGCATGGCACGTGTGTATTAAACTTGTGTAGCTATTAGTCTTCTGTGATACCATATTGTATTTGGATGTTCAGAATAGTGAAACCTTTTTAAGATATAAACAATAAAAATTTAAATACAGGAGAAAATAAAGAAAAATGATGTCAGTAGCAATATGTTTCAGATTAAAGTTAATTAAACATAATCAAATGCAAATTAACTCAGAATAAGTTAATCTTGTCATTATGGGCAAAATTCTGATACCCAGACTCCCATTGAGTAGTAAGTATCTTACTGTGGAAGTTCTACTGACATCAGTGGAACACTTGCAAATTAAGGTATCACTCAATGGAAGAGTTTTGGACTGTCACCCTATATCATTTTCATATTGATCTTTCTCAGTACACAAGAAATATTTTACATTGTCCAGTTTCAGCAAAGCACTGAAGCATATTGACTTCAAATTCTATGGCCTGCACTGGTTTAGTCTGGAAAGCCATGATGGTCCGCTCTGTGCTAGGAGTCAGGGCCGTCCTTACCCATACGCAAAGTATGCAGCTGCGTAGGGCACTAGGAAACTTGGGGCACCAAATTTCCTGGTGCTCTGTGCAGCTGCGTACTGCTCCAGCCTCTGCCCCGCCTCATCCCCAGACTCCCCACCCCTACTCCGCCCTAGCCCTGCCCCTGCTCCGCCCCTGCCCTGCCCCCACTTCACCCCTTCCCCAAAGCCCCCGCCCTGCTCTGCCCCTGCTCTGCCTTTGCTCCACCTCAGCCCTGCCCCTGCTCTGCCGAGCCCCGCCCCTGAGGACTGCAGCAGGGCCGGGCCTGCACTCACCGGCGGCGGAAAGTGCAGGGACCCGGCCCCAGCTGCGCCGCTGGTGAGTGCTGGGGGGGTGTTCCCCCCCCCCCCCCCCCCCCCCCCCCCCCCCCCCCATGGAGACCTGGAGCCAGCCCCCACACCCCCGCAAAGTCCTGGGGCCCCACACACACACACCCTCAGGGGGGCTGCGTAGGGCCCCAGAATAGCTATGGACGTCCCTGCTAGGAGTCTATAAATTTGTAAGGCCCCCTGTTCATTCCCTTTCTTCATGTGCCATGGAGAAAACAGGAAGCTTTGCATTGCTCTCACCATGCTCATAACACTTGCAACTCTGCAGTATGAAAATTATGATAAAATCTCATGCTTCAGGGCTTCAGCCAGTTGCCTGCAGCAGTCAGGAAGCGATCCTACTACTCCTCTCTTTTCCCCCACTCCCAATGCACAACTGGCCAGAAGTATTCTTGTTTGTTTGCTTGTTTGTTTTTGTCTCCTTTCTCTGAAAGATCAGGGATTAGCCACAGCTGGAGGTGTGCTAACAGCTCTGCAGTTGCACAGAGAATCCTTTTTCTTAGCATATGTCTACACTACAATTAGACACGTGCAGGGCCGGATTAAGGTTATGAGGGGCATAAGGCTAATGGGAGAGAAGGGCTAAGTATGAATGACATATTGCAAAAAAAATTATGACGTCATCAAACATTTATCTACATACATATTTATTTATGTAAAATTAACAAGTTTATTCTACTCTCTCACTTACCCTCTCACTGCACTCAATTCTTCAAACAGATACTTCTGAGTAAGAGTTAGCACAAGGGATGCTATGCTGTCCTTCTCTTAGGGCTCCTTCCTCCTAGGTAGTGGAGTGCTCATCTGTATGAGGATGAACACTGCAACATTCCCCATCCTGCTCACTTCTTTCAGCCTTGTGCTTCTACCCTCAGCTCTCCACATGGCACAGTGCAAAGATAAGCCCTGCAGGTGTTTTCCCCAAGCTATGGACTCTACACCACATACCCTATCTCACTCTGACTGCAGTCTGGGAGGCAGACAGTTTTATTATGTAAAAGAAAACCACTCAGGTGTAAAATCCACTGAAGTAGAGGAAGTAGTAGTGGGAAAATTACATTGGGTGGCATTGTATTTTGAGCTGTCTTGCTCTGAAAGCTGCCTCCCAGCGTTGCACTGGCTGAGGACAATGAATTACTGTTTTCACATTGAACCCAAATATTATTCTTGGGATGATACCCAGTTTGTGTAGTTAATCTACAGTGCTTCACCACATCAGGCCATTCTGTCACTAAGCTCTTCCACAATTAGAATCATAGAACAGAATCACAGGACTGGAAGGGACCTCGAGAGGTCATCTAGTTGTTCGGTCCCCTGCACTCATGGCAGGACTAAGTATTATCTGTTCTAGAATGTGTTATCAGTAGCTCTGACATGAATTTTTTTAAGCATGAGTTCTGTGTGCACCATCCCCCTACGGTTTGCATTTGTTTGTTTTAAGCTTTCTGTAAGAAAAAGGTAAAAGCTAGAAGTGACACAGATCTTCAGATGGTTGCCCAGTCATAATATTTAGCACTTCTGTACTATGTTAGCTCTTCAAAATCACTGTACAAACATTAAACAAACTTAATCTAAAGCCTTTCAGCTTTTGAATGACTAGGGGTTGACAAAACAGAGCTATTCCCTGTTGTGTTCTCTGCCCCCCTGAACAAAAAGACTTCATTGAAAATCAGTATCTTAAAAGAACCATTAAGGATCTTTCAAAAGAGCACAAGGCTACTGTAGTGACACCCTTATTACATCAGGTCTGGTGTTTGTTTAAGGCTGGTGTAGAATGAAGGGACTGATTTCTATTTCGTTTGCATGTGTAAATCAAGCAGACCTTGCTTATTTTTTTTCCTTAAAGTGCTCAGAGTTTAGGGGAGGAAAGTGAATGAGATTCTGCTTATACCAGGTGTGGAAAAGCAGAAGGGACCAAAATCTATTCTTGTGCAAAAATCTGTTCACCCTGAAGTCAATAAGGCTACACAGGTGTAACTGTCAGCAGGAATTGGCCTGTGTTCTCATTCCCTTCTTGAATCACACACATTCCATGCTTACACACTATTTTCCACTTGGGAAAGAAGATAGTTTGAGTTGGGGCAGAAAAATGAGGACTAACTTAAGGTTTATTTAGCTTTACATTTTTTGAATGAAACTCAAAAGAAATCAGATGCAAGGTACTATTATGATGGATTGAACTGCTAGAGAACCAGCAAATGGACAGAACCTGCCTTTAGCCTATTCAGCCAGTCTTTTTATCATAGCCTGCTCAGAAGTGGATTTAAAATCCTTGAGGGAGAGGGGATGGAGAAACCTGTAACATTGTGTGTTGAGCTTCCTCCAGTGCTTTTGCAACTGCTTAAAAATACAAAGATGTATTGGCATGTGGAACTAGGCTGAGCATAAGCTCTAGACTTTAGCAAAGCTTTTGATACGGTCTCCCACAGTATTGTTGCCACCAAGTTAAAGAAGTATGGGCTGGATGAATGGACTGTAAGGTGGATAGAAAGCTGGCTAGATTGTTGGGCTCAACGGGTAGTGATCAATGGCTCCATGTCTAGTTTGCAGCCGGTTTCAAGCGGAGTGCCCCAAGGGTCGGTCCTGGGGCCGGTTTTGTTTAATATCTTTATTAATGATCTGGAGGATGGTGTGGACTGCACTCTCAGCAAGTTTGCAGATGACACTAAACTGGGAGGCGTGGTAGATACACTAGAGGGTAGGGATCGGATACAGAGGGACCTAGACAAATTAGAGGATTGGGCCAAAAAAAACCTGATGAGGTTCAACAAGGACAAGTGCAGAGTCCTGCACTTAGGACGGAAGAATCCCATGCACTGCTACAGACTAGGGACCGAATGGCTAGGTAGCAGTTCTGCAGAAAAGGACCTAGGGGTCACAGTGGACGAGAAGCTGGATATGAGTCAACAGTGTGCTCTTGTTGCCAAGAAGGCTAACGGCATTTTGGGCTGTATAAGTAGGGGCATTGCCAGCAGATCGAGGAACATGATCGTTTCCCTTTATTCGACATTGGTGAGGCCTCATCTGAAGTACTGTGTCCAGTTTTGGGCCCCACGCTACAAGAAGGATGTGGAAAAATTGGAAAGAGTCCAGCGGAGGGCAACAAAAATGATTAGGGGTCTGGAGCACATGACGTATGAGGAGAGGCTGAGGGAACTGGGATTGTTTAGTCTCCAGAAGAGAAGAATGAGGGGGGATTTGATAGCTGCTTTCAACTACCTGAGGGGGGGTTCCAAAGAGGATGGAGCTCGGCTGTTCTCAGTGGTGGCAGATGACAGAACAAGGAGCAATGGTCTCAAGTTGCAGTGGGGGAGGTCTAGGTTGGATATTAGGAAACACTATTTCACTAGGAGGGTGGTGAAGCACTGGAATGCGTTACCTAGGGAGGTGGTGGAATCTCCTTCCTTGGAGGTTTTTAAGGCCCGGCTTGACAAATCCCTGGCTGGGATGATTTAGTTGGGAATTGGTCCTGCTTTGAGCAGGGGGTTGGACTAGATGACCTCCTGAGGTCCCTTCCAACCCTGATATTCTATGATTCTATGATTCATAAGGAAAGAACTTGATTGCCTGTGCATCCCAGTACAGAAAAATACATCAAAGAAAAAAAATGGATTTCTTTGATTTTTAGTACAGTTCAATACAGTATTGAACACATTGCATCATAAATCTGAAGCCCCTCGATGGAAGGTACTGTAAAAGTTAAAGTACTGGTATCCAGAATGGGATGTTTTGTTTTTCCTACAAATATGTGGGAATTCGTTCCTTATACATAGGAGGGGCAGTAGTTCGGTCTGGAGCTGGATAGAGTGTGTGCAGGTTCTGTGCAAGCTTCCCACCCTACCGCTCTGGTTCTGCCTCTTTCCTGCACCACCCTCTTACCCCCCAGGCACTCACCAGTTGTCCAGAAACAGGACCCAGCACACATAGAAGATGACAGTGATGGGCACTAGGACCCAGGAGTCAGCGTCCTGGAGCTGTCTGCTAGCCTCAAGCTTCTTCCCTCCCTGACAGTTAAGCAGAGCTCTGGAGAAATTGTGGGTAGGGATAATGCCTGCTCAAACTATACCCACGGCTGGCACAGGTTCCCGTGGTAAGCAGATTTTTAGAGTCCGGTCACCAGTGTTAACCGGATACCTGGTAGTATGTTCCTGCAGCGCGGGGAGATGCAGATGGGAGGGAGCGAAAGCAACAGGCTGCCGGCTGAGCTCCTTCCAAGCCACAGGGGGCTGCTTTGCACTCCAACAGGGCTGCATGAGCAAGCTTGCTCCCCCTCACCTGGCCCCGGCTGTGCCCCCTGCCTGACCAATAGGGCCTAAAACTAGGACAGCCTAAGGCTATAGCCTTACTAGCCTAATGGTTAATCCGGCCCTGGACACGCACGGCTGTCCCTTGCTAGCTTGTTTGGGCTAAGGGGCTGTTTAATAGCGATAAAGAGGTTCGAACTTGGCTGCAGCCTGAGCTCTGGGACCCTCCCACCTCAACTTCTTGGACACCACTATTAGCTTCAACAATGGAACCCTACAGACAACTATATACAAGAAATCCATGGATCACCACACTGACCTTCACAGATCCAGTAACCGCACAAGACACACCAAGAAATCTGCTATCTACAGCCAGGCTCTAAGACCACACTCAGTAGATTATAAGCTTTGTAATGATACCTTACAAGAGACCTTGTGCATGAAGTATATTCCAATTAAATTATATTCACACTCATTAGCATATTTTCATAAAATCATATGGAGTGCAATGTCACGGAAGGGATCCTTGTGTTGTTTACTTAAAAGGTTGGATCTCAGTGAGAAAACTATCCCAATCGTTATAGCTGACTGCTGTGTCCTGCAGACACTTCTTACCGGTATACCATACCGGCCCACTTTCACCTCTTAGACCAGGCCTTAGAGAACGCTGGTCTGTGTGTAAAATCCACACCACTGAGAGACATAGCTCTACTAACCTACCCCCAGGTGTACACAGCACTAAGTCAACAGAAGGATTCTGTCTAGCTACCACCTGTCAGGGAGGTGGATTATCTATACTGACAGTGGCTACATTGAAGAGCTTCAGTGGTGCAACTGCAGTGGTGCAGCTGTGCCACTGTAGTATTTTAAGTGTAGGCATACCCCGAGTTGATTCAATTCTGTTTGTATTGCTTAAGAGGAAAACCTATCTAACTTAACTTGTAATGAAGTGGAAGATTAGATGAGGCTATGCATATTTGTTTAAAATATTTTTCTCTAATTCTTTTTTCCATCTGCTAAGTAAAATAGTTGTTTTTAGGGCTAAGGCCCAAATCCTCAGATGTATCCAGGCACCTAAATCCCATTGATTCCAATGAGAGTTAGTTACCTAAGATACCTCTGAGGATCTGGGTCTAAGGGTCTGGAAATCCACACTAGTCATTGAAGGCCAGATTTACAAATGCATTACGGTGAGTAAATACCTTTGAATATCTGGCTCTTTGTCTCTGGACAGACTCACATAGTCATCCTAACCAGAGAGGTTTACAAGGTAACAGAAGGGTGGGCAGCAAGACATTCACCCTTGCTTTGATCTGGAAGAGCCTTGATTGTTGACTCCATCCCACAAAAGTGAGGAGTAAGAGGCCATGGAGAAATTGGTGTTGCAGGTATCTTATCTTGTTAATGTGTTACAGATATTACTTTTATTTTAAAATAATTATGATATGAAATACATAAATACCTAAACAGATAGAGCGCACTCTCACAATGTTCTATATACACTGTGCAGTACTGCATATAGTCTAACAAAAGATTGTAGTGGAAATGCCATTGGAGACATGGTTCTGCCTTTGTATATGAGTGCAAAACATCTAAAATATTACATTTAATTAATTTTGTGCTGCTGTAAGGATTTATGCACATATGCATGATGGAATTTATGAGTATTGCATTGCTTGTGGCAGTACGATTGACTTTGCAGGAGTATTTAAATTTGTAATACTTTTATGAGACTTTATTTTATGCAAGGTGTTTTAATAAAAATTATTAACTAAAAATGAAATCACATAGCATTGCCCAAAACCATTTGTAAATCTGGTTTACACTTAATACTTCAGTGTTTCTGGGTGGTAGAAGAAGAGTGGAGCATGCTGAGTGAAGGAAGACATACTGCTGCCTGCCACCATTGTGGACTGTATATAGAAGAAATATATATACAATATTTCCCTTTGTTTCTCATTCACTCTAATGCTGTACTTGATATATGATTATCCTCCCCTCCCACCCTTCTGTTCATTTCTTTGCTTCCTCTGACTATTGGGGGCATGGGGACCCTCCCACAATCAGTGACTTTTGGCATCCTGCCCAAAACAAATCCATGGTAGGTCTTTGTTTTGAACCTGGTGTTACGTGGCTGATTATTTATGTAGAGTACAAGAAAGGACTCATGATGAAAGTTCACTTAATAATTATTTATCTTGTCAAATATGCTTTTCAGGTCCTAAAATGGTAGAAGTCCATGGTCAGCAATTTCAGATCAACTCCGTAGATGGCAAGCCACTTTTTACAGTGGATGAAAATGAAGTTGTCGTTGGTACAGATAAACTTCGAATCACAGGTTTGTAATAGATATTTAAGAAATGCCTGAAAAATGTGTTTCCACATATAACTAAAGCAAAACCACACCCAATTCAGCTAAAATAACATTTACATTAAATCATGTGCATGTAAAGGCAAGTTCTATCTTTACCTCATTAGGAAAGGGAAAATTTGAAAATGTTCTGACCTTTATCAATAAATTTAATTGATGGGTTAGGCATGTCATTAGCATTATAATAGGGTTTGCATAAACTTCACCCTAAACTAGCTCCTGTAGGTAATAGACATTGTGCCTAAGCTGTTTTTTCATCTATTTCTTATTTTAAGTACACATGGTAATTGGTAAACTAAGACTGAAGGAATCCTGCACGGTCTTATTTGTGTAACCATTTGGATTGAGAATTCTAAATGGAACTTTTGCCAAGTTCTGCTGTAAAATAGTGATTTTTTTTATACCTTCTTTCAAAGTGACAAAATGCTCTTATTTCACCTTGCCTTTGATATTTACACCATAGCACTTTATTAAGTATAGTGCATTTAAAATATCACTTACTAAAAGACAAATTTGCCGTGGACGTTATCAGATCATGTTTGAATAGTTCTGCACATCATTAACATTAATACAGAACAGTAGTTACTATGCTTTTATTTGATAGCATACATAAAGACATTTTACTGTGCTCCATTGTAAACTAGTACTTACATTGTCTGTAGCCACTAACAACATTTTCCAGGTCTAACTTGCTTTAAAATTTACATATTAAAGTTCAGTTACTCTGGATTTAAACTGAAATAATCAATCAAAGAAAATACTGACATTGCCACGTAACTTACATTCAATTTCAGTTTCCATATTTTAGAACCTAATTACAACTGTCATATTTAACTTACTTTCATTATTAGTACTCTAAAATCTTGAGGTCTTAATTTTAATAGATCAAGGCAAGTTATTCCACTGTATAAAAATATAACAGTAGTAGTTAGTGTACAATTAGCACTTCTAACACAAATTTAAGTTAAAATATGTGTTCATAAATTATGTTTATTGCTCGGGGTTATATCTTAAGATTTTTTGCTTTTTAACTTACCGGTAATTGAAATTACAACTTTATTTAACCAGAAAACCACCTCAAATGATTATTATATGCCCAAGGGACACCAAATTTTAACAAAAAAGCATGTTTAGCATGTTTAGCAAAGATATGAAAGACTGGACAATTGTTAATTGATTTTGAAAAGGTCTATCTGTGCACGAAGTCAGAATAAGTCATACATTCATTGAAATAATGATGTTAAAATATGTATTATACTCCTTTTTAATCTTCTAGTTGGCAAAGATAACTGTGCAGTTTCATAGGTATTATATAGAAATATAAGGCTTGATTCCCTTTTACATCACTGCAAATCAGGAGTAAATCCTTTAAAGTCAATGAAATTGTTCCAGTATAAAAGCTGTATAAGTGAGAGGAGAATCAAGCCCACTATAACAATTTTAAAAATAAGCTCTTTTTTAAAGTATTACTTGTTCATTAAAGACAATGTTATCAGTTTTGTATAGAATGTTGAGTAAGCTGTGGACACATGAGATAGTTTCAGGCTTAAAAAACATGTCAAGAATATTTTGCAATACTGTATCTTTATGTACAATATAGTGACCCAACTTCTCTTCTTTTTTCATCTCTTATATACCTTATTCATCATCATCATCATCACTCCCATAACCGCATTGGTCGTTGGGGAGCCATCAGTGATGAGCAATCAACCAATTGTCTCCACCCCTAACGATTGTGTGTCAGTGCTTGAGTCTCCGTAAAGTCCTTTCCTGTCCACTCTTTTATGTTGTCAATCCATCTCTTCTTCTGTCTACCTCTTCTTCTCTTCCCCAGTACTGTCCCTTAGAGGATGATCTTGGATAGGCCAGATGATCTTGTTACATGGCCGTACCACTTCAGCTTGCACTTCTTCACGATCATGAGGAGGTCTTCATAAGACCCAGCGCATTGGGTGATGAGGTTGCGGACCTCTTCATTAGTGACAAGAACAGGAGTACTTGTGGCACCTTAGAGACTAACAAATTTATTAGAGCATAAGCTTTCGTGGGCTACAACCCACTTCCTCGGATGCATATAGAGTGAAACATATATAGAGGAGATATATATACACACATACAGAGAGCATGAATAGGTGGGAGTTGTCTTACCAACTCTAAGAGGCCAATTAAGTAAGAGAAAAAAAACTTTTGAAGTGATAATCAAGATAGCCAAGTACAGACAGTTTGATAAGAAGCAAGTGTGAGAATACTTA
>NW_020664492.1:1477513-1534473 GCF_002925995.2 Terrapene triunguis
AGAACCAAAGCAAGGCGGAGATCACAGCGGACCCTGGACGACCCGTGCACGGGGCAAGAACTCCCGTCTACCCCTGCCCCTTTTCTTCTTATGTTACACCCAGGCTTGGCCAGCCTCGGTTCGTGCGTGTGTGAGTATGAAAGTGGGTTAGGCCTGGGGTACTAACGCTTTCTTGCTTCCTTTGAGTGACGTGGGAGCAGTCCCAACACTCACCGCTGTTATTTTATTATTTTATTAATAAAGCTTTAAAACTTAGACACTTGGTGTGTTTCGTCATCTCCTCCCCAAACAATCCTGTGGCCTCAGCCTGATCACCTGACGCCTCAGGCAGATTGGTAACAGAAATCTGTCACATCAGCACCTCCAAAACCGCACTTTTGAAAAGTTGGTTGAGGGTTTGAACGACCTCCCTCATGAAACAGCGCTCATGCCTGACCCATCCCCAATTTTTGTCCATCGACTCCGGCCCTTTTACCACATCTGGGCCACAATAACATCAGACCAATTGTGTTAGAAGTTATCAAGTCAGGATACACTATCCCCTTTACCTCCCGCCCACCTATGCTACCCCCTTCCTTGTCCCTCTTCAGGGACCCTTCTCACGAGCACCTACTACAACAAGAAGTCGATCATCTTTTACAACTAGATGCGGTGGAACAAGTACTGCTACAATTCAGAGCGAAGGGATTCTACTCCCATTACTTCCTGACCCAGAAGAAGAGCGGGGAATGGAGACCCATCCTGGGTCTGCAGAAGCTCAACAAGTTCATCAGATCCCAAAAGTTCAAGATGGTCGCACTGGGTACAATACTCCCAGTGCTACAACGGGGTGACTGGTTTTCAGCCCTCGACCTCCAAGATGCTTATTTACATATCACCATTCATCCTGCTCACAGGAAATTCCTACGATTCATGGTAGGATGAGAACACTTCCAATACAGAGTACTACCATTCAGCCTATCCACAGCACCAAGAGTCTTCTCCAAAACTCTAGCGGTGGTAGTGGCACATCTACGCAAATAATGATTTTGGAATAATGATTTTCTCCTAACTGACAATTGCCTTATCAAAGGCCCAACTCTACAAGACACAATGGATGCAGTTCAGTCCACTATCACACTATTCGGGGAGCTGGGTCTACAAATAAATGAACGGAAATCAACCATAAACCCGGTCCAACAACTAGATTTTATCACGGCACACCTCAACGCCATAGAAGCCAAAGCATCATTACCCCTTACCAGATTCACAAACCTCACGAACCTCATCTCAGAGGTACAAGGCAGTCCTCAAGTTCAGGTTTGCACTGTCCTACAATTACTAGGACACATGGTGGCCACGACGTTCGTGGTATGACATGCAAGGCTACATATGCGATGCCTACAAGGTTGGCTAAGCACGGTATACATACCAAGCAAATACAACCTACACAACCGGCTCACAGTTTCACCAAATGTTCTGAACTCATTACAATGGTGGGCAAGGCCACAAAATGTCTGTATGGATATTCTTTTCCAACAGGAACCCCCGACAACAGTGATCACCACAGATGCCTCACTGATAGGTTGGTGTGCTCACATGTGTCAACACACGACACAGGGCAAATGGTCTCCAGGAGAGACTCAACTGCACATCAATTTGCTATAGCTATGAGCAATCTGCAGACATTTCCTACCTCATATATGGAACAAATCCATTTGAATTATGACAGATGATATCACCTGCATGTTCTACATCAACAGGCAAAGAGGAGTTCGCTCACATTCGCTCACATCATACGCACAGAAGCCATGAGACTTTGGAATTGGTGCATACAACACAATGTAAACATCTCAGCGTGTTACCTACCAGGATATCAGAATGCGACAGCAGACACACTGAGCAGGTATTTCTCTCAGGATCATGAATGGGAGATGAATGGAGAGGTACCTGAGTTCAGTCTTCAAACGGTGGAGCACTCCCACCATCGATCTGTCGACGAATCGCAAATGTGCGATGTTCTGCTCAAGAGCAGGACTGGGACTATGGTCATTAGGGGATGTCTTCCCCATCAAATGGGAGGCACAACTCATGTATGTGTTTCCACCGATACCAGTGATATCACGTGTGCTACACAAGATATGAGCAGACAGGGACAAAATTATCCTTATAGTCCCGAATGGCCTAGATAGGCATGGTATCCTTACTTGCTATGCATGGATATGCGCCAAGCGAGCTCTCCCTCACCGGGCGGATCTGCTGTCTCAACACAATGGTCACACTCTTCACCCGAACCTGGAAATAGTCCACCTACAGGCGTGGTTCCTGAATGGTTCCACCATGATGAAATAACCTGCTTGGAACAAGTTAAACACGTGTTATTAAACAGCAGGAAACTGACTACGAGAAATACCTACCTTCATAAACGGAAGAGGTTCTCCGCCTGGTGTCAAGGAAGACACTTGACGAGTGATTCAGCACCACTACCATTAATCTTAGAATACCTATTGGAGTTGAAAAGCACTGGCTTAACAATGAGCTTGATCAGAGTCCATCTTGTGGCCATTTCAGCATTCCATGGACAGCTCAATGGAACTTTGATGACGTTCGCACACCCAAATACAAATGCTTCCTCGGGGGTCTCATAAATGTTTATCCAGACGTGTGACAACCTACACCAACATGGGACCACAACCTGGTATTGAAATGCCTCACCAGACCATCCTTCAAACCATTAGCCACCTGCTCATTACTCCACTCATTGATGAAAGTAGCATTCCTGGTTGCCATTACCTCATCCAGAAGGATGAGAAAGATGGAGCAGTCATAGCAGATCCTCCAGGCACAACATTCTTCAAGGACAAGGTCACGCTACGTCCACACCCTAAATTATTACCGAAAGTAACCTCAGCATTTCACATGAACCAATCTATTCACCTACCGACATTCTACCCTAGGCCTCATGGTACTCCAACAGAAGCTGACCTACACACTCTAAACATTAGAAGGCCGCTAGCATCTCTACTACCGAGTGCTTGAAAGGCAACGCTATATCCAATCAGAGATTATCCAAATGGATTTCCACATGCATTCAAACATGCCACCATATCCGGAATACAGAACCACCGGAGCACATTAGAGCACATTCTACTAGGTCTATTTCAACCTCAATAGCATTCCTTAATAATGTTCCAGTACTAGAGATCTGTAAGGCGACCATTTGGGCCTCCATCCACACATTCGCAAATCACTGTGCAGTCACACAGGACTCCAGGGCTGATGCCATAGTGGGCCTCACAGTACTTACTTCAATGACTCAATGAACCCAAAGTCCCCCCAGCCCTCAGAAGAGCACTGCTCTACAGTCACCTAAAGTGAAGCACCCGCAGGGACACTATTTGAAGAAGAAGGAAAGCTTACTCACCTTGTGCAATAACAGGAGTTCTTCGAGATGTGTGTCCCTGTGGTGCTCCACTACTCTTCCTCCTCCCTTCTACTTCGGAGTTCGCAGTGAGGATTCTGTGGTAGAGAAGGAACTGGAGGGCTTGGGTCATGCATGCACTACACACGGCACCAACGACACCATGAGACGCCTACTGCGCACGTGCGACCCGCGCAGACACTGCTACCATAAATCTCCGATCAACGGCACTGGGACCCACTGCCACCTAAAGTGGAGCACCCACAGGGGCACACATCTCAAAGAACTCCAGTTACTGCACAAGGTGAGTAACCTTTCTTTTTGTCTCTGCCACCAGATTGTTTTTGTTAGAGCAATGCAGAAATATGAGATTAATATTCAGGGATTACTGTCTTGAACTCATGTTACTCTTATGATTATCATTCACAAGTTATAATAAATGTCTGTCACTAAGGTTTAAATGGTTAAATTTATGGTCAAAATTGGTGTTTCCCTGTCTTTTTTCTTAATGCTGAAAGTCTGTGCTTTACTCACCAATTTAGTCTAAAGATAGGAAAGTCTAAATAATTGGTGATGTTACTTACTGGTTACCATACAGTATGCTGCAATACCCGAGAAGAAATTTCAGTCCAAACTCTGAATATCTTTTTTTTTTGGTGGTATTGAATAAGACTTAAACATTTTCAAAAGACTTGTGGGGTTTTAGTTATGGAGCTGCTATTAATTTTAATGCAAATCTCACATTTAAATCCTACCCAGCTATTTGAATATGAAGGGGTCACTGTTGTAACTATCTCAACAATTTATTTGTACATTTCAAGAGGATTTTGTATTCATTTTTGGGGATTTGTATTTGCACTCTTCACTTTGCTTTTTTCTTCTTCTTCCGGTATTGGACTCAGAACTTTAAACATATTTTTAATATATCTGCCTTGATATTAATGTATGGAAATTAAATTTGTGATACTGGAATGGTGTGCAAATCAGTGTACAATTTTCTTACATTTTCCATGATATATTTTCCTGTCTTTCAGGGCCAGAAGGGGCCCTTTTTGAACACTCTGTAGAGACACCACTTGTCAGAGCAGAGGCTTTTAAACCGCTTAGGTAAGAACTTCTGCATAAAAAATATATATGTTTTATATGTAAAATATAATTTTCTACAGATATTCACATTTTCTTTTAGGTAAACATAAATGTGAACTTTAGGGCATCCCAACAATAGTCACAGTAATTGCTGGTAATATTATTCCCTTTTCGTACTACTTTGTGACTTATTTATGTTATTTATGTTCTGTTATTTTGAGGATTCACTTAGAGATGAATTTCTGAGATTGATCATTGGTGTATATTCATGATCATGATCATTAAAGTAATGTACTGGTGTGTTTTAAAGCTTTTAATTTCCCTCATCCAAACTTATACTTGACTTTATTTGGAACACTTAAAGTAACATTTACACTTTTCTTTATTACGGTATAGTAGAAGTTGTTTATCTGCATTAAGTTAAAAAAATACTTCATCACCGCCCAATAGTTATATTATCAAGTTTTTTTTGGCCAAATATTGTACAAGGGAAAAAATGGCCTCCACAGTGGCAGGGCCGGAGGGAGGGTTCTGCCCCAAAAAACAAAAAAAAAAAAAAAAAAGCCGCGATCGCGATCATGATCTGCAGCAGCAATTCAGCGGAAGGTCCTTCGCTCTGAGCAGGAGTGAGGGACCGTCCGCCGAATTGCCGCTGAATAGCTGGACCTGCCACCCCTCTCCGGAGTGGCCGCCCCAAGCACCTGCTTGCCAAGCTGGTGCCTGGAGCCGGCCCTGCACAGTGGTATCTGGCACAAGCCAATAGAAAACCTCTGCAGAAATGCAGTCTTTGAAGGATGTATGTGGTGGTTCTCAGTCAAGCCAAACAACCCAAGGAAAGGATGACTGGCCACTTAAACATAAAAAAGTCCAGCTCTGTAGCATTAAGGAGTATTTTCTGGCGAGAAAATTACTTTAAATGAGTTCTGCACCTGTCATGTTCCAGATCTCCCTAATCCTGGGATATTGTTCTTTCATACACACTGCTGTGAATTTTAGGGTATTTTAGCCAAAGTAAATCCTATGTGTGGATTGTGGTGAGGAGATAAATTCATTCTACATTCAGCATGTGATAGTCTTATATTTAATTTTTAAATATCTATGTCAAAGATCAGGGTAAGAGGGAAAGAAAGAGAGAACTCCCCCCACCCACACTCTCTCTCTCACTCACTCACTTCCAGTCTGCTGCTTCAGAAGGGACTCCCTCTTCTGTGGTTTCATTCCTGGGGCTCCTTCTTTACCCTAATCACTATTTTGGGTGTGGGGAAAAAAGAGAAAATCTTTAGGGTGCATGGGCCTTTCTTCATGTCACTGGCTGAACTTCCAAACTGGACAGTTAAATTTGAAGAAAAGCCTTCAAGATACTTGAAGTGTACTGAAAAGTTGACCTTCATAGATGAGCATATCCTTTGTATTATCTGTTTAGTGAGTTGGCCATGCCAACTAAAAGCACAGGTTCAGCTCTAGAATGTTACCTTGAGTTGTCAGTGCTCAAGTGGAATGACTAAAATCCCAACTAGTTGTCCATGTTCAGTATATTGAGTTAGTGGGATCAGAAACTGTTCCAAAGTCTACAAGTTCTGTTATTCATTGTTTTGGCATCAAGTTATTCCAAATTTAAATCTGTACCTCCTGTTCAGATTATCTTGGTAGGGACCAAGCTATAAAAATATCACTTAATCCCTCACCTCAAATATCATAATGCCGTTTTAGAGTCTAATTTATTAATATTCTGCTCTTCATCCTCCTAGAGGTTCTTCTGGTTAAATGATTATATTCTGCAGGCTGTCATACAGGCTAATGTGATATGAAGTGGTTAAGGGTATAGCAAGTATTAGAGGTACTGAGACTTGAAGAAAAACCATCAGCCTCAAATGTATGCGGGGCCCTGTGTGTCAAGGGTGTTATAACTTCAAAGCACTTAATGTTCATACCCTTCAATTTATAGCATATGCATTGAGACCTCCTTCATTGTTCTCTGTGTATGTCATTAGGGTTTAGTGCATCAAAGTAAACAATGTTGACACAAATGGCTTTCTCAATTACACAGTCTCCTGGATTTGTAGCCCTTGTGTTGAATTTCAAAGGAGACTGATTTATTCGATAAGAAGTGACAAGTTTGTTAGACCATATCTTTTTGTTGATAAATAATGGAGACAGGGCAGTGCCATTACTCCTGCCTTGGTGTCTGTCTTTTCATTATCCCGTTTGCTTTAGAAATGTGAAGCAATACAAATGGAGTCCTTTCCAGATTAAGTGGCTGCATTCATAAGTCTCACTGAGAAAGAAAAGGAGGTGTGGGTTCACTTTTTTTACCCCTCCCCACCCAGTAAGAAGGAAAAGTGGTAGAGAGAGTGTCTAGTTACAGTGCACATTACCTGTTTTTAATCCCACCTTTCAAATTAGATAAAAGCTGATAAAAGCTGCAATAACACAGACCAAAAATCTTCTTCATTTAAGTAGTTCTAGTTCTATCCTTTCAAATGCCGAGAGAGAAATTCTACCTTGAGTAGGAAACAGATGCCCTAGTTCTCCTAAAGTTAGAGTCAGAATTCAAACATTCTCTCCATTGTGATGCCAATACTTTTTTCTTTTATAATTTATAGTACTTTGGTGTTCTACTTCTTTTATACTTTATATCCCTAAATAACATACAGCTCATGTTTAGAGCTTGTCATTGTAAGGCATATTGTTCTCTTCCTATGATATAAATTATTTTTAGTTTTCTAATACTAAAGTAATATTTAGACAATTTTTCACCTGTTACATTTAGATATACAAATCCTTTATAAACCTCAACATAATTTATCTGAGCTAGGCATTCACATTTTTGGAGTGTGAGATGCTTCAGTTTTTAGGATAACAGCTGTCTACTCTGTATGTTCTCCCTGCTGTTTATCAGGGTTTATAGTTTATCAGTGTGTCTGCTTATCCGACCTTCTGGGCAGCAATAAGATAGTTACCAAACATCTACAGTCAGAACTAATTTTCATTTGATATTGGCCTTTAAATAGATGTCTTAGAGCCATACAAGTAGACCTTCTGAGCGTAAATCCTATTGGTCAGAGTGAATCACTTTTAGTGCAATCAGTTCTGGGCATTCTGCCAGTACTTTGTCCAAGACTTTTATGTCCACAGTCACAAGTGAGGTGAGACTATATGATCTACACAGCTCCACGCTTTTGTTAGATTTTAACATCACCATAATTATTAACTGTAATAATAATGTTCTCAGTATTCCAGAGAGTTGAACCTTTGTCAAAGTGTTATTATAAGTATATTGTACACATAAAATGTTATCAAGATATCTGAGAATTTCCTATAAATTTAACCATTGAGTTATTTTTCCAGATTATGAATTCTTAATGGCCTTCGGGATATTCTGAAGAGGTTTCAATATTTTCCCAGACAAATTCTAGCCCTGTTTTTAACAAGAGATATTGTTTTGGACTTTCCTCTGAATCTTTAAATGATAACTTGAGGATGCTCCCTGTTTTGAGAAAATGTCTGTATCTAAGGCTAAAAGATACCAAGGGAATAGATGTATATTAGCCTAAGATGTAGTAATTGTACACTTTATAATAACTTGAGGATATGATTATGCTGAAGTATTTTATCACCCCTCACATTGTACTTAGTTACTGTAAATCTATCTGCTGTGATTGGCTGCTGCTATCAGAACTCAACAAATTTGTTCACAACAAATATGGCCCCCACCGCACTCTTCTTAGTATTTCCTCCCCAATGATGAAGGCTTAGCCCCTTTCCCGGCCAGTAAAATGACTTTGTTTTGTAATCCAATTATATGCTTGTATAAGTTATATGGGTAATAGGGTGGGGATAGGATTAGAAACTGAAGTAGTCATGTTTTTATGGACATATAGATAAGAATTCTGAGGGAAACACATAGAGAGCTGTATAGTGGCTAACCAGAGAGAGTGATTTGTAAAATCATTGTTTGATTATTACAAATACTCACCAGCAACCGCACACCATACAACATAAACACTAACCCAGGAACCTATCCTTGCAACAAAGCCCGATGCAAACTCTGTCCACATATCTATTCAAGTGACACCATCATAGGACCTAATCACATCAGCCACGCCATCAGGGGCTTGTTCACCTGCACATCTACCAACGTGATATATGCCATCATGTGCCAGCAATGCCCCTCTGCCATATACATTGGCCAAACTGGACAGTCTCTACACAAAAGAATAAATGGACACAAATCTGACATCAGGAATCATAACATTCAAAAACCAGTGGGAGAACACTTCAACCTCTCTAACCACTCAGTGACAGACTTGAAGGTGGCAATTTTGCAACAAAAAAACATCAAAAACAGACTCCAAAGAGAGATTGCTGAATTTGAATTAATATGCAAATTAGATACAATTAACTTAGGTTTGAACAGAGACTGGGAATGGTTGGGTCATTAAGCTAATTGAATCTATTTCCCCATGTTAAGTATCCTCACACTTCTATGGGTCATCTCGATTATTACTTTAAAAGTTTTTGGTTTTTTTTCTCCTGCTGATGATAGCTCATCTCAGTTGATTGGCCTCTTACAGTCGGTATGGCTACTTCCACCTTTTCATGTTCTCTGTATGTATAAATATCTTCTTGCTGTATGTTCCAGTCTATGCATCTGATGAAGTGGGCTGTAGCCCACGAAAGCTTATGCTCAAATAAATTTGTTAGTCTCTAAGGTGCCACAAGTACTCCTGTTCTTTTTGCGGATACAGACTAACACGGCTGCTACTCTGAAACCTGTTTGATTATTGCAGTAATACAAATGCCTACATGCTAACTGCCTAATAATGGCTCTCAACTAATCAAAGTACAGAGATCTGTATTTGCTGTCATAATGCAAATTAGAAACACCAGCCAATCACAGTGAAATGAATTACATAACTGAAAAGTAATTATACAATTGTGTCTCAGTAACTGTATAGCATTTCTGTTCTCTGATGGTTAGACAATTCCATTGCAATATAATTTTTATAAACACTAGCATTAATTTGCTTGCTGTATATTCATGCTTATATACTTTTTCATTCTCAGGTTGGTTAAAAAAACACATGAAGTACTTCATTATGGCAGTTTGAATTATTCTGTTCTCTTCATTTAGTGCACTAATAAAATCCATGAAAAGGGCTAGTTAAAATAGCTGGTATTTTCTATCTTTCCAGGAACACCACTTCTGGCCATGTAATTAAGAAATACCTCAATTTGTCTCTGTTAGAAGCTGGGTACCAATTTTACATACTTCTGCACATTGATTGTATTTGAAAAGACTTTGAGTTCTAATGTGAAAGGAATTTTTCCAAGTATACTTCTTTTGTTCTGTTATGGCCTACAAGCTGTGCAGTTATTTTTTTAAATTAATCTAATTATAATAGTAAAATACTGACTTATTAAGTGGGGTTGAGTTTTCTAGCTTCATTGCTATTCTTCAACTCTTTCCTAATATTTCATCTCAATCAGGAAGCTATATTCCCAATACCTTTTCAGAGTCTCTTGGAATATATTTTTAAACACTGTCTCACACATGCTTGACTAGGTCCTATTTTAATGCTGTTTATTTTTAGTTATTTCTTGAGAGTTATTCAGAGCATTTGATAAAGTGGGTGAATATTAAACATTCATTTCATATAGGTAAGAGTTTTTTGTGGTCCACCAGTGTCATGATAGAAGGAGAACAACATAGGACAAAACAGGCCTATTTACTGATTTTCCTTGAGTAGCATATCTCACTGCAGAGTTGTGTTTGATCCAGTAGAGACATGGAGATAGTCTAGAGCTGCCAATCCCAGGGACAAATGCCTCAAAGCACTGTCCCCTTGATACATGTCCTGAAGTTCTGCTGCCATGGAATCTATGGGCAGGTCTACACTTACTTCCTGGTCCAGCTGTAAGCAATCGATCTTCTGGGATCGATTTATCACGTCTTGTCTAGATGCGATAAATCAATCCCGGATTGATCCCGGAAGTGCTCGCCGTCGACGCCGGTAGTCCAGTTCGGCGAGAGGAGTACGTGGCATCGACGGGGGAGCCTGCCTGCCGCGTCTGGACCCGCGGTAAGTTCGAACTAAGGTACTTCGAATTCAGCTACGTTATTAACGTAGCTGAATTTGCGTACCTTAGTTCGAAGTGGGGGGTTAGTGTGGACCAGGTCTATGATACAATCTCAGACTCTCTTTCCAGTGAGGAATTAAATCTTATTTCTCTCTTATTTTAGAGATATTTATTAAACTTTTTAGTTTTCAAGTTATCTTCTTGTCATGTGGTGGGGGGCGGTCACTTTGAGCTATGCCTATTTTTGACTTATGCCTATTTTTGACAACTATAAACTACCTGCATAGCTCTGTCTAGTAGGCTCTTTATTAAGAATTGCAGTCTGTATCATCTTAAATATGAATTAACAAATATCGTAGGTATTGACTAAAAGGTGGAGTCGCTTGTTTGACTACACTTACGGTTCATTCTTAACAATGTTTGAGACCAAATAACTGGATTTAGCCAAATTTATTGTCTAAAGACAAAGCAGTACAATATTAAAAGGAGACATACATACTCTCGTTCCAGGAAGCAAATCTTATCACACAGCATGTTTACCTTCCATAGAAGGTATGCATCAAAGATATACATTTCAGCTACTAGTATTTATAGTATGATTTTACAAGCTACAAAACTCTTTACTCAACACTAAAATCTAACCCACCAGTTCATAACAGTTCCTTAACTTGTTGTTTTGTTCTATACTTTTCTTATCTCTGTTTTGGATACCACTTTGCAAACCAGCTGGGTGTAGAGGTATATCCCAACCTGTGCTAGAACATACCATTCATGCATAATGTAACTTTTTGCATAATACCCATTAATGTGGTGGATATTACGCCTAACATATATGTATTGGCTAACATAGGTCAAGTTTTTCTTTCATGCCTGAGAGTAAATGTCTTTATTTTTGTTTTTATTACTTTGTATGAAGTTTTGGTTAGTCTTGATTGATTTATAGGTTACAACATAAGTATACATTTGTAATCATAATATAGAAACATTTTTAGGACTCTATGGTCCTGTGCCTTTTAGTTAGCACTTCTCTCTCTCTCTCACTCACTCACTCACTCTGCACAAACAACTAACTTTCAGAGGTTTTATAAGTAAGTTTTTATAACTTATAATGTCCAAAATTAAAATGTCTTCTATTCAGTAAAGAAAAATTTGCTTACTCAGTAAAAAAAATGCATGACAAATTTAAACTGGGCGTGAATATTTACAACAGAATTTTAAACTTCTGAAAATAAAGGTTCAGAATGGAAATACTAACTGAACTTTTAACTATAGTAGTGCAAATAGTACCTTTAATAGGGAGTAAAACTCTATGACAGAATATGTTGCATTATAGTATAATTAAAGTCATTCGAAAAGCTATGCTGGAAGCATCTGTGAAATGCCAGATTCAATCACATTCACTGGGGCCTCTGTCTTTTTTAATTACCTTGAGAGTCAGCACATTGGAAAATTGAGGTCATCACAGAAACCTCTTTTGAAATAGCTTTGCTTATCACTCTTTACCACAACTGTCTGTCTTAAGAGAAGCTGAAGGTTCCATTTTAATCATATCTGGGTTCTGATCTTTATTCCTCATCCTTTGCAACACTACTGCATTGAGTGACAGTGGAGAAATAGATGGAAAAGACCTCTGTATTTAAGATAGGTGGAAAAATAGCAAACAAATCACCAAGGTGTTATGATCATAACTGGTACCTTTTGACTAGCTGATTAAGGTTGTTTAAAATTGCTTTACAGCCTTTTGGAGGTGTCATTAGAACTCGATGCTGTTTTAGTATCAAGAAGATGTTGTAAATGGATTTGCCCCAGGACTCTGAATATTGTAGTTGTATTACTGATGTAAGCATAGTCAGAATGAGCTCTACCCTGACATCAGGTGGTGAGCTGTGGAAAAGGACTTCAGGGGCTGATCTCGTTTGCATGGGCACACCCACCCTGCCTAGCAAGATGGGACTGCTTGCCCAAATGGTCACTTTGGCTGCTGTGGGATCCCCAGTCTCTTTGTTATTGGTGAAGGAGTAATAAAGGGTTGTTATCCTGGTTATGTGAATCAAGGACAGTACAACTGTACTTGGCATTTTATGATGGAGAGACTCGCCCTCAACTAAGTAGCTCTCGCTAGGCAAGGGACATGGGTTCCAAAGCCCAGTGAACTGAAAGAGGCTGGGGACAGATATGTGTGGGGTGTTGAATGTCACCTTGACCTTGTTACTGTGTAATAACAGAGCTAATTTTGACTCCATTTGGAGTCTTGTTTTATGCTGCAGAGCTGAAATCACTGATATCTAGGTCTAAGCATTAGGCCTACTTTGGACTAGTGGTTCTGAGTGCACCAGCACTGATGCTCCCCTACTAACAGCTGAAATCACTGAGAGCTGGCGGGGAGGACCTGAAGACATATTGGTGAGCGGCTAGCAGGATGGCTAGTGGAGAGGCATGATGAGCAGGATGGAGAGGAGTGGCTAGCAGGACAGCTGGTGGAGAGGCATAGCTGGTGGGGAAGACTGCAGCAGAACCCCACGGAGAGGCGTGGCAATCAGCCATCAACCTGAGCAGCGGATCATGTAAGATTCCCCATACCTCTTCCCGCTTCCACCCAGGCTGGGAGGTAAACTCTGCAGATGAACTTCTGAATTCTGGGAGCTGCACTGACCAAGGACAGAAACTGTGTGTGTGTGGGGGGGGGTGACCTTTGGGTTGCTGGACTTAAGACCCTGAGGGGAAAAGGACACTGCCAAACTTACTTGGGGGTGGGTCTTTTGCTCATGGTTTGTGTCATGAATCCTGTTTGTGGTGTTTCCCCAACATAATGCTGCATTGTTTCCCTCCTTTATTAAAAGGCTTTTGCTACACTCAGACTCTGTGCTTGCGAGAGGGGAAGTATTGCCTCTTAGAGGTGCCCGGGGGGGTGGTATGTAATTGTCCCAGGTCGCTGAGTGGGGGCTCAAGCCGGTTTTGCATTGTGTTATTGAAATGGAACCCCTAGATACTGAACCCGGCCCTTGTTGCTGCCAACTCTGATGGGCAGAAGGGTTACACTTACATTAAGTATAACTCATTTAACCATAATCCTTGAAGCTCAATCATGTCTTCAATGTGCTGCCATACAAACCTCACTTGGAAAATGTGCATTTCCCAGACCTGTCTGCCTATGGATCAACTCTTTCCTATTCATCAGTAGAGTGGGGGATTAGCTAGCTGTGCTGCACCATTCCCTCTGATCCCTGAGCACCACAGATAAGCTCTATCTGAACTATCTGAAACCCTTATTGTTACTTTTATTTAGAACTCAAATGGACTCTCAAATAAAAGAATGCACGAGCTGCAGGTTCATAACTCAGAAAACCCTTTATTATGTCATTCTTCTCTTAAGCACACAGACTTAAGATAGTTCTTGCCATACTTATGTATTTTAAGGTACACTGTTAAGACCAACCTGTTCTTCTGATGGGTGATGCTATTTTATCCATACTGGTTCATACATCAGTCCAGTCCAACAGTTTATCGAGAAATATACAAAAAGACAAAAGTATGGAAGTATGCCCATAGATTAAAAGGAAGAGAAGAAAATGTGTAGACTGATATATGAGTATAGAATTTTGTGGCTCTTCAAGGCAAATAGCCCATTCAGAAATATGTGTGGGTGCACAGGGGCAAATAGCACAAAACCTGTGAAAAATGATTTTCAAGTATAATTGAAGTCAGCACAAAATGACATAAGTAGACCATATTTTCTAAAATAAAAATATTTTGAAACTTCGAGTCAGAATTTTAAAGTGAAGCATGTCCAATTTTACATTATTGAATGCACAAATCAAAATAGGGTAGGATGTGAAAGAGAAATAAATAGTTGGTGCTAAACATAAGACTATGCAAATAATATTGACTTATTCAAATACCTTACTAGTTAATCATAGTATAATCAGTTCAACTAGAAGTGTTTCTTGTCATGGCAATTTACTTTTAGTAAACAGAGAACTGAATCATGAATATGGAGGATTTGAAAGTATAACAGTGCAAAGGTCAAAGAATAGCTATGATCTGGAGAACAGCCTCAGTGCTATATGCGAACAATTACATTTCAATGGAGATAAAATGCTACAACTGAAAGTGACATGGGTCATCTGAAACCCTGAGCACAAGGGGAAAGAATTGCTCCTAGTAAAGCATATTGACATCGATAGGATTCAGAGTTTGTTTTTTGATTTTTGTTTTTGGTGGGGGGTTGTTGGTTTGTTTGTTTTAGGTTTTTTATTTTATTTTACTATTTTTAAAGTCACCTAAAATATAGCCATAGTTGAGTACAAATCAATAGTGTTTATCCTATGAAACAATAATCATTGACTCTAACAGCTTTTTCAATAGAAAGAAATTTGAGAATAGCTCTCAAGATTATTCGATAGAATAAAAATGAGTGTGCTAAGAGTATATTCATTATCAAACTCATCGTGTAACTCATTATAGTGAGGTCTGTTAGTATTGCAGAGTGTTGCTGGTTTTGGGAGCTCCTGTGTACTCGGCACCAGCAGACAGTACTGCTGATTCAGCAGACCTCAATGTTATTCATAAAGAAAGACCAAAGCAGGCTCAGTTCAGTGGTGAAGGCGCTCGGTGAGGTTTATTTTCAGCAAAGCCCTGTCCAACAGGTCACATGGATACTAACATATGTATGCCCATAACAAGGTAAAAGCTCAGTCAACATAACAGGCCAATACAAAGATGCCCCTCCTATGACTTCTCCTTTTAAACATTGGTACAAACATATTACATATTATATTTTATATGCTTTTTGTTATTATCCTGTACTTTGCACCTGCTAATTCGAACAAAACAACCTCATCCATTATCCTGTCATCTCCTCTTTATCTTTACAAGGGGTCAGTGAGTTCTTGTACCATCTCTTAGGTATGTGTTTAGATAGTTACTTGAGCACTTGATGTGTTTCTGTACCATTCTCTCATCAGGAATGTGCTTACTTGGTTAGCCTGTAGTGTTACTATTCTGCCAAGGCCATGCCAACTTTGGTTCACCTTCCTTGGTTCATACTTTTATTCATGCCTAAGATTCCAGCGAGGTCTACAAGGTCTAGGGCTTATAGACTTCATCAAAGAGGTGGTGGTGACATGGTAGATTAGGCCAGGATGGGAGTTCTTTATTGTGAGATAAGATCTCAAAAATTATTTTTTAGCTTTAACAAAATAATTGTTTCAAGTAATTTTTTATGTCGATATCACTTTTGGTGCGTATGCAGTCTGTGTTTGAGTTTGGAACTTTCTAACAAGCACACCGGGCTTTGGGGCCATGCCTACACCCTGCCTGTCCTTGCTCCCATTACTGTCAAGGCCATAAAAGGCCACACAACCCAACTGACCCTCAGTTTCCTCTTCCTATCCATGGTAGTGAGTTGGAACTGTGATGTCATCCCTGCTTCTCATTAGCAACTAGTTAGTTTTTTATAAATATTTTATATAGATTTAGATTATTAGCTTATAATTAGTTAATTAATAGCTTTTCTGCCCATTGGCAGCTTTCCATTCCTCCTTTTATCCCAGAGAATCTCCTCAGGTGTTTGTGCCTTATCATGAGTATGGTAAACACTATGTCCTCTGGGTTTAAGTTCTGCCCTTCCTGCAACAGGCCCTTCCTTTAACTGGTGGCCACAGCAGGTGCCTTTTCTGCTCAGGGGAATCTCATATCCCTGATCATTCTTCAATCTGCAGATCTTTTTCTACTACAACCAGAAAGTCAATGGAATGAAAATACTAGTGGAAAAGACACTTTATTGGCTCTGCTGTGCGGTAGCCATGACTATGGCTCTTAGGTGCTATGATAATACAAATAACAACAACAACAATTCCCCCATCCCCTCACAACTATTTAGATTTCTTTTTAAAGTAATAATTTTGATAAAATCCCCACAATGAAACTTTCTAAAGATGTTATGCCATGAGCTTTAAAACTTTTATAAATCTGAAGTTTTATCAGTTCCACTCTTTAATCAAAGAATATAAGACAACATTAGAATAGATAAAGGTCATGTGTCTTTGGTTACCCTTGTTTGTTTTTCCTTTCTTATTTTGTCCAATAAGTCATCTGATTCTCCTCTGAACACTTCTCTAAAAGTAATATCAATGCAGAATTTCCACTTCTGGATCGCCAGCTTCGAGTACAAGTCATGCAGAAAACTACCCTATCCCATAACCCTTTGGTTGAATTATTGATTCCAAGGCTAGCATCCACGAGTGCTATGAGAAGTCAAGCCTCCACACACTTAAAGAACCAGCCAGTTGCACCACTGTCATCAAACTGACAAGATTACCACTATGTTGTATCTGTGCATCTGACTGCCTTTAGAGGCTTGTAAGCATGGAACCCTGCAGTGCACCAGTGTCCTGCTGAATCAGTGCAATAGCACTTGGAACTATTGGTGCCAAATTTCTATGGTGAATCAGTGCACTGCTGGGTTGGCACATTAGAGCCCAGAGCTGATGGTGCTGGGCCCCTGGGAACCTCCTGGGTAAGCACACTGGCTCCTGTAGCTGTCAGCATCAAAACCCTTTAATT
This sequence comes from Terrapene triunguis, assembly GCF_002925995.2. Lineage (NCBI taxonomy): Eukaryota > Metazoa > Chordata > Testudines > Emydidae > Terrapene > Terrapene triunguis. The sequence continues at coordinate 1,494,645 of NW_020664492.1, forward strand.
TACTGACACCCTGCTGACACTACATCTTAGCACCTGGTGCTGGACTCCATTTAGCTCACAGATTTTTTATTGTATTGGCAGAACTTCATTTAATCAGTACCTGAGTTTGTCAGATCCAGGCACCAGTTTGGTACTTCATTCCATAATTTAATCCCTTCCCACCACCATTTCTTGTCACTGTGGCTGATGAGTATCCTTACTGGCCCTCAGGTGGAAGCACACAACAGAGTCTTGCGTATTGCATCAGGGTAGCAGACAGCCTCCAAGCTTCTCTGGTTTGATAGTAGTTCAGAGCTAAACTCCCATGAGGAATGGGCTTCAATATGCCACCCACTGTGGTTGCAGTATGCACAATGCCTACCTGAGATGAGAACTCGTTCAGTAGGACTTTTCATCCAGATAAGGTCTCCTTCTGAGCAATAACAGAAGTGGCCCTGTATTCATTATGGACTTCCAGACTGTATTCAGAAAGTGGTCCTGATTCCCTCTGTCAGTCCAGCCACTCTTTAAATTATTTCCTTCTTCAAAATCCTCCATTTGCTTCCTCTTACCTTCTGCATCAAATTCAGGCTTCTTTTCAATCCTCACATTCTTGACTGTGCCCAACTCTACTCTGCTTACATTTCTGCTAACATTTTTTATTTCCCACAATTGTTCTTTTGACTCCACCAGTGAGTTGTGCATTACTTTCTTTCTGTGGCTTTGTGTCTTCTTCCATTCTGCTCCCTAAGTCAGGGATCCTCTCTATATTTCCAATGTTCCAAACACCAATCATTTCTACTTTCAAATCCCTTCTCATAAATAACTTCCTCCTAAAAGACTGCAAATGCTAATCTGTATCAGTAAAAATGCTGTCATCTCTCCCTCCCCTTATAAACTACAACAAAAACTCCATGAAAGAGAACCCTTGTCTTGAATTTCCCAGTGTGTTATGTGTTTCATTTGTGTTGTCTGTCTATCCTGCAAGCTCCTCAGAGTGGAGACACATGTCCCCATGCTACTGTGTCTTCAAGCTGCAACACCAATCTAGGGACTAGGTGCAACCGTTAGTCTGTTGTCTTGTGTGGCTATTACTGCCTGAGGCACAGGAGGGGGCAGAAAAAACTATTCATCCTGGTGTTTTTATTTTGTGGATCTAGATGTTCTCAGAAAAGAAGACAATAGGATCTCTTGTACTAGCCCTGGTCCTGATTGGCTAGGGAATACCAGCACTGGTGCTGGAGGCATATAGCATTCCTTGTATAGTTTCCTTCCATTCTCTCTCATCTTCTCCATTCAGAATCTTTCCTTCAGTCAAATGTAAAATTTAAATTCACCACTTGGGTTTTTTACAAGTGGCACTTACTGGCTCAGATATGTAGCCAAACATCTGGTATCCTTTTCAGCAGCCTCTCCCCTTCACCTGTTGTCCCTTCCAAGCAAATGCTATTTCAGTAAGAAGGGAGCTAAATGTTTTAATTCCCTTATCCCACCACAACGTGGGTGTGAACCCTCCTTATCTTCTCCCTGCACCTTAATCACAAAGCAGATAAGTTAGAAGTGGGACCCACTTGTTTGGGAGGTCTGCCAGTTATGCACTCTGTCATGAATGAGTAAAGAGGAATGTATAAATATTAAATGCAAGAAATGAAGGTTACTTACTTGTAACCGGAGTTCTACTAGATAGACTCTGCACATTCACACTCTTGGGATGCACCAACTGGTGCAGCTTGGATGGTGGATCCTTCTCATAGTAATGCCTACTAGAGTGCACACGTGCACTTCCTGCCATACTCCTCAGCCTTTGAACATGTTCTGAGGGCACGACTATAAAAGGGAACATGGTGCTAGTTGTCACCTCAGTTCCTTACACTACTAATGAAGACTCCATAGGCCCAGTCCTATTTAACATATTCATAAACAATCTGGAAAAAGGGGTATACAGTGAGGTGGCAAAATTTGCAGATGATACAAAACTACTCAAGATAGTTAAGTCCCAGGCAGACTGTGAAGAGCTACAAAAGGATCTCACAAAACTGGGTGACTGGGCAACAAAATGGCAGATGAAATTTAATGTTGATAAATGCAAAGTAATGCACATTCAAAAACATAATCCTAACTATACATATACAATGATGGGGTCTAAATTAGCTGTTACCACTCAAGAAAGAGATCTTGAAGTCACTGTAGATAGTTCTCTGAAATCATCCACTCAATGTGCAGCGGCAGTCAAAAAAGCAAACAGAATGTTGGGAATCATCAAGAAAGGGATAGATAATAAAACAAAAAATATCATATTGCCTCTATATAAATCCATGGTACACCCACACCTTGAATACTGCATGTAGATGTGGTCGCCCCTTCTCAAAAAAGATATATTAGAATTGGAAACGGGCAACAAAAATTATTAGGCGTATAGAACGGCTTCCATATGAGGAGAGATTAATAAGACTTGGACTTTTCAGTTTGGAAAAGAGGCGACTAAGAGGGGATATGATAGAGGTCTATAAAATCATGAGTGGTATAGAGAAAGTAAATAAGGAATTGTTATTTAATCCTTCTCATAATACAAGAACAAGTGGCCACCAAATGAAATTAATAGGTAGAAGGTTTAAAACAAACACAAGAAAGTATTTTTTCACACAACACACTGTCAACCTCTGGAACTCCTTGCCAGAGGGTGTTGTGAAGGCCAATACTATAACGGGATTCAAAAGGGAGCTAGATAGATACATGGAAGATAGCCATTGATGGACCTATTAGCCAGGATGGGCAGGAATGGTGTCCCTAGCTTCTGTTTGCCAGAAGCTGGGTTTGGGTGACAGGGCATGGATCACTTGATTATAACCTGTCTGTTCATAACCTGCCATTAGCCACTGTCAGAGGACAGGATACTGGGCTTGATGGACCTTTGGTCTGACCCAGTATGGCCATTCTTATGTTCTTATGTTCTCCAGGGGTATTTTTCAGTTAGGAACCTGCAGAAGAGGGGAAAGTGGGAAGGAAGTGTGAAAATGTGGAGTCCATCTCAAAGAACTCTGGTTACAAGTAAATAACCTTCAATTCTTCTTCAAGCATCCTCTGCATATTCCCAGTCTTGGGATAATTTGGCAAGCAGTATTCCAAGGATGGATTGAGGGACACAGAGTCCTCATTAAATAATGACTAAAGCACCACTCAGCCAAACTGTGTGTCAGAGCTGGTTGCCAAATCTAATACATAATATTTACTGAAAGTTTGAATTGAACTCCAAGTGCCAACTTTACATATTTCTATAAGAAGACTATGTCTAGCACATGGTACAAACATAATAACTGCCCTAGTACATTGAGCAATAAGACTCTCAGGAGTAAAGAGGGAAGAATTCTTATAATTCTCTTCTATATACTGTCTGATCCATCTAGACAAAGACTGGGCAGAAATAGCTTGTCCATTACAGTGACCAGCATACAATATAAACAACTCTGGAGAAGGCCTGAAGTGTTCAGCTCTGTGAGGGTGATAGGATAGTGCTCCTTTTGCATCTAAAGAATGCAGTCTGGATTCACCATTATGTGTGTGGGGTTTGTGAAAGAATACTGGTAAATTAAGATACTGACTAACATGAAAGTCTGAAACTACTTTAGGAAGGAATCTAGGGTGAGGTCTAAGAACCACCTTAGACTTTTAAAAAGCGTTATAAGGAAGGTCAGCCATCAGAGAATGTAGTTCATTAGTTCTAACAGATGTGATTGCTATTATGAAAGCTGTCTTTATAGAAAGATGAAATAAAGAACATTCTGAGAAAGGTTAAGATGGAGCAGACATAAACTGTGTTAACACAGTTTAAATTCCGTAGGAACTGGATTTCATATTGGTGGATACAAATTCAATAAACCCTTTAAAAATCTTTTAATGGAGCTGTGGGAGAAAATAGATTTACTATCAATAAATGTATGAAAAGCTGCTATTGCTGCTAAATGGACTTTAAGCAAAGAGCTAGACATAGGGTGACCAGATCAGAGGAAGAAAATATCGGGACACCAGGGGTGAGGGAGGAGGGGCAAAAAAAAAAAAAGGGCCAAGTGCTGCCGGCGGAGCAAGCTAGACAAATCCATAGCTTTAAGGGGAATAAATATTCCAAGGTATACTGAGTAGGAGCAGAGCCTGGGTCAATGCCTTTATTAGACACCCATATAGCAAATCTATTCCATTTCAAGTACATTTTCTAGTGGCCTGTTTCCCAGAGTAAATTAAAATATGTTTTACCTCAATAATAGAACAAGACTTTTCTAAACCTATCAAAGTCCTATTTCCCCAGCTGTTAGATGCAATGAGTGTGGATCTGGTTGAAAGACTTTCCCTCCTTGCTGGGACAGTAGGTCCATTATCACCAGAAGCATCTTTATTCTCTTGTGATAGAAGGAGTAAATTGGTGAATCATTGGTGTCTTGGCCACACTGGAGCAATTAGGATCATATTGGCAGAGTCCTCTCTTATTTTCTTTACTTTCTTTAACATTAGTGGGAATGAGGAAATGCATAAATTATACCTCTTCCCCAATCAAGGAGGAATGTATCTGTTATTGACTGAGCATGCTCTTAAACAAAACCAGGAACACTTGGTATTGAATCTGGTGGCAAACAGTCCAGGAAGCCCCAAAGGTTGAAAATGTCCTGAATCACTAAATCTTTTAAAGACCACTCATGCATCAGTGAGGAATCCCTGTTCAGGTGATCTGCAGTTTCGGTGTGGTTTCACACTACATGTGAACCAATTGGATAAATGTTGTGTAGGCTATACCAGTCCCAAAGTTTTGCCACCTCCTTGCAGAGCTGAGACAAATGAGCTCCTTCCAGTTTGTTTACATAATGCATCACTGGCATATTGTCTGTGGATACTTGAACTATTGACTTGCACTTGTGGGAGGAAGGATAATATAATATATGGAGATATACCTATCTCATAGAACTGGAAGAGACCTCAAAAGGTCATTGAGTCCAGCCCTGTGCCTTCACTAGCAGGACTGAGTACTGATTTTTGCCCCAGATCCCTAAGTGGCCCCCTCAAGGATTGAACTCACAACCCTGGGTTTAGCAGGCCAATGCTCAAACCACTGAGCTATCCCTCCCCCCTAACTCCTCCCCTCCTAACCCTAATCCTAACCCTAACCCAGATGACTACCTCTCAGTTCTAACACATTATTGTGTAAAAGGGATTCTTGGTGGTTCCAAAAGACTATGAATGAAAAATTTGTTGAGATATGTTCCCAAACCCATTTGGGGAGCAGGAGTAGGAGGTGTAAGATCTGCCTTAGATCTTTGGACCATTGCTGCCACAACAAGCGTATTAGGTGGAGGGTGAACATAAAAGCAAGAAGACTGTTTATATGGGATTTGTCGGCTTTAGGGACACCCAGAGAATGGGATTGCATCCCTGACCATCTTGCCTAATAGCCATTGATTGGCCTATGCTTCATGAACTTATCTTATTCTTTTTAGAACCCGGTTATGCTTTGGGCCTTCACAACATCTCCTAGCAACAAGTTCTTCTTCGAGTGCTTGCTCATATCGATTCCAATTAGGTGTGCGCGCGCGCCGCGTGCACGATCGTCGGAGAATTTTCTACCCTAGCAACACCCGGTGGGTCGGCTGTGGAGCCCCCTGGAGTGGCGCCTTCATGGCGCTGGATATATACCCCAGCCGACCCAGCGCCCCCTCAGTTCCTTCTTACCGCCCCTGACGGTCGTTGGAACTGTGGAGCGCGGCATAGCTGTTCTCCACTCTCCCTAGCTTATCCTTCAATTCTTGTAGATAGTTCTAGTTATAGTTGTTTTTACTCTTTAGATAGTTATTCATTTTAGTTTTGTTATAGTTGTAAATAGTTAGCGGGGGTTAAGGGGGTTGTTCTCCCCCCTTTTTCCCCCAGCGCATAGCCGGGCTCATGCCCAAGACTCCTGGCTTTAAGCTCTGCGCGTCCTGCGCTAAGCCTATGCCGACGAGTGACCCGCATAACTCCTGTCTGAAGTGCCTCGGAGAATCCCATTAGGCAGATAAGTGTCAGATCTGTAAGGCCTTCAAACCAAGAACGAGAAAGGAGCGGGACTTTAGGCTTCGGCAGCTCCTAATGGAGGCGGCACTTAGCCCGGATCCTCCCTCGGCGTGCCCAGCCCCGGCGCCGAGCGCCTCGGTGCGCAGCGCCCCGGCGGCTCCGACCGGTACTGCACCGCGGGCTGAATCAGACAAGTCCTCACGGCACCGGCCGCCTCCGGCACCGCACCCGCCATAAGGGACTCGGCGCCGGTCCATATCTCCGGGCCACAAGAAAGCCCGTAAGGCGCAGGAGACTGCTGTCCTGAAGACGCCGGCTCCCCCGGTGCCGGGGGTAGAGCCGCGTCCGTCTGTGGACCGACAGAAGCAAGTCCCTGCTGCACCGTTGACTCCGGCGCCGCGGCCGTTGAGTCCGGTGCGCACAGAATCACCACCTCGGTCGGTGGTGGAGCCCTGTCTCCCTTCCACCCCGGAGACGTTTGCGACGGCCAGGGACCTTATTGCGCTCACGGAGCCGGCACCGCCTCCACCTCCGGCACCGGTGGCTCCCCGCGCACTACAATCCAGGGGCAAGCCTGCCCTGCTGCGCCTGCCGTCTCCGGCCGGGGACTTCCGGCACCGCTCCAGATCTCGGAGCAGGTCCCGACGCCGCTCGCAGTCCCGGCGCCGACTATCACCTCGGCACCGGTCGTACTCGGGGCCAAGGTCTTCTTCCCGGCACCGCTCTACGTCTCGGCACCGTCACGATCATCGGTACCGATCGGACTCCAGACGTAGTTCTCGGCACCGGTATGAGCGTCGTTTGACTTCGAGGGGCCGCTCCCGGTACCAGCTCTCGTCGCGGTCGTCGTCCCGCTCAAGGTCCGGATCTCGGCACCGGCAGGGCTACCGGCACCGATCCTGATCCCGGTACCGCTCACCGGCACCGCGCAGGGACCGATCCCCTTACGACCGGCACCGATCGGCACCGTACCATCCGGAGCCGGTTTCGACGCGCTCGGCACCGCCTTGGTCCTCGAGATCGGCATCTCGTTCCTCCGAGCGGGCCTCCAGATCGGCGTACCCTCCTCAGGGTCAGGTGGCTACGTCTGACTTGGGCCATTGGCAGGAGGCGGCCGAGGACCCTGTGCAGGGACCTGCGCACTGGTCCTTTTGGACTCCGTGGGCCTATCATCAGGCGCAGGGTGCTCCACCACCATCAGCCTCTCGCTCGGCACGTTCCGAGCCCAGGGCCCCGGAGGCCACCATCTCCCGCCCTCCCCCAGGGGGCATGGAGGCTCCCGTGCCTACACCAACTGAGGCCCCGGACCCAGGGACAGGCGATGCCCAGCTTCATGAACCCCTGGAGCAGGACCCGCCATTAGACCCCTTGCCACTGGAGGCATCCTCCTCATCTTCCCCAGATGAGGCGGTGGCGGGCACAACCGCCACGGGTCCGCCCCCTATAGATCTTCGGGCCCACCAGGACCTATTGCGCCGGGTGGCGCGTAATATGGATCTCCAGGCGGAGGAGACGTAGAGGTACAGGACCCGGTGGTGAGCATCCTCTCAGCTGATGCCCCATCCAGAGTGGCACTACCTCTCATACGCACGATTCAGGCTAATGCCACTTCAATATGGCAAACCCCTGCCTCTATCCCATCCACAGCCAGAGGCGTGGAAAGAAAGTACTTTGTCCCTTCAAAGGATTATGAGTACCTATATACCCATCCCCAACCGTGCTCACTAGTGGTGTCATCTGTGAACGCACGGGAGCGCCACGGCCAGCAGGCTGCAGCGCCCAAATCGAAGGACGCTAAGCGCTTCGATTTGTTTGGACGCAAGGTGTATTCGGCGGGAGGGCTACAACTTAGAGCGGCCAACCAGCAGGCGCTCTTGAGCCGCTATAACTTTAATTCCTGGACCTCGATGGGAAAATTTAAAGAACTGGTCCCCCAAGACTCCAGGGAAGAGTTCGGGGCCTTAGTAGAGGAGGGTAAGAAGGTGGCATGTACCTCCTTACAGGCCTCCTTAGACATTGCAGACTCAGCCGCTAGAACACTGGCCTCAGGTATAGCCATGCGGCGAATCTCCTGGCTCCAGGTCTCAGGCTTGCCGCCTGAACTTCAGCAGACTTTACAGGATTTACCCTTTGAGGGCCAGAGCCTGTTCTCCGAGAAGACGGACTCTCGGCTGCAGAGCCTTAAGTACTCGAGAACAATCATGCGCTCCCTGGGGATGCATGTCCCAGGGCCTCAGCGCAGACCCTTTAGGCCCCAGCCTCAAAGGTTCTACCCTCCCCCGCCTCGTCCGAGACAGGACTTTGCCAGAAGGCGGGGCCGAGGTGGCAGGCGAAGGTCGACCGGCCCTCAACCGGCTCAAAACCAGAGGCCGCTTAGGCCACCTTCAGGCCCTAGGCAGAACTTTTGAAGGTGCGGTCGAGGACGGCACCTCAACCAATATCCAGTATCCAACTCCCTCCTTTTGGGATCGCCTCTCCCATTTCCACCGTGCTTGGTCCCTTATAACCTCGGACCGTTGGGTCCTTCGCACGGTGGAGAGGGGATACGCTCTCCAATTTTCTTCGTTTCCCCCCCCTCCCACTCCCCCTCCCCGTCCCCCTTCAGGGACCCTTCTCACGAGCAACTCCTTACACAGGAGGTTTTTGGGCTCCTCTCTATGGGGGCCATAGAGGAGGTTCCGCCAGAGTTAAGGGGCAGGGGGTTTTATTCCCGCTACTTCCTGATCCCCAAGTCAAAAGGGGGTCTGCGACCCATCTTAGACTTATGCGGACTCAACAAATTCATAGTAAAGTTGAAGTTCCGCATGGTATCATTGGGGACCATTATCCCTTCCCTGGATCCTGGAGACTGGTTCGCCGGCCTCGACATGAAGGACGCATATTTCCACATAGCGATCAATCCGCCTCACAGGCGCTTCCTGCGATTTGTAGTAAACAAGGTGCACTACCAATTTGCAGTCCTTCCCTTCGGCTTGTCCTCGGCTCCCAGGGTGTTCACAAAGTGTGTGGCGGTCGTCGCGGCATACCTTCGTCGACAAGGGATACAGGTGTTCCCGTATTTAGACGACTGGCTGGTACGCGGCCGCACCAGAGACCAAGTTCAAGATCATGTTCATATAGTGACACAAACTTTCCACGAGCTGGGCATTCTACTCAACAGAGAGAAGTCCACTCTAGTGCCAACCCAGAGGATAGAATTTATTGGAGCAATCCTAGACTCCAGATGTGCCCGAGCCATTCTACCAGACAACCGCTTTCATACCATCACAAGCGTCATTCAAGTTCTCAGGGCATTTCCGATTACCACAATAAAGACATGCCTCGCCCTGTTGGGTTACATGGCCTCGTGCACTTACGTAACCAGGCATGCCAGACTACGGCTTCGCCCACTACAGGCTTGGGTATCATCGGTGTACTGTCCTCACCGGGACAACCTGAACATGGTGGTCACGGTTCCGTGCTCGGTCTTGACCTCCCTCACCTGGTGGTTGGATCGCACGGCGGTCTGTGCAGGAGTGCCGTTTCACGCCCCACAACCCTCCCTCCACCTGGTCACGGACGCTTCATCTCTAGGGTGGGGCGCTCACCTCGGGGAGCACCATACCCAGGGCCTGTGGACCGCGTCCCAACTAGCCCTGCACATCAACGTCCGAGAGCTGATGGCGGTGAGCCTAGCCTGCCGGGCATTCCTCAATCTCCTACAGGGCCGTTGCGTGTTGGTTCTCACCGACAACATCACGGCCATGTTTTACATCAACAAGCAAGGCGGAGCCCACTCATCGCTCCTATGCCAAGAGGCCATTCGCCTGTGGGACTTCTGCATCGCCCACTCGATACATCTCATGGCATCGTTCCTTCCTGGAGTCCAGAATACGCTGGCGGACCGTCTCAGCAGGTCCTTCCAGACACACGAGTGGTCAATTCGCCCGGACATCATCTATTCCGTCTTCCAGAGGTGGGGATTTCCCCAGGTCGACCTGTTTGCGTCTCGACCCAACAGGAAGTGCCACGCATTCTGCTCCCTACAAGGGCGAGCTCTGGGCTCTCTGTCGGACGCGTTCCTCCTAACCTGGAAAGACCACCTGTTCTACGCTTTCCCTCCATTTCCACTAGTCCACAGGGTACTGCTCAAGCTCTGCAGAGACCAGGCACGGGTAATTCTAGTCGCTCCAGCTTGGCCAAGGCAGCACTGGTACACCACACTGTTGGAGCTGTCGGTTCAAACACCGATCACGCTTCCCTTATGTCCCGATCTCATCTCTCAGGACCACGGCCGACTGTGTCACCCCGACCTGCAATCGCTCCACCTCACAGCGTGGATGCTCCATGGCTGAATCGGACAGAGCGGCAATGCTCGCAGCCTGTCCAGCAGATTCTGCTGGGAAGTAGAAAGCCCTCTACACGGACCACTTACTTAGCAAAGTGGAAACGTTTCTCCTGTTGGTGTGAGCAACGAGCTACGTCCCCCTTGCAGGCGCCTATTCCTCTCATACTTGAATATCTCCTATCCCTAAAACAGCAAGGCTTGGCGATATCTTCAATCAGGGTTCACCTCGCCGCTATTTCAGTGTTCCACCCAGGAGAGCTCGCTTCCTCGGTCTTCTCTAACCCGATGGTCGTTAGATTCCTCAAGGGTTTAGACCGGCTGTACCCGCAGCAACGCCAGCCCGTTCCGACGTAGGACCTCAACCTGGTTCTTTCCAAGCTCACAGGGCCTCCGTTTGAACCATTGGCTACCTGTTCACTCCTGTACTTATCCTGGAAGACAGCCTTCCTTGTAGCCATCACCTCAGCACGGCGCGTTTCTGAACTCAGAGCGCTTACGTCCGAGCCCCCATACACGGTGTTCCATAAGGACAAGGTGCAGCTTCGCCCCCACCCTGCCTTTCTTCCCAAGGTGGTCTCACCTTTCCACGTGAACCAGGATATCTTTCTTCCAGTCTTCCATCCAAAGCCACACGCTACTCGTCAAGACCAGCATTTGCATTCTTTGGACGTACGCAGGGCCCTGGCTTTCTATATTGACCGTACAAAGCCATTTAGGAAGACGACACAACTCTTCGTTGCGGTGGCCGACCGGATGAGAGGCTCACCGATCTCCTCACAGTGCCTCTCCTCTTGGATCACGTCCTGCATTCGTGCTTGCTACGACCTGGCCGGTGTCCCGACGCCACGCCTCACCGCTCACTCCACGAGGGCCCAGGCCTCCTCGACTGCCTTCCTGGCTCAAGTCCCGATCCAGGACATTTGTAGAGCTGCAGTTTGGTCATCGGTCCACACATTCGCTGCTCACTATGCACTGGTGCAACAATCCAGAGACGATGCTGCATTCGGGTCAGCGGTTCTGCACACAGCAATATCTCACTCCGACCCCGCCACCTAGGTAGGGCTTGGGAGTCACCTAATTGGAATCGATATGAGCAAGCACTCGAAGAAGAAAAGACAGTTACTCACCGTTGTAACTGTTGTTCTTCGAGATGTGTTGCTCATATCCATTCCAAACCCGCCCCCCTTCCCCACTGTCGGAGTAGCCGGCAAGAAGGAACTGAGGGGGCGCTGGGTCGGCTTGGGTATATATCCAGCGCCATGAAGGCGCCACTCCAGGGGGCTCCACAGCCGACCCACCGGGTGTTGCTAGGGTAGAAAATTCTCCGACGATCGTGCACGCGGCGCGCGCACACACCTAATTGGAATGGATATGAGCAACACATCTCGAAGAACAACAGTTACAACGGTGAGTAACCGTCTTTTCTACAGGTTGACTATGCATTGTGTAAAGAAGTACTTCCTTATTTTAATTTTAAATCTGCTGCCTATTAATTTCATTGGGAGACCCCTGGGTTGTGTATTCTTCTTCACACCATTCATGATTTTATAGACTTCTGTCATATCCCCCCCATAGTCATTTCTTTTCTAAGATGAACAGTGCCAGTCTTTTAATTTCTCTTCGTATGGAAGCTGTTCCATACCCCTAATCATTTTTGCTGCCCTTCTCTGTACTTTTTCCAATTCTAATTTTTTTTTTTTTTTTTAGTTTGGGCAATCTCATCTGCATGCAGTATTGAAGGCGTGGGTGTATCATGGATTTATATACTGGCATTATGATATTTTCTGTCTTACTATCTATCTCATTCTTAATAGTCTAAAAAGCTAAAAGAATTTTAGGCACTATCTTTTTAATCTGTTTTCAAAGAACTATCCACGATGACTCCAAGATCTCTTTCTTGTGTGGTAACAGCTAATTTAGACCCATCATTTCGTATGTATAGTTGGGATTATATTTTCCAATGGGCGATGCTTTGACCTTATCAACACTAAATTTAATCTGCTGTTTTCTTGCCCAGTCACCCAGTTCTGTGAGATCCCTTTGTAACTCTTCACAGTCTGCTTTGGACTTAACTATCTTGAGTAATTTCAGTATCATCTGCAAATTTTGTCACCTCACTGTTTTTAACCCCTTTTTTTCAAATCATTTGTGAATATGTCGCACAGCACAAGTCCCAGTACAGATCCTTGGGGGACCCACTATTTACCACTTTCCATTTTGAAAATTAACCATTTGTTCTTACCCTTTGTTTCCGATCTTTTAACCAGTTACTGATCCACGAGAGAACTTCACTCTTGTCCCATGACTGCCTACTTTGCTTAACAGCCTTTGGTGATCGACCTTGTCAAGGCTTTCTGAAAGTCCAAGTACACTGTATCCACTGGATCACCCTTGTCCACATGTTTGTTGACCCCCTCAAAGAATTCTGCAAAATTGGCAAGGCAAGATTTCCCTTTACAAAAGCCATGTTGACTCTTCCCAAACATATTGTGTTGATCTATTTGTCTGATAATTCTGTTTTTTACTATAGTTTCAACCAAGCTGGCTGGCAATGAAGTTAGGTTTAGCAGCCTTTAATTGCCAGAATTGCCTCTGGATCCTTTTTTTAAAAATTGGCAATCCTCCAATCATCTGGTACAGAGAATGTGGTTACATACCACAGTTAGTAGTTCTACAGTTTCATATCTGAGTTCCTTGAGAACTTTTGGGTGAATACCATTCACCGCTGCAAAATCATGCCTCAAAGCAGGGCAGCAGTGACCCTGGCTTGTTTGACAGCGATGGTAGCGGAGTGTATTCTACAGTAGGTCCTACCATGCTATTAAGGTGTCAGACTTCCAACCCAGGGAGGGGACAGTTGTCCTTCTTGAGGTTGGGTGCTAGCTAAGTTGAGGAGGCAAACGTGCCCCTGACAGCATAGAAATGGCTAAAACAGAAATAAATGGGCCCCAGTTCCTTGCACGTTCCTCGATCCGTTCTATGGTGGTGATGCAGAGTTCAATTGATGAGACGCTGCTAAGAATCTCAGGGGCCAGAAAAAGAATTGCCCTCTCAGTGTGTACCTACAACTGCAGGACATTGACAAGGGACGACTCGATCAACCACCTAATGGAGGAGAAGGCACGGACAGCCAGTGACATCCTTGGTCTCTGCAAAACACAATGAAGAAAGGAGATGGAAGTGAAGTGGAGAGATGGAAGCACCATCATTTTGGGAAAGGTGTGAGAACTGATGGAGGAATCAGTTTTATCGTCAACGAGGAATGGTCTTCAAAAATAATCTCCTGCAAGTTCAAGTCATCATGCATCAGAGTGCTATACTTCCAACTGAACAAGAACAGTACCCTCAAGATTATCTAGATATATGCTCCCACAAGCACAAGTGAAGATGATGATGAGAAAGAATTCTATCAGGAGCTCAAGGAAACCCTCGCTCAAAAATTCATATATATGATTGAGATGGGAGACTTCAACGCTAAGGTCAGAAGAGGGAAAGAAGGCGAAAAGTTCATTGGAAGGTATGGCATCGGCAAATGGAATCCGTGAGGAGAGTGACTGGCAACTCTGGCGAAGACAAAAGAATGTTCATTGGTAACACCTGGTTTAAGAAGAAGGCCAAGAGAAGGTGGACATGGATCGCACCCAATGCAAAGAACAAGATTGACTATATGCTGATTGATAAGTGATGCATTGTACAAGACATCAGAGGTGCCAACTCCATGGGTGCTCTGGGGCTGGAGCACCCACGGGGAAAAATTAGTGGGTGCACACCCCACCAGCAGCCAAGCTCCCCGCCTCACCTCCTCCTTCGCCTCCGCCTCCTCCCAGTGCGCTGCGTCTCCACTCTTTCCTCCCTCCCAGCACTCACCACCACCAAACAGCCGTAGCAAGCTCTGGGAGGGAGAGTGGGGGAGCTGGAACGTGGTGCTCAGGGGAGGAGGCGGAGAAGAGGCGGGGCCGGGGCTGGGATTTGGGGGAAGGAGTCGAATAGGGGCAGGGAGGGGGCGGAGTTGGGGCGGGGACTTTGGGGAAGGGGTTGGAATGGGGCGGGAGAGGCGGGGAAGGGGTGGAGTCGGGGTGGGGCTGGGGGCAGAGGGGGGGTTGAGCACCCACCAGCACAGAAGAAGTCGGTGCCTATGCAAGACATCTCAGTAGTGCCATAATTCAACACCGGTAGTGACCATCACTTGCTCAGAGCAAGGCTCAACTTCAACGAAAAAAGGTGGAGAAGACAGAACTACAGCTGTCAAATCAGAGACAGCAGCCAAAAATATTCGACGAGGCAATCCTGAAAGCAAACATTTCCAAGGAAGACTGGAGTCTCATAGATAACTGTGACAAGGACTATAAAAACTTTGCTGATAAGCTGAAGCAATGTGTAAAATTAGCCAAGAAAGTAAGACCGAAAAGAGCGAAGGGACGAATCTCAGAGGAAATGAGGAACTTGCTAGAGAAGTGAAGGAATATGAAGCAAAATGATGGTGACAAACTTGAGTACTCCCTCCTCTGCAAGCTGATAAGAAGATTAAAGGAGGACTTCAAGAACTACGGAAATGAAAGGCTCTGAAAGATGGCTGAAGATTGCAGAAGTCTCAAAAATGCAAATGGGAATTGATGCTGTACAAGTCGACAATAACAATGCTGAAAAACAAGGATGGAAAAGCAGTAATTGACGGAAAAGGATGGAAGCGCTCTGCAAAGATTTCTACACCCAACTGTTCATATCTCAGATAAATGTCCCACTACTATCTCTTCAACAGACCAACGAGCGCGTACTCTTGGTCCTCAGCAGTGAAGTTCGACATGCAGTTTATCAAATGAAGGAAGGAAAAGCTCCAGGAAAAGATGGACTGACAACTGAAATGATAAGAGCTGGACACCGAGACCTCTGGGAAACCCTTGCTCAAAGGTTTAGCTGTTACTTGGAAATGCAGAAGATACCATCTAGCTGGAAGGAGGCCAACACCATTTTGCTATACAAGAAGGGCGATCGCAAAGATCTAAAGAACTGTCATCCAGTATGCCTCTCACATGTCTACAAGCTGTTCACCAAAATAATAACAGAGTCTGGACGAGCAGCAGCCAAGAGAACAGGCAGGTTTTTAAAGGAATTTCAGCACAATGGACCATATCTTCACTATAAACCAGTTATTGGAGTGCTCAAGGGAATATAAATTCCCTTTATTCATTGCCTTCATTGACTATGAAAAAGCATTCAACAGCGTAAAGATCAATACAGTGCTGAAAGCTCTTGCAGAGCAGGGCATTGACACAAACTACATCAAACTACTAAAGGAAGCAAACTCTGACTGCACTATGGATATAACTCTGTTCGACACTCCTCTTCACATCTCAGTCAAAAGAGGTGTGAAGCAAGGAGACACGGTTTCACTGAAACTCTTCAGTCTGCCTCAAAATGGTAATGAGGCGGATGAACTGGAAGGGTGGAATTAGAATCAACGGAGAGCAGTTAAACCACCAATATTGTCAGATTCACGGACAATATCGTGTTGATTGCTGAAAACACTGTCAACTACAGAAAATGCTGTGAGAACTCAACACAAAAGGCAGCCAAGTTAGACTGAAAATGAACCACTCTAAAATGAAATTTATGTGGCCTGATGCCTTCCCAAAGGCCCAAATAATAGTCAAGGGAGAACAAATAGAAGAAGTTGAGCAATACGTTTATTTGGGCCAAGAAATTAACAATGTTGTACAGCAGCAAAACATGGGTCCTGACGAAGATAGAGGAGCAACAACTGTCTGTCATGGTGAGGGCAATGGAAAAATTTGGGGAATTTCAATCCATGACCGAGTTCCCAATGAAGTGATCAGACAGCAGAGTGGAGTGCAGGATGTCATTGTTGGAAGCAGATACAGTAAAATGTGATGTCCTGGGCATATAGCTAGGCTCACTGACATAATGGACTGCAGTTGTTGCCGAGTGATACCCACGGGAACTGAAACAACCACTCGGCCAACCTCCTAAGAGATGGGAAGATTTTGTTGTGAAAAGGCATGGCTGCACATGGAAAAGGAAGGCCAGGATAAGAGAAGAATGGAAGACATGTTGTGATCAGTGCAATCTATATGAGGGCTGAAGGACCAATTGAGCAAGGTGATCAAGATAACCATCTGGTCCTGGTGACTTATTACTGTTTAGTTTATCAGTTTGTTCCAAAACCTCTGTGACTGACACCTCAGTCTGGGACAGTTTCTCACATTTGTCACTGTAAGAGGAGCGGACTCACCCCTGCGGCGCCTCCTACTGGTCGTCCAGGGAATTAGCTCACCAGCCTCTGGAGTGCCCTCAGCAGGACGGTGATCCGCCTTGTCCTCTGCTGGCGCCCGTGTCCCTCCCAGGACCCAGTGCCCCTGTTACTGGGATGCTGCCCCTGGCAGTACCCCACAGATCTGGGTCTCCCCTCCCTGGGGAACCCCCACCCACTATCCCTCACCACTATCCCCACCTAGTGCTGAGGCTGAGGGCAGCCTCAGCACTAGGCCACTGCCAGTCACCAACTAGCCCCCGCTCCCTGGGGCAGACTGCAGTATAGGCCACTCATCACTGGCAAGGGGGGGTTGGACCTGCTGCCTTGGCCTAGCCCTGGGCTGCCCTCTGCAATCCCCAGTATCCCTTGGCCTAATACTAGGCCGCAGCCTGGGGCTTTCCAGTGTCCGTTTGGGGCGTGGCCCCAGCTGCAGCCACTTCCCCCTATCAGCTCAGCCTTCACGCTGCCTGCTCTCTGGGCTATCTCAGGCCCATCCAGGCAGGAGCAGGTGTCCACCCTGCTACAGTCACCTAAAAAGAATGGCTCAGGTGTGCGAATCTTTCTCACATCTTCTGCAGTGAAGACCAATGTAAAGAATTCATGTCACCTCACCACAACCACCTTCTCCCCCTTGAGTGCTCCTTTAGCACCTTGATTGTCCGGGGGCTCCACTGATAGTTTGGCAGATTTCCTTCTTTTGATGTATAGGCTGACCATGTAAAGTTTTTGATCAAAATAAGTTTGTTTTTCTACCTGCCCAAGCAAAAATTGGGATTTTGCCTAGCCCTTTGTATTGAGTGCTTTTCAAGGGATCCAGTCATGCACAATGAGCTTCTTCCTAATCTACCTATCCACCTTGCACCAATAATAGTAATATCTGAGAGTCTTCTTCAAATGGGCTGCCAGAAGGAAAAATGCATTGTGGGAATTCATCTCAAAGCTAAAATGCTGTGCCTCACCTAGTTCTACATTAAAATGGGGGCCTGTTGACTGTGCTGGCCCTGGTGCACTGGGAAAGCCCTGAGCTTAAATATACCCTACTATATATCAGCTACTACCTACCTATTCTGATTATGGGTACCCTATGAATTTTAGGTGGGAGCTGGTAGCAGTGCTATTTTGAAGGTTACCCAACACTTCTCATTATAAGACCCTATTTTCAGTTGCTTTTAACTTTGCTGAAATTTTCTATGCCTTAGGCTGAATTATTTTAGAAAATTTCAGCCAGAATGGTTGATCCATTTCTGAAAACAAGGCTAAGGGAAAATATGTTTTGCTCATGTTAAAAAATTCTGGAAACCTTTTATTTAAGAAGCTGTAATGCTTCCACTGGAGAAGGGATTTGAAATCTGACAGGAAGGTGGCCTTTATGTAAGGGATGCCTTTTGTCATCCCCATGAATGTTTGATAAATTTGGCTAAGTTAAAACCCTTTGAGAAATTAAAGTTTGCACATGCTCAGTACACACTTGCTAGAGCGTTGCAGCAAAACTCCCCAAAGATTCCATCCACACGGATCATGGTCCAGCCCAGAGTTGAACAGGACTTTCTCTACAGTTAGAATTCTGAGCTGCTGTGTGGGCCATGCTGGGTCCAGACTCCAGAACTGAGAACAGGGCGTCTGAATGTCCTGTGCTCTCAATACTCACTTCCCACACTGAGCCTAGGCAGCATCAAGGAGGAAGCTGCCTGGTTACAATGCAATGGATATAAAAGATGGACCTTGGGATGGGTGAGGAAGGAGTAGATTTGGACAAGGAGCCTTGCTTAGGGTGAGAAACTGCATCTGGAGGCTGGCAGAGGTGGGAGGGAAACTGAGAGTGGGACTAGAAACAGGGATGAGACAGGGACTGGGAGCTGGGGTGGGAGACAGACTGCCTGAGCCGAAACTGGGAGCTGATGGGGAGCTTGGGAATGGGAGATGGCGGGAGGACCGGAATTCTCTGGGCAAGAAGATGAGCTGGGAGGACTGGGAGTTAGTGACTGGGATCGGATGAGGAGCTGGATAGAGAGACTAGGACTGGCTGGACAAAGAGATTAACACAAGGAGCCACATGGGGACACTGAGTTTGAACAAAGAGCCTTGGAAGGGAGGCTGGGACTGGTCAGCAAAGAGACTGGATATAAGGAGCCGGAGGCGTTGGAGGGGAGACCTGGGAGTGGAAGTCTGGAGGGGTGAGACTAGGACTTGCTGGGCAAACTGATATTGCTGAACACTAACATGAGAAGTTCACAGAAGTGGGAGGGGGGAGAGAGAGGGACAGTGTGTGACAGGGAGTGTGTTTGTGTGTGAGAGAGGGACAGAGTGTGTGTTGGGGGAGAGTGTGTCGGCACGCTGTCTCTTTAAGTTCAGACAGCAGAGGGAAGCAAACAATCCTGAGGAAGAAGTTGGTGCACAGATAGCTAGTGTTCCCCTGTTCCCCGCCCCAGCTCAGCGGAGATAGGTACACTGGCAAGGGGAGGGGGAAACCATGACATCAGCCTCCACCTCCCTTCCTCGCTCTGCACAGCACAGCACAAGTCTCTTTTCACCGCCTCAACAGCGGCCCACCCTGCCTGCCTGCCTACCGCTGTGGTTCTAGTGCCAGGGAGAGCAGGATTCTGCATTATGTTTTGATAATCATCCATGATTCCCTCCGAGTTCTCCCATAGCCCCCTCTCCAGAGGTAAAAGTAAGCCGGTACACTCCGGTATGGCGTACCGGCAAGAGCTGGTGCGCCGTACCGGGGCGGCCCGGCTTCCCCAGGTGGCAATTTAAAGGGCCTGGGGCTCCCAGCAGCTGCTGGAGCCCCAGGCCCTATAAATTGCCGACAGAGCCCCTCTGCTGGAGCCCTGGGATAGTGGCAACGGGGCTCCGGGGGTTATTTAAAGGGCCGGGGTGGTAGAAGCAGGGGAGTCCTGGGCATTTTAAAGAGCCCCTGGAGCCCTGGAGTAATGGTGGGGCTCCGGGGGCTATTTAAAGGGCCCGGGGCTCCCGCTGCCTCTATGGCCCCAGCCCTTTAAATAGCCACCGGAGCCCCATCACCGCTCCGGCAGGCTCCGGCGGCTATTTAAAGGGCCTGGGGCCGTAGAGGCAAGGGAGCCCAGGGCCCTTTAAATAGCCCCCAGAGCCCTGCTGTCAGAGCTCTGGGGTAGCAGCGGCAGCCGGGGGTTCTGGCAGCGGTTTAAAGGGCCCGGGGCAGTAGCGGGGGCTGAGCCCTGGGCCCTTTAAACTGCTGCCGGTGCCCCTGGCTGCCGCTGCTACCCCAGCGGGGGAGTGGGAGGGCACTTACCAGTACAGGGCGGGCCGGGGCTGGCTTTGACCCTCCATCCCCGCCCCTTTCACCCGAGACCTCGCCCCTTCCGGGGGCCAGAGCCGGCCCCAACCCAGCCCTGTACCAGTAAGTCCCTATTTCTACTTTCACCCCTGCTCCCCTCCCCACAGACCAAGGAGATCCTCCCCTCCCCTGTAGTTCAGGCAGGAGTGCGTTTGCTGCTGGGAGCAGGCATGCTCATCTGGGCAGTAGCTATGTGAGCTCTCCACGCTGAGCAGTTTCAGTGCTTCCTGGGACTTTGAATGGGGAGGGGTGCATGCCTCTGTACAGGGCTGGATTTATACCTTACCCGCCCCTAGTCACAGCATCTTCAGCATCCCATCCAGTGGTGAGCTGGAGCCAGTTCACACTGGTTCACGCGAACCAGTTGTTAAATTTAGAAGCCAGTTTAGAACCGGTTGTTAAAGGGCTGGGCAAACTCCGGGCTGTGGGCCACATCCAGCCCACGGGACCATCCTGTCCGGCCCGCCTGAGCTCACAGCTGGGGAGGCTCCCCCGGTCCCTCCCCTGCCTTCCCCCCCTCGCAGAGCCCAGCGCCAGCACTCTGGACTGTTCCTGGGCAGCTCTGCAGCTCCTGCCATCTGAAGAAGTGAGGTTCTTACCCACGAAAGCTTATGCTCCCAATACTTCTGTTAGTCTTAAAGGTGCCACAGGACCCTCTGTTGCTTTTTACAGATTCAGACTAACACGGCTACCCCTCTGATACATGGTAAGGGGTTGGGGCTGCGAGCTGCAGCGGGCCACGTGGCATCCATACACGCTGCCCTGAGCAGCATGGTAAGGGGGCCGGGCCGGGGCTGAGAGGAGGGGTTGGATAAGGGGCAAGGAGCGGTTGGAGGGGGCGGAGGTTCTGGGGGGGGCAGTCGGGACGCGGAAGGGGGGGGGGGTTGGTAGGCATAGGAGTTCCGGGGGTCTGTCGGGATGGTGGTGGATGGGGTCAGGCAGAGGTGAAAGTAAGCCGGTACACCCTGGTACGGCGTACTGGCACCAGCCGGTGCGCCGTACTGGGGTAGCCCACCTTCCCCAGGTGGCAATTTAAAGGGCCTGGGGCTCCCAGCAGCGGCTGCGGGACTCCGGGGGCTATTTAAAGGGCCGGGGCTCCCGCTGCCTCTATGGCCCCGGCCCTTTAAATAGCCGCCGGAGCCCCGCTTCCGGAGCCCTGGGGTAGCAGCAGCAGCTGGGGGCTCTGGCAGCAGTTTAAAGGGCCCGGGGCGGTAGCAGCGACCGAGCCCTGGGCCCTTTAAGCTGCTGCCGGAGCCCCCGGCTGCCGCTGCTACCCCAGCAGGGGAGAGGGAGGGCACTTACCGGTACAGGGCGGGCCGGGGCTGGCTCTGACCCCCCCAATCCCTGCCCCTTCCGCCCGAGGCCCCGCCCCTTCCGGGGGCCAGAGCTGGCCCCAACCCAGCCCCATACCCCATATTTCTACTTTCACTACTGGGGTCGGGGCAGTCAGGGGACAGGGAGCGGGGCAAGTTGGGTAGGGGGTGGGCCCTGGGGGGCAGTTAGGGTGGGGGGGTCTCAGGCCTATACTCCCCGGGCGGCGCTTAATAACCAGTTCCCTACCGGGTCGGCGGTGGCACTTCGGCGGCGGGTCGTTCACTCGCTCCGGGTCTTCGGCGGCACTGAAGGACCCGCCGCCAAAGTTCCGCCGAAACCCGGAGTGAGTGAGGACCCGCTGCCAAAGTGCCGCTGAAGACCCGGTAGGGAACCAGTTGTTAACACTCTGGCAGCTCATCACTGGTCCCAGCCCGTCCCCGCTTACAGCTGACCATTGTGTTGCACACAGTTTTAGAGAGATAAGGCACCCCTAGAACGTAAGCACCCCTAGACACATGCCTACTGTGCCTAATTGGAAATTTGGCCCTGCCTGTGTAGTGAGATGCAGGGCAGTGGACAGGGCCGTAGCAACAAAGAACGTGGCCCCCTCTGAACGGTGGCCCCCTCCGAACATATGTCCGGGCGGGGCCCCTTACAATGCAGAAACTGGAATGGGTATTTATTTTGCCACTTTTAGGGGCCCCCTTCCTTGCGCGGGGCCCCTTACAATGCAGAAACTGGAATGCGGTATTTATTTTGCCACTTTTAGGGGCCCCCTTCCTTGCGGGGCCCCCTCCGGTCGGAGGGTACGGAGGGCGCTCGCTACGCCTCTGGCAGTGGATCAAAACAGCGAGCACAGCGGTCACGGAGGGCATTGTGGGATACCTCCTGGAGGCCAGTTATGATGACGTAACGAATGCAGTGTCTACACTGATGCTTTGTTGATCTAACTTTGCCACAAAAATCTCTACGCCTGTCATCGAGGTGGTTTTATTTTGTTGGCAAAGCAGGAGAATTTTGTCGGCGGGAGGAGCACTGTAGTGTGTACACTTCCACTGTTTTGTTGACAAATCTGCCTTTTGCCAACAAAACTGTGTAGCGTAGAAACGGTCTAAATGTACAGTAGCATTTTAAAATCTTTTTAAAGGAGGGGGACTTGATTGGATAGGACTTTCCAATACTAATTTGTAGAGTTGGGAAATGTCAACAAGTAGTTTATCCATGACTTTAGCCTCTTTCTGTTAAAGGACATCACAAGCAGATTGATCTCCTCACATTACTTTAAATAATAGACATTACTTGATATTTTTAAACAATGGATTGATCAAGCAACCCTGCAGTCTTCAAATGTCCACTATTAGAACAGTGGTGTCTACTTGTGATTAGCTAGAAGTCATATGGTGTCACTGTTCTGATTGGATGAGTGCACACGCATTTCTGCTGCTAATACACAAAGTGCAGAGAGGAAAACAAAACAGATCATGGAATCATTGTCCTCTTTGTGTTCATCAACCTCCCTCTTATGTCATTCACATGTACTTTGTTAGCTCTTCAGGGCAAGAGGCCATGTCTTTGTTTGGGATGTAATTAGCAGGTTTGCTTTTTGGTGACTCAAAATAATAATCAATAATAATATACAACCTTGAAACTTTATTTCCATGACGATACAGGCAGTAAAAAAAAAATTGTGTAAATGGTGAAGGAAAGCTCATATAAATAGGAATGACAGAAAAGAATTATCTTCAGAAATTGGAGCTGAATATTCATGCAATATTCTGCAGCGTTTTTCAAGCTTGAATAACTCCTGATTTTTATATAAATATCAAGGTGGTTACGTTGTTGCTAGATGAATGAAACATCTGTTGCTAGTGATGTCTATTAGAGAGCTGTCTGCTTTTGAATATGAGGTTGTGCTCATGATCTCTCCTTCTCTCACTTACTGATTAGCTTTGGGTTAAGAAAATATTTTTTGTAGTAAAAAGTGTATTAGTCCATGGAGGTATAGTCTATAGCTATGTATCATGTACAAAGGAAAACAATACATCTTAATACAACCTGAAGACCCAAGAAGCTGGAACAGAATCAACAATAGTGAATTCTAACTGGGATATTCTCAGAAATGATTAAAGTTAAACTAGCTTGAATCTTTCATTTCATTAGGAATTGTTACTTTAAGTGAAAGTTGAGAGATTCTGAATCTTTTAAAGCAGCCAAAGAAAACGATGAATTATGTCTCATATAGCATATTTTCTTTTTCTTTTTTGCATGTTGGGTTATCATGTTGATAAAAAGGACCAAGAGAATGATTAAAGGATTGGGAGCAACTTCTGTTGATGAAAGAGACAAGCTTTCAAGCTACACAGAGCTCTTCTTCAGGTCTGGGAAAGGTACTCAGAGTGTTAGAACTAAATACAAGGCGGAACAAATTTTTTAGCAGTAGTAGTTAACACATATTCTAAGGGACCATTCAAGGTGAAGTGACCCATTAACACCCCTGCAGTCATAGTACAAAAAGGTGAAGGGGGGCAGGGTTAGGGGATTACAGATTGTTGTAGTAAACCATAAATCCAGTGTCTTTATTAAGAACATGATTTTTAGTTTCTAGAAAAGTTATGCATTTAAGATCCCAGACTTGTCTTTTGAAGGCATTGTCCACATTTCCTTTGAGGACAAAGACTGAGATGTCAGATATGGAGTTTCAGAGTTATCATTTTGTGAAAATTGTTCATCCATGGGTGATACATTGTTTTTATCTTTTATCATTTTTCTGTGTGAGTTCATCCGAGAGTGTAGTGATTGTCTGGTTTCACCCACATAGTTGTTATTTGGGAATTTAGGGCACTGGATGAGGTATACCACATGGTGTGATAGGCATGTATAGGACTCATGGATCTTGAAAGATGTGTTGTGGGTTTTTTTTATCATTGTAGCAGTGGAGATATGTCTGTTGTTCTGGCAGAGTCTGGTGACACTTTGAGTTGGTGTGTCCTGGTCTGTGGAAAGCTTGCTTCTGATAATGAGTTTGGCTAAGTTGGGTGGTTGTTTGAAGGTCAGAAGAGGGGGTTTGGAAAATATTTCTTTCTGCATGTGGTTCCCCCATTGAATATGGGTTGTAATTGTTTAATGATACCCCATATGGGTTCCAGTGTGGGGTGGAAGGTGACAGCTATGGGTGTTTAGTTGGAGGGAACCTGAAGCAGGTTCTCTCTGGGTATTTGGGTGGGCCATTCCATGATGCAATCTACGTCTCTGCTAGAGCATCCTTGTTTGGTGAAGGCGGTTTTAAGTGTGTGAAGGTGTGTTTCCTGGACTTTCTCCTTGGAGCATATTCTGTGGTATCTGAGGGCCTGGATGTAGATAACAGATTTCTTGGTGTGTTTGGGGTGGTTACTCAAACTGTGGAGGTAGGTGTGGTGACCTGGGTTTCTTGTATATAGTTGTCTGTAGGGTTCCATTGTTGAAGCTGACTGTGGTATACAGGAAGCTGATGCTGGTATGCAAGTGGTCTAGAGAGAGTTTGATGGATGGTTGCTGGTTGTTGAAGTTGTGGTGGAAATCTATGAGGAAGTTTAGGTTGTTTGTCCAAAGGATAAAAATGTCATTGATGTATCACAGCTATATCACTGGTTTCATGGAGCTTTTGTCCAGAAATTCTTCTTTAAGGTGACTCCTGAAGAGGCTGGCATGTTGGGGAGCCATGGCCACAGAATATGATTTTTACAATTTTTGTTATTCAAAATTATTTGGTGAAAGTTTTGCAGCAAATGAAAATAATAATGAGACTGTGGAACTCATACCCAGAGCATATTAACATGTCCACAGATTACACTGTCTTCGGTTCAATATATAAAATAATCTTCTTAGACCTAGCTTTCCTACAATAAGCAAACACACAAACAACATGTTCTTCCTCTTGGTAGTTGAAGGTGCTGCGATATTATGCTGATGAACACAGAATAGAGAGAGATTCATAGTTATGATACAACTTAAATATTGACAAAGCCTTTAGGATTTGAGGTATCTTTGAACCTTATAATTGCAGGTGCATAAACTTTTTAAAACTAGGGCCATGGTATTACACCTCTACCTCGATATAACGCTGTCCTCTGGAGCCAAAAAATCTTACCGTGTTATAGGTGAAACCGTGTTGAACTTGCTTTGATTCACCAGAGTGCGCAGCCCCGCCCCTCCTCCCCCCCCCCGGAGCACTGCTTTACCGCGTTATATCCGAATTCGTGTTATATCGGGTGGCGTTATATCGAGGTAGCGGTGTATTTTCTTCTTTCACATAAATTGATTTTTATTGGAATATGTAACTGCAAACATAACTGGAATATTTCCAAATACAATATTTGCTTTTCATATAAAATGACCCTGGTTCAACAAACAGAAGCAAATATGCACATCATGTTCCTCTTAAAAGGTATCAGGAAAGATTATATATAGCTCTTCTAGATGAAATCAAGAAAAAGTCAAACTACAGTAACTAAGCATCCAAAAAGCTGCTATCTTAATGGGTACTTAGTGTAGTTTGTTACCCAATGCACATAATTGAGCTCCCATGAGTTACTAATAGCTCAAAAAAGATAAAAAGTTCATTGTTTATTACTTGCATAGTATATAAGCTATTCTTGAGGCAAATAGTTATGAATAATAGCTTCTGCAATTACACTATTCAAGATGACAATTATAAGAGCTATCAATGCTTGTTCTTCAGCGTGTTGATCACCAGCTGGAGACAGAAAGAAATTTTACTCCCTGCATATGATATATTCTGTGTATTCTGGGGATTTTATGCCTCCCACTAAAGCACCTGATATTTATCAGGGTCAAAGACAGAATAATGAATTAGATAGACCACTGATTGATTTTGCTGTGGTCATTTGTATTCTGTTCAAGACTACTTGTAAGATAGGCAACAGTCTCAAAAGTGTGTTTGTCACAGGTGTACCCTTTCTACAAGGTGGTGTTGACAGCAAAAAGGGCCGGGTTCAAATACTTAGGTGTTGCTCCTAAAATATACAAAACATTGCCAGCTTGAGGTGCCCCACCCCCAGTCCTCAACAAGTATGGGGAAAACTAATTTTTCTTTGAGCAGTGTCCTTATGGGTGCTCTACTTTAGGTGCACTTGTGTCCCTGAGTGTAGGATCAGAGATCTTCGATAGCAGTGCCTGTTGGAGTGATGGAAAATCCTCCCCATCTCGCGCTGTGACCAGCAACTATATAGCACTGTTTGGTCCAACCGCCCTCAGTTCCTTCTCAACCGCCCTTCGCAAGGGACAGAATCTCTAGCAAAACCCTTCATAGGAAAGTCTTTACTGCCTTTAGTAGTGTTAGTGTTTCTGTTAAAAGTTTATACTTGATACTCATTTCCATTTCTTAGTTTTTCCCTCCTGAAAAAAAATTCTTTCCTCCCTGTTACTCCTTAGGTTAGAATAGTATTTTTTTCTATGTTCTTCCCTACAGGGAAGTTCCCCCTTACATGGGGCTATGCCAAGATTCCCTGGGTTTAATAGGTGCCTCACCTGCCATGAGACCATCCCTGTAAGCGACAGGCAATCATGGCACATTTGTTGCTTAGGAGAGGGGCAAATACCACAGAAGTACACGGATTGCCTCAACTTAAAGGCATGGACCTGAAAGAACCATAACCTGAAGCTAAAAATTTTAATGATGAACAGTGCATTGTGGCCAGACTCAGACCCTGGCCCCAATACCTGTCCTGTGCAACAGTCGCCACCGGCACCGTCAACTGCCGCCCCGCACTTGCCGCGCGCTGTAAAGAGAAAGGCCACGGACTCTCACAAAGATGGCAAGAAATGAACCCTGAGCTCACCTATCAAGGAGCCATCACAAAAAAGAGTCCCCTACAAGGTCAGTAGCCTCAACATCTTCCACAGAGAGACTTAGCTCCAGTGACCACCCAGAGACCTCCAGTACCGGCACTACTGATAAGTCCAAGGACCCTAAGAGGACAGGACCATGCAAGATGGTACCGTCACATGATACCAGCGAAGAGAGGTCCAAAGCCGCACAGTTGGCACCGGCTGCTCCAACTAAACCTATGGCATCAAGTGCTTCAACACCAATGAAGCCTTCGGAGCCACCTACTGGTTAATTGGGAGAATGCAGACTGAGCTTGTCACTGCCGGCACAAGCAACGTCTGCACCGATGCCCAGACCTTCCACAGCACTGATGCAAGCACAACCCATGGTATTTATGATGTTGATGCCAATACTAAAAGAATTCAGGTTCCTGAGAGACCTGACCATCTCTGAAATCCCAGACTCACTGCTCCTCCGCACCGAGCTTCCAGTGGTACATATCTCTCTCCTGGAGATGCAACTGATGCGGCACTGATTTCCATCACCATCTAGAACCAGCCCCCCTTTTCCAGCAAGGAGGAAGAGGAAGATGAAGAGGTTTACTCAATTGCACCATGTACCCCCCCCCATACCAGGGGGGCTGTACAATGTGAACCTTACACGTGCCCTCGGTATCAGGAGACCAGAACTGACACAGGATCTTGGTACAGGCACCTGTGGAAGCCACGCCATATGCCTATCCCTCCACACTGGGACCCTTGGGTTGTGTACAGGCAACACTTTGCTAAACCACCCATTAATCAAAGGGACCAACACAGCACTCTCCATCCTCATCAATATCCAGGCCTCTCAAACCTGAGGTAGAAACTTTATAGAGGACCACAATTAAGAACTGGAGAAAGAGGTTACACCACCTGCCAACATCTCATCCTCACCAGATGAAGCAATCATGCCATCACCTCCAACATCTGCTGATGATTTTGAACATTTTCAAGAACTGTTTCATAGAACAGCAGACACTCTTCAAATCCCACTGGAGGAAGTGCGAGAATTACAACATAAGCTGCTGGACATATTAACAGACCTCCATATCAGCTGAAATCGCACTTCTGGTCAATGAGGCTTTATTGGGCGCAGCCAATGTGATCTGGCAGACTCCAGCATCAATACTTCCTATGTGTAAGCAAGCAGACTTCTTATTCTCACACCCTACTCTGAATTTGCTCATGGTGAATGTGGTAAATGAGAAGGGAAGACAACATCACTCCAGGACAACCCCTTTTGATAAGGACTGGAAGAGGCTAGACCTCTTCAGACATAAGGCATACGCGTCAGCTATGCTCAGTTTAGAATTGCCAACTACAAGGTGCCTCTGTCAACATACAATCATGTAAACTACTTCAAATTAAATGAATTTCTTCAACACATCCCAGAGGACAAGAAAGATCAGTTCCAGGTAGGGCCAGCTCCAGGCACCAGCTCAGCAAGCAGGTGCTTGGGGCGGCCAAGGAGAAGGGGCGGCACGTCGGGCTCTTCGGCAGCGGGTCCCTCGGTCCCTCTCGGAGGGAAGGACCTGCCGCCGAAGTGCCACCGAAGAAGAAAGCGGCGTGGTGGAGCTGCCGCCGATCGCGTTTTTTTTGTTTTTGTTTTTTTTCCCGCCGCTTGGGGCGGCAAAAAACCTGGAGCCGGTCCTGGTTCCAGGCACTGGTAACTGAAGGACAATTACTGGCACGTACAGCACTGCAAGCCTCCTTAGATGGTGCTGACACAGTGGCCCAGGCCATAGCAACATCAGTGGTCATGAGACAGGTTTCGTGGCTACATCTCTCAAGATTCCCAAAGGAAGTCCAGCCACATGGAAGATCCCCATTTGGAGGCTCAAATTTTTTCGCCGAGTGTACTGATGAGTTCCTCCATTCACGTAAGGATTCAAGAATGACATTATGATCACTGGGCATCTATACACCATCAGTGAAGAGAAGACAGGGTAGATACCAACTTACCCTGAGATCTCGACCCCATCTTTCTTCCTGCAATGACACTTTGACCTGCAACACAGGCATCAGAGGCCCCCTCCCAACCATAGAGAGACCTCAACACAGTTGTCTACACCTCACCCATCTACCTCAAAACCATAGTTTTTAAAATTTGGTTGAGGCCCTGAGACTTCTCCCCCGCACCATGTGCTGCAACCGTTGGAAATATTCCATCGGTTTGGTGACTGTTTGACCCCATTCTACCCAACATGGCGGAAGATCGCCTCCAAGAAATGGGTATTGGAGATCATCAGCAACAAGAATTTGATCCCATTCCTCTCCCTCCTGTCTACCTATCCCCCTTCTCCATCCCTCTTCAGACACCCTTCTCACGAGCACCTTCTGCAAGAAGAAATAAATCACCTCCTACAATTGGGTGCCAGAGAACCAGTCCCATTTTGACACAGAGGGAAAGGATTTGATTCCAAATACTTCATAATCCAAAGAAAAATGGCAGATGGAGATCAATTTTAGATTGAGAAACCTCAACAAATTTGTCAATATACATTAGTTCAAAATGGTCACGTTATTGACAATAATCCCAGCACTGGAACGGGACTGGTTCTTGGCCCTTGACCTCCAAGTTATATATTTCCACATCATCATACACCCTTCTCACAGGAGATTCCTCGGATTTGTCCTAGGGTCGGAACATTGTCAGTACAAGGTGCTACCACTCTGGCCTTTCCACAGCACCCAGAGTATTCTCCAAAGTCATAGCAGTGGTGGCAGCGCACCTCCACAAACAGGGAATTATACTATTCCCATAGCTAGACAATTGTCTAATGAAAGCTCCTTCTTGAGCCGACACGCTCCCAGCCATATGAAGGATGATGGACCTTTTCTCAAAACTAGGCCTAGAAATAAACATGCTAAAATTGACATTGACACCAGTACAACAACTGGAATTTATTAGGGCTCAACTCGACGCAGTAGAGGCCAAATCCTTCCTACCAACCCACAGATTTGCCATGATAGTCAGTCTAATTACCATTGTACAAACCAGTCCACAGGTCTTGGCCAGAACGTGTTTACAATTGCTCAGTCAGATGGCAGTGGCAACATTCTTGGTAAAACATGCCAGATTACATATGAACTGCCACCAGCGCTGACTCTGAACATTTTACGTACCACACAGACACAGTCTCAACAAATCTCTCTCGATATCATACAAGTACTGTAGTGCAATATCTTTATCGTGAAAGTGCAATTTACAAATGTAGATTTTTGTTACATAACTGCACTCAAAAACAAAACAATGTAAAACTTAAGAGCCTACAAATCTACTCAGTCCTACTTCTTGTTCAGCCAATGGCTAAGACAAACGAGTTCGTTTACATATATGGGAGATAATGCTGCCCACTTCTTATTTACAATGTCACCTGAAAGTGAGAACAGGCATTCGTATGGCACTTTTATAGCCGGCGTTGCAAGGTATTTACATGCCAGACATGCTAAACATTCATATGCCCCTTCATGCTACGGCCACCATTCCAGAGGTATGCTTCCATGCTGATGATGCTCTTTAAAAAAATAATGCATTAATTAAATTTGTGACTGAACTCCTTTAGGGAGAATTGTATGTCTCCTGCTCTGTGTTTTACCCACATTCTGCCATATATTTCATGTTATAGCAGTCTCAGATGATGACCCAGTACATGTTCGTTTTAAGAACACTTTCACTGCAGATTTGACAAAATGTAAAGAAGGTACCAATGTGAAATTTCTAAAGATAGCTACAGCACTCGATCCAAGGTTTAAGAATCTGAAGTGCCTTCCAAAATCTGAGAGGGATGAGGTGTGGCTCATGCTGTCAGAAGTCTTAAAAGAGCAATAGTCTGATGCAGAAACTACAGAACCCAAGCCACCAAAAAAGAAAATCAACCTTCTGCTGGTGGCATCTGACTCATATGATGAAAATGAACATGCGTTGGTCTGCACTGCTTTGGATCGTTATCGAGCAGAACCCATCACGAGCATAGACGCATGTCCTCTGGAATGGTGGTTGAAGCATGAAGGGACATATGAATCTTTAGCGCATCTGGCACGTAAATATCTTGTGATGCCGGCTACAACAGTGCCATGTGAATGCCTGTTCTCGTTTTCAGGTGACTTTGTAAACAAGAAGTGGGCAGCATCCCTGTATAAAACACCCATCCCTGTGTTATCTTTGGCAGTAGTCCTCCACTTCAGTTTCTCCATCTGCCAATGTGAACTTCCAATGAACCAACCCACCATTTTTCCTCCATTCTCAGTTTGGTTTCAGTGGTTAGTGGAGTCTGAGAGTACACCTAAGTCCATATCCAAACTGTTGGGGGAGGTGGGAGGAGGTTGCTGTCTGGCTTCTGTGAAGAGACACCTTGCCTCAACCTCTGTGTTATCACCTCTTATTTCACCACTGTCTCTAGCTATGCTGCTGTCTGTCTCTCAGTGCACTGCCATCTCTACACTTGTGTGGTCTAGTTTTGAGGCTCCACCATCTAACCAAGCTACAGTTAATACAACTCTAGAAGGGCTAGATAGGGGGAACCTTGCTGGCACCATCTCTCACCACAATGCCAAGTCTGGTTCCTCAGAATCCACCACCTAACCAAGCTATAGACATTTCAGCTCTAAAGGTGCCTGGTTGGACAAGTCCTTACCAGTTTCACTCATCTCTATCACTGCATTGTGGAGATGCACATCATAGTGGTAGAGGTAGGTAGTGTGGGTGTACATATGCATGCAACACCTTTCTTACCCTTTTCTTTCTAAGCACCAGTACCCAGCATTGTAAGACTGAGATTTTGGTTAGGGTGGCTACTCACTCAGGGCATATTAAATACAGTTCTGTTGCCCTTGTGTCACACAGGAAGCAACCCCATGCTCCCTAAACCTCTGACTGTCAGCAGCTGGGACTGGACGACAGGATGGATCACTTGTTATTTGCCCTGTTCTGTTTATTCCCTCTGAAGCGTCTGGCCCTGGTGATTGTCAGAAGACAGGATCCTGAGCTAGATGGACTATTGATCTGGCCCAGTATAGCCATTCTTATGTTCCTTTGTTCTTATAATAACATTTCATTACCCCTGTACCCAAAACTGAAATTAATTTTAAATAAAATAACCAAAGTGTTCACACTGTGATGATGGGTAATAAACATGCAGATAAGGGCTGTCTCATTCTGTATCTTCCTCTGGCTCACCTATAATTGGTGGCAGAGAGCTTCCCTCTAAAGCTGCAGACCACAGGTTTACACAGGGAGTGTACAGAATGGAAAAAGTCACTATGCTATGCAGTTGTAATGACTGCTGATTGACCTACTTCCTCTACCTTATAGTGTCTGTCTTTAATATAAGCTACACAGGAGGTAGATATGGACTATCAGGTTCTGTCATACAGAGATTTTGTGGGGAGGTTGATGGCAGCCAGTTCACCCCACTCATCCAGCAGGGTACTGAACAAATTGCCAAGGCCAGTGGGGGCCTGTTTCATCTCCAACAAAAGTCAACTCCCAGTCATTCTGAGAAACCCTTCTCCTTTCCTTCACCCCCACAGGCTCTCTAGCCTATCAGGTAGGGAAAAGAGATCTTTCCTTATTCCCTCCACTATAAGAGAGACACTTTGCTCCCCATCAGGAAGGTGAGAGGCCTTTATTATTGAAATAATTTGTTTGGAAAAAAAAAAGTACAGTGCAAATAAGAACAAGATTTCAGTTCTTTTTCCTGTTTACAACCCTAAGGGAATAAATTAGTTAAGAAACTACCAGAGCCATTATATTATTCATTTTCTTTAAAACAGACTATTTTTTAAAGGACACAGGCAGGAAGAGTTGTGTTCAGTATAATCCAGTGTAACTACGGCTGAGGGCCTAACATTGGGTCTGTTATCATCAAGCAGAACTAGCTAATAATGCAAGGGTGTAAAAGACAGTGCACTAGGGTATGATCTTGAAAGGTACTGATGCTCTCACATGACCTGGTTCTAACTAGGTAATCACAGAAAGAAGCAAAATACATACATATCGTATTGCAATGGGTTTTGATTTGGATTTTTAATGAGTAAATGGAAATCATTGCTTGAAACCAAACCTAATTATTGTTTCTGATCTTCTTGTTTAATTTTGTAAATAATGCCAAATATCCAAAAGTGGGAAAAATCCTGATCTCTTTTACAAACAGAACCCCATTAATTCCACGTAGCTGAGACAAGGAAGCAATCATTCAGTTAACATGGTCCCTTTCTGCCACCTTGTGGCACAACTGTGTTTGCAAAGGTACTGTTGCTGCTACTCTGAAACCTGTTATATAATATGTTCGGTGTATGTTAGACTTTAACTTTATTACTTTTAGCTATTTCTGAGTATTTTCGGCAGATTAATTTCAAGTATTTTCCAGACAAGGTTAGTGGTCGTAGCTCTCAAATGTTAGGCTACTTACAGCATGCATATAAATGTACTGAGTGAAATCCTGAAATCCTGGCCCCATTTAAGTCAATGGCAAAACTTAAATGGGTTAGGATTTCACCAACTGTGTTTAGAATGTTTTGGTTTATATCAAGTAAAAATAAAGATTATAAAAATGCATTTTCAAATATGAATATTTGTATCAGAACAATTATGGTCTCACTGAAAACTACACCTTAGAAATGTAAATTGCAGTGTTTGTGCCTAAAGCACCATATAGTATGATCTTGAGTTCTTTCTGCACTGTCATAGAGGATACTCTGTTGGTTTTGAAACAACTACCCACTGTTTCAAGTCTGCATAAAGAAATAGGAACCTATCATCTTTTATAGAATTCCTCACATCACTATCTCAGAATGTTTTATAAGTTCAAAGGTGGTTTTTTTAATAAAATAAAGAAACTTTTTAAGAATATGCTACAGCCAGATTTCCTCTACTTGCTTTCAGATTGGAATCACCAACTCGGTCTTTGAGCATGGATGCACCAAAAGGGATTAATATTAAAGCGCAAGCTGGCAATATTGAAGCTCTCTCTCAGATGGATATCAAATTGCATAGCAGTGATGGAGTGGTGAGTATGATAAATGATATTTTTATTATTGTGGTTTATATTGATGCTGTTTGATATTGCCATCAATGTCATTAAGTCATTTTAAAGTGACTGTATTATAATTGTTCAGGTTTTAGCAAATATGCTGATAGTTCCAGATAATGATGCCATAATAATACATTTGTTTACAGGGCAAGGATTAAATAATAATGTAAAATTAGATGGTGTTGAAAGAGTTTAAAAAATGCTAAGAAGTCACTTCTATCCTAGCACAGTATTATTTTATTTATTTATTTATTTATTTATTTATTTTAAGTGAGTGCTCTGCTTTGTTCCATTCAGTTTCTGTAGTTCTGGAATATGAGAGGTAGAGTGATAACCTAATACATAATGAAATGCAAGAGGACAGATGTCCAGCTCTGGCTCCCGTTGAAGTCAGTTGACTTTAGCCATTGATTTCAGTGGAAGCAAGAAAAGACTCTAGGAGAAAAATCTTAAAGGAATTAAGTGCCTAAGACAAGTCAGTCCTTTCTAGTGAAAGACTAAAGGGGTGGTGGTGTCCACCTTTATACTCAGGCCTGGTCCACACTAACCCCCCACTTCGGACTAAGGTACGCAAATTCAGCTACGTTAATAACGTAGCTGAATTCGAAGTACCTTAGTCCGAACTTACCGCGGGTCCAGACGTGGCAGGCAGGCTCCCCCGTCGATGCCACGTACTCCTCTTGCCGAGCTGGAGTACCGGCGTCGACGGCAAGCACTTCCGGGATCGATCCCAGAAAATCGATTGCCTGCCGCCGAACCAGGAAGTAAGTGTAGACGTACCCTCAGTAGCCCACTGGTGGGGGCACTCACATGGGAGGTGGGAAAACCTAGGTGTGATTCCCTGTTTTCCAGCTTGAACACAGGTCTCCTATCTCTTAGGTGGATGCCTTAACCACCAGACTGTCAGGTGTGGGATTTTTGCAATCTCTCCTGTTGAACCAGATCCTCTATGTATAAATTACAGTGCTTAATTTGTAATGAAAGAGGTGCCCGGGCTCAAGGAATAAGGTGCTA
This sequence comes from Terrapene triunguis, assembly GCF_002925995.2. Taxonomy (NCBI): domain Eukaryota; kingdom Metazoa; phylum Chordata; order Testudines; family Emydidae; genus Terrapene; species Terrapene triunguis. The sequence continues at coordinate 1,529,798 of NW_020664492.1, forward strand.
GGGCTAAAGCAATTTTTTTTACTTTAATAAACTGATGCAGCAAGCCCAGAGGTGCCGGAGTGATGAACTGCCAAGCCTAGAGGTGCCCCAGCCACAAATTAAGCACTGATAAAATACATATTCGTTGGAGCAGGGACTGGACCACTGGTCTCCTAGGTGAGAGCCCTTAGCATTCATTCTCACGCTTTCTCTCTCTGCCCCAATGAGTATTAAAGTATTTGTACATAGTGGAACAATTTCTACAGCCCAGAATATCCTACAGTCTGGTGATTAGGGTCCTCATTTATGATATGGGAGACCTATGTTGTAGTCCAGGGGCAGGCAAACTTTTTGGCCTGAGGGCTGCATCGGGTTTCGTAAGTTGTATGGAGGGCCGGTTAGGGGAGGGGGTTGTGGCCCGGCCCCCATCTCCTAAATGCCTCTCCCCGCCCCCGGGACTCCTGCCCCATCCAACCACTCCTGTTCCCTGACGGCCCCCCGGGAACCCTGCCCCATTCACACCACCCCGCTCCCTGGCCCCTGACCGGCCCCGGACCTCTGCCGCCCCATCCAACCTCTCCTCTCATTCCTGACCACCACCCCAAACTCCCCTGCCCTCTATCCAACCCCCCTGCTCCCTGCCCCCTTACCGTGCTGCCTGGAGCACCGGTGGCTGGCGGCACTACAGCTGCACCGTCCAGCTGGAGCCAGGCCACGCCACCACCGCCGCCGCCACCACACAGCTCAGAGCACCGGGTCAGGCCAGGCTCTGCAGCTGCGCTGCCCCAGGAGCTCACAGCCCCGCCGCCCAGAGCATTGCGCCGGCAGTGGAGCGAGCAAGCTGAGGCTGCGGGGGAGGGAGGACAGCAGGAGAAAGGCCAGGGGTAGCCTCCCGGGCCAGGAGCTAAGGGGCCGGGCAGGACAGTCCCATGGGCTGGATGTGGCCCGCGGGCTGTAATTTGCCCACCTCTGTTCTAGTCCCTGCTTCAAATGAGGCAGAGCAAGGATTTGAAAACAGTCTCCATATCTCAGGTGACCACCTGGCTGTTGGGTATTCAGGAACACACATATGCCTTAGCCTGAAAAATTCCTGATCTTGGTATCCCCAGTGTATTTTATGCAGGCCTGATCTGGTAGGTGTGCTACCCGATTGAGCCCCACAGGCAAGACAGGCCAGGGAACGCCTAGTTTGAGTATCCCGCTGGAACTTAAGCAAAAGCTAGGGCACTGAGCAGCTTGGTGGTGTTAGGACTTAGGTGGTTTTGCGCATGCCCACTGGCGAAAACGTAGGCACCTGGGGAACAGGCTTCAGAGGCAGCTGAGTGGGTGTTTAGAGGATCTCAGTGTTTCCTAAATACACCTCTACCCCGATATAACGCGACCCGATATAACACGAATTCTGATATAACACAGTAAAGCAGCGCTCCCGGGGGGGGGCGGGGCTGCGAACTCCGGCAGATCAAAGCAAGTTCGATATAACGCCGTTTCACCTATAACACGGTAAGATTTTTTGGCTCCCGAGGACAGCGTTATATCGGGGTAGAGGTGTATTGGATTTAGGTTCCTAAAGTGGCAGGTAGATGCCTAAGTCCCTTTGTGGATCTTGCCCCCTAAGAGCCTAAATCCTACTGACTTTCAATGAGATCTAAAGGACAGATTTTTGAAGGTATTTAGGTGCCTACAGATAGGCACTTTTGTGAGATTTTTCCAAAGCACTTAGGCTTGGATTCACTAAGGTATTTAGGTGTTGTGATGTTGAGTGTCACTCCACCTAACTTTTAGGCATTTAGAAAATCACAGGAACAGCACTGTGATCCACAAAATCTGTGTTAGGTGCCTAGGCTCCATCTATCATGAATGAGGAGAGACAGGCATCTTAGACTGTAACTCACAAAAGCCAGTATCCTAATCCTATGTCTACATAGAATCATAGAATATCAGGGTTGGAAGGGACCTCAGGAGGTCATCTAGAGTCCAACCCCCTGCTCAAAGCAGGACCAATCCCCAGACAGACTTTTGCCCCCGATCCCTAAATGGCCCCCTCAAGAATTGAATTCACAACTCTGGGTTTAGCAGGCTAACGCTCAAACCACTGAGCTATCCCTCCCCCACTAGAGAGCTTACAGCGGCACAGCTGTACCAATGCAGTTGCACCACTGTAAGATCTCTCGTGTAGCCGCTCTATGCTGACAGGAGAGAGCTCTCCCATCAACATAATTAAACCACCCCCAACGAGCAGCAGTAGCCATGTCGGTGGGAGAAGCTCTCCCACTGACACAGCTCTGTGCACACTACCACCTATGCTGGTGAAATTTATGTCGCTCAGGGGTGTGTGTGCTTTTTTCACACCCGAGTGACAAAAAATTTACCAACATAAATGGTAGTGTATACATGGCCTAAGTGGGGAGTTGCCTAAACTAGCCAATGGGAGATGCTGACAAGAGGGGTGTGTGCTAAGCCCTGCCCCTCCTGGAGATAAACACCTCACTGTAGCCTGGACTTAGGCATCTAGCCCTGATAGTGAGTCTCAGTTGTGAACCCTCTGTTCAAGTTAGGCACCTAAGGCATTTTTGTGCTGACAAAGAGAAGGTGCTGCCTCATAACTTTTAGCCCCAGTGGTTAGGGTACTCACATGAGATGCAGGAGTCTCCCAGTTCAAGTCCCCCTCCACATGAGAAGGAGAAGGGATTTCAATGCAAATCTGCCAACTTCCACATGAGAACCCAAACCACAGAGCTATGGGATAGCCTGACCAGGGCCCTCCCTCAATCTCTCCTGTTGAAGCTGCTGCACTGTGGAGAACTAAAGAGTTCTTCTTCAAGTAGCATCTCTATGGGTGCTCCACTCTAGATGTGCTTGCAGCCCATGCACCTCAGATCAGAGATTTTAGGTAGCTGTGTCTGTTCAGCCCACGCATATGCCCACTGCAGCCTCATGCCTGGTACCATGCCTTCTCAACCGCCTTGACCTGAGACGGAGCCTCAGCAGCGTCCAAGTTGAACTTACCTCGACTGTATTTGTATCTCATTCTTACTAGTTAGTTAGTGTTAGTTCTTAGAATTTCCTTCATGTTAGTTAGCTGTAATAATTTTTATAGCTTTTTAAAAAAACGTCTAAAAGATTTTACTTATACTTTTAGGATAAGGACTGTTGTCCTTTCACCTATTTTTTGCTTTTTGTTTTTTGTTTCTCCTCTCAGGAGAACCTCAGCCCTGGGAGGGTATGCCTGGTTCTCCTGGGCTTAAATGCTGCTTTTCGTGCTGAGAGGCTATCCTGGTCAGAGACAGACACTCCTTGTGTGTCTGCTGCCTTGGGGAGTCACATGTTCCCTCAAAGCGTAATTTGTGTCTGCCAGAAAGAACTAGGAACTTAAACTACGTCTCCTCATAATGGAAAGCTCACTCTGACCAGCTTCTGACCCCAGCCAGGGGGACCTCCTCCCCCATACAATGGTCTCTGGACAGGTCAACCACTTCAACTTCCTCAGCACAGCAATGCCCTACAGCACTGAAGAGGAAATCTCTGGACTCCTGTTAAAAAGACCCTAGAAAGTGGACTTTAAGTCCTCTGGGTAGAGAATCTACCTCAAAGAGACAGTCTCCAATTCAGACAACTGCTTTGGTACCTACCAGTTTCCCACAAGACTGTAGGTTCTTTAGGTACTGTGACCACCAGCAGGCCTAAGAATCCTAAGGGTTCCAGCTCTGGAAGATTGGTATCATCGGGTGATTGGAACAGCAGAGAGAAGAAGACCAGCTCTTCTGAACTGGTACTGACAGAGCCTACTAGGACCTTGGTACCCAGCACTTCAGCTTCGCAAAGGACCAGGCCAACACCTACTGGCCATGCATCAGAGCGCATGAGATTTTCAGTACCATCAGTGCCTTCTGCCACAGTTACCTCTGCCCAACTTACTTCATCAGTACCATCCACTGTTACAGTACCGCAAGAGTTTTGATTTCTTCAGACTTGGCAGTAACAGAAACACCTGAATGTCCCTAGTTTGGCACTGACCCATTCTCGGTATTGAGAACCTCTCGGCCTTATCTCTATGTGTGCTCCACCTCTACGAAGTGACAAGGAGGCGGAAGATGATGGGGATTTTTCATCAGTCTCCCACATTACTGTCCAAGGCTCTCCTTTCCATTATCAAGGAACCTTCTATCCTGAGACCTCTAAAAAGTCAGACTATCTTTGTGAGAGACACACTCCACCCGCAGGTATGGATACCCTTGGTTGCCTCCTCCCATGTCTTATGTACCGCCTCAGTGGCCGTACTGGGACCCTTGGATGACTTACCACCAACAATTCTCCAGGTCTCCTAATGCTTCTTGCTGGGAGAAGAACAGACAATCCCCACCAGCCTTTCTCTGTAGGGTTCCTGATCCACAAGAGACCTTTGAGGAGCAGGAAGTGAGATTGGACAAAGAAATCTCTACAACCTGCAACTCTCTACCCCTACAAGTAATATCTCTTCCTCTTCTCAGATAAAATTTTCTTGCCTCCTCCACTGTCCTTGGTCAATGATTTTAAACAGTTCCAAGACCTCATTAAAAGGACAGGTGACTCCTTGCAAATTCCACTGGAAGAGGTTAGGAGTCCTAGAATAAATTACTTGACATTCTGTACACTTCTTTATCTGCCTGAATCATGCTATATGTTAATGAGGCCTTGTTAGACCCTGCAAAAATAATTTG